>NC_143039.1:39384114-39702114 GCF_057628025.1 Oncorhynchus mykiss | reverse complement strand
ACTGTAAAGTGTGCTGCGATTTTGAATTCACTTTAAATAATGGTTGATTTAACGTAGTAATCGTGCATGGATTTGACTAAGGAGTTGTGCAGTGTTTGTGTGAGCTATTGAACTGTGTGGTCATTTGGATTTGGTCAGTGGAACTGTATGGTAGTTTACTACATGTGGGATTAGGAAGGTGTTGGCGTTTGACCCCAGTATGTAGCATTACAGTTATGCTGTGCAATTACCTGTGAGGGGAACTTTGATGCATTGCAGAAATAGGATTCCAGTGTGGTGTTGGGAGCAGCTCTGACACGCGGTTTCTCCCTCACTCTAAGTAAAGAGGCAAGTTGAACGGCCACGGTCCTGGATAGTCAGAGGAAGCAAAGGAGGAGAGGAAAGTGTTGTAGGGACTGTAAATCAGTTATGATGGTTGTAGTGAACACAAGTCAACAAGGCTAGATGAACAGGAAAACGAGATTTGAGCAATACTGGTTGAAAACAACAGCAAACTAATGGAACATAGCAAGGCCATTGCAAAGTGAGGAGGGGCAGGAATAGGGGGTTCCTACTTCTGACCAAGGCCCAAAGGATTCTTGGTCTTGGGCCTGGAGTACTGACCTCTCAAATATCTGTCGTATAATCAGGAAGCATACTGCGATGGGGAAGATGACCCAGAGATCACTTCCTTTAGCGAAGACTTGGCCATCCCGGTCCTTGAGGTTGGCCCAACCCAGGCCCGCTGGGAACCACAACCGGTCCTGCCAGATCCAGTCACTAAGCACTCTAAGCCAGGTCAGCATTCTGAGAAAGAAAGAAAGATTCAGACAAAGGGGTAAAGGGACAATGCTTTTTTGGTGTCAGGTACAGTCTGAGTCAAGACATTTTTGTTAGATCACATACCAAAATAAAATCCAAAACGGTTCAAGTAAAGGAAAGCTGCCTCAAATATTTGTACGGAATGTATTGTTGTGTTAGTGAATTTAAAATGTGGGGGTGTCATGCCAAATGGTGTCCCCCTGCCAAAAAAGTATCCCCCCGGCTTCACAATGGGATTTGATGAGTTCTAGCTTCTTTTGCTAGGGCTGTTCCTAGAACTTGCAAAATTCTGACCGAATTACGTAATGAACCAAAGCGTCCGTTGCTATGCTGTGTGCTTGGCTCTCATAGCGGTCCGGAAGGATGGAGGACGCGGGGAGTTCTAGTTCCATTTCGCCTCAGTCCGCGCAAAATTATTACCTCAGAATTGCTCTCCAAGGACGGTTGGTGTTTTTAACGGTGACAACCTGCCTACTACCTGCTTCTTCAAAGGATCGAAAAGATGGGAAAGAGAACACTTTCTTAAACATATATGTCTTTATAAGAAAATATTGTTAAAGAGGAATAAATCATTTAAGCTGTTTATAGACTGACGTTGTTAGCTAGTGTACTTATTTACCTCAGCCTGCCTAGTCAGCTAGCCAGCTAGCAAGCCAGACAGTTTTATTTAGCTAACGTTAGCTAGCTAGCTACTGTTTAAATATCATTAGGTAAAAGAGGATTACTATTTGCATCCATAACTTTTATGCGATAATTTGTGTTGTGATTATTATGTCATGTTGATCTTGGTGTGCTGGTGCATCCATCCACATTTGCATAGTCACTCAGCCATGAAAACATGAGCGAGCTGGTGACACTTAATACACTAACAACCTTATCTGACCAATCAACATTTCAAACAATGCGTTGGCCTGGTGTATAAGAATGTATAACACAATCTACAGATGCTTCAAACACCTACTGCAGGACTTCCTGACATTCCCCAGATGAATCCATTAGCGTTCTGAATACAAGCTTTGACAGTGCAGAGCAGCTGTTGTGGCATAGATGCAGCCATTGATACTAGTTGAGTGGGCAAGATGCTGTGTAGGTTTAATTACAACACAGGCAATGCGATATGCTGTGAAAGACTCAAAGCCAATATGACATCACTGCTACTGTCATTACTGGCAGGTTTACTTGTTTTGTTAGAAATGGCGTGTAAACAAGAGGGCCTGATTCTCATTTTACTGAGGCACTTTTGTGTCTTAAGTCTGTCAGAGGGCAAGAGGCCAGCATGACAACACTACCCGCTTGGTTATTTTAGAACACACACCGACTGTGACACTGATAGTTGTGCAAAGCCAGATCATCAAATTAATGCAGAGAGAGAGCAGATCTGTGCCCAACATCACACTTTTTACACAATCCTAGGCACAGGAGATGCCTTGTGTTTTTTTTTTTTTTTTTTTTGGGGGGGGGGGGGTTATTTTCACTTACGATGACAGTTCTTGGTACAAAAGGGTTTAAGAGTACTCACATAGGGAAGCCTCAGTGCCAGCTACACTAGAGAGATGCTCCGAACAAACCAGTCACTGTGTGACACCCAGTGCCCCTCTCCTGTCTGTTGATTGATTGTTTAACAGGGATTGCATGCATGGACTTTGAACACTCCTATGCTTACTGTGAATTAATAGGGCTGTGGCGCTCTGGCGCCTTTGTTTGCACAGGAGGAAGGACCATTCTTGCAGTTTTCAGAGAAAGCTGTTTTTTTTTTTTTTTAAACAGTTGAGTATGTATGGGAAACATACTGACAATAGTATGCCACTAACTTAATTAATTGATGGAGTAGTTGGTCAGTATAGCACGCATTTGCATGGTGTTTGTCACATTTGCTTAAAACAGCAGATCCTGGAATCTCCTTTACCCTCCAGCTGACTTATGAACTTACTTACAATGTCAAAGGACATGGAGGGAAACTTCACAAATAACACCGCAAAATGAAACATTGTAGTCAGAGGGTGAAATTAGATGAATTGATTGAATACAGAGTAGACTGTCATCACCCCGGAGAGGAAACAATGTTGCGAGCATTCCAATAGTGTGTGCTTTTTGTGGCCTGTGATTTTAATGCAGGGAAACTGAAATCCATTTAACCTCATTTTTACCAGCATGTCACCTGTGCAACTGGAGGCGACAAAACTCTTGAACACCTTTACTCCACACACAAGGCTCTCCCTCACCCTCCCTTCGGCAAATCTGACCATAACGCCATCCTCCTGATTCCTGCTTATAAGCAAACAGGAAGTACCAGTGATGCACTCAATACAGAAGTGGTCAGATGAAGCGGATGCTAAGCTACAGAACTGTAGAGTCACAGTGGGGAGGACACTAAATGGAGGGCAGAGCACGCCCCCTCCACAGGACTATAGTGGAGCGGGTCGACAGCTTCAAGTTCCTCATTGTCCACATGACTAAGGAATTAACATGGTCCACACACACCAACAACAATTCCTTTTCCCACCCAGGAGACTGAAAAGTTTTGGCATGGGTCCTCAGAGCCTCAAAAAGTTATACAGCTGCACCATTGAGAGCATCTTGAATGGCTACATCACCGCTTGGTATGGAAATTGCTTGGCATCCGACCGCAAAGCACTACAGAGGGTAGTGCGTACAGCCCAGTACATCACTGGGGCCGAGCTCTGCCATCTAGGACCTCTATACCAGGCGGTGTATGAGGAAGACCCTAAAAACAGTCAGACTCCTGCCATCCAAGTCATCGACTGTTCTCTACTACTGCACGACAAGCAGTACCGATTCACCAACTCTGGAACCAACAGGAACCTGAACAGCTTCTATCCCCAAGCCATAAGACTGCTAAATAGTTAACCAAATAGCTACCATACTATCTGCATTGACAAGCTATTCACATACGCTGCTGCTACTGCTTATTATCTATACTGTTGCCTAGTCACTTTACTCCCACCTATATGTACATACCTACCTCAATTACCTCGTACCCCTGCACATCAACTCGGTACTGGTACTCTGTGTATATAGCCAAGTTACAGTTACTCATTGTATATTTATTCCTTGTGTTATCTTTATTATTGTTGTCTCTGCATTGTTGGGAAGGGCCCGTAAAGTAAGCATTTCACTGTTAGTCTACACCTGTTGTTTACAAAGCATGTGACAAATACAATTTGATTGGATTTTGATTGTGGCCTGCAATGTGGGACGATCCTGCAATTGGGCTTTCCTACACCTGTAGGAACGCGCCCCCTCAAGCATCCCAATGTGGGCATCTGCTCAGTGAAAATTACTTTTAAGTTAATATTCTGTTAACTCATATCCAAATAATGTTGTTGACTCATCCTATACTTGTATGTGGCCAAAACATAAATTGGAGAAAAAAAACACTTTTTCAAACATGTATCTCAAACAGCCCTTTTCAAAAATGCTTCCTATTTCCTCTTAGAAAATGATGTAATCTCCCCTAGGAAGGTGAGCTGTCCAATCAGTCTACTTGCACAAATATATACAGTGCCTTGCGAAAGTATTCGGCCCCCTTGAACTTTGCGACCTTTTGCCACATTTCAGGCTTCAAACATAAAGATATAAAACTGTATTTTTTGTGAAGAATCAACAACAAGTGGGACACAATCATGAAGTGGAACGACATTTATTGGATATTTCAAACTTTTTTAACAAATCAAAAACGGAAAAATTGTGCGTGCAAAATTATTCAGCCCCTTTACTTTCAGTGCAGCAAACTCTCTCCAGAAGTTCAGTGAGGATCTCTGGATGATCCAATGTTGACCTAAATGACTAATGATGATAAATACAATCCACCTGTGTGTAGTCAAGTCTCCGTATAAATGCACCTGCACTGTGAGTCTCAGAGGTCCGTTAAAAGCGCAGAGAGCATCATGAAGAACAAGGAACACACCAGGCAGGTCCGAGATACTGTTGTGAAGAAGTTTAAAGCCGGATTTGGATACAAAAAGATTTCCCAAGCTTTAAACATCCCAAGGAGCACTGTGCAAGCGATAATATTGAAATGGAAGGAGTATCAGACCACTGCAAATCTACCAAGACCTGGCCATCCCTCTAAACTTTCAGCTCATACAAGGAAAAGACTGATCAGAGATGCAGCCAAGAGGCCCATGATCACTATGGATGAACTGCAGAGATCTACAGCTGAGGTGGGAGACTGTCCATAGGACAACAATCAGTCGTATATTGCACAAATCTGGCCTTTATGGAAGAGTGGCAAGAAGAAAGCCATTTCTTAAAGATATCCATAAAAAGTGTTGTTTAAAGTTTGCCACAAGCCACCTGGGAGACACACCAAACATGTGGAAGAAGGTGCTCTGGTCAGATGAAACCAAAATTGAACTTTCTGGCAACAATGCAAAACGTTATGTTTGGCGTAAAAGCAACACAGCTCATCACCCTGAACACACCATGCCCACTGTCAAACATGGTGGTGGCAGCATCATGGTTTGGGCCTGCTTTTCTCCAGCAGGGACAGGGAAGATGGTTAAAATTGATGGGAAGATGGATGGAGCCAAATACAGGACCATTCTGTAAGAAAACCTGATGGAGTCTGCAAAAGACCTGAGACTGGGACGGAAATTTGTCTTCCAACAAGACAATGATCCAAAACATAAAGCAAAATCTACAATGGAATGGTTCAAAAATAAACATATCCAGGTGTTAGAATGGCCAAGTCAAAGTCCAGACCTGAATCCAATCGAGAATCTGTGGAAAGAACTGAAAACTGCTGTTCACAAATGCTCTCCATCCACCCAACCTCACTGAGCTCGAGCTGTTTTGCAAGGAGGAATGGGAAAAAATTTCAGTCTCTCGATGTGCAAAACTGATAGACATACCCCAAGCGACTTACAGCTGTAATCACAGCAAACGGTGGCGCTACAAAGTATTAACTTAAGGGGGCTGAATAATTTTGCACGCCCAATTTTTCAGTTTTTGATTTGTTCAAAAAGTTTGAAATATCCAATAAATGTCGTTCCACTTTATGATTGTGTCCCACTTGTTGTTGATTCTTCACAAAAAAATACAGTTTTATATCTTTATGTTTGAAGCCTGAAATGTGGCAAAAGGTCGCAATGTTCAAGGGGGCCGAATACTTTCGCAAGGCACTGTATATCACCTTTATTTAACCAGGTAGGCCAGTTGACAACAAGTTCTCATTTACATCTGCGACCTGGCCAAGATAAAGCAAAGCAGGGCGACAAAAACAACAGAGTAACACGTTCATTAACACGGTACTTAATTTTGTTTATCTGTCGGCCCCAGCCTCGAACTTAGGCCGTGTGTAGCTAACTGACACTCTCTACCCATTCATCGCCATCTACCCATGTTGTGGTCTTAGATGTTTACCCATTGTTGTCTTAGCCCTCCCAATCAACATCGGTGATTACTTTATTCCTCCCTCTAATGGCAATATGCCTTGTATACCGTTGTTTAGGGTAGCTCTCATTGTTTTGTTTTACTGCAGAGCCCCTAGTCCTTTTCTACATGCCTCGGTTAGCTCCCTAGCTCCCCCCCCCCCCCCACACACATGCTGAGACAGTACATAGCTTAACTGGCACCTCCAGCGATGCAGCCTCTCTCATCGTCACATGCCTAGGTTTACCCCCACTGTACTCTCACCCTACCATGCCCTTGTCTATGCATTATACCCTGAATCTATCCTACCACGCCCAGAAGTCTGTTCCTTTTACTCTCTGTTCCGAACGCACTAGACGACCAGTTCTTATAGCCTTTAGCCGTACCCTTAACTCCTCCGCTGTTCCTCTGGTGATGTAGATGTTAACCCAGGCCCTGTGTGTCCCCAGGCGCTCTCATTTGTTTACTTCTGTAACCGGAAAAGCCTTGGGTTCATGCATGTTAGCATCAGAAGCCTCCTCCCTAAGTTTACATTATTCATTGCTTTAGCGCACTCCGCCAACCCTGATGTCCTGAATCCTGGCTTAGGAAGCCCACCAAAAATACTGACATTTCCATCCCCAACTACAACATTTCCCATCAAGATAGAACTGCCAAAGGGGGAGGAGTTGCAATCTACTGTAGAGATGGACAGAACTCCGTAGGCTTACTATCCAGGTCTATGCCCAAACAGTTTGAACTACTACTTTTAAAAATGAATCTCTCCAGAAATAAGTCTCACTGTTGCCGCTTGTTATCGACCCCCTCAGCCCTGGACACCATATGTGAATTAATTGCCCCCATCTATCGTCAGAGTTGGTACAGTTAGGTGACCTAAACTGGGATATGCTTAACACCCCGGCCGTCCTGCAATCTAAGTTAGATGCCCTCAATCTCACACAAATTATCAAGGAACCTACCAGGTACAACCCCAAATTCATAAACATGGACACCCTCATAGATATCATCCTGACCAACCTGCCCTCTAAATACACCTTTGCTGTTTTCAACCAGGATCTCAGCGATCAAACGACCACTCCTCATCACTGTCAAACTCTCCCTAAAACACTTCTGTGAGCAGGCCTTTCTAAATTGACCTGGCCCAGGTATCCTGAAAGGATATTGACCTCACCCAATCAGTAGAGGATGCCTGGTTGTTCTTTAAAAGTGCCTTCCTCACAATCTTAAATAAGCATGCCCCTTTCAAAAAATGTATAACTAAGAACAGAAAGCCCTTGGTTAAATCCAGACTTGACTGCCCTTGGCCAGCACAAAAACATCCTGTGGCGCACTGCACTAGCTTTGAATAGTCCCCGCGATATGGAACTTTTCAGGGATGTCTGTAACCAAAAAACACAGTCAGTTACAAAAGCAAAGGCTAGCTTTTTCAAACAGAAATTTGCATCCTGCAGCACTAATTCCAAAAAGTTATGGGACACTAAAGTCCATGGAGAATAAGAGCACCTCTCAGCTGGCCACTGCACTGAAGCTAGGAAACACTGTCACCACCGATAAATCCACGATAATCAAGGATTTCAATAAGCATCTCCCCACGGCTGGCCACGCTTTCCACCTGGCTACACCAACCGCAACCCCCACAGCAACTGACCCAAGCCCCCCCCCCCCCCCCCCTCGCTTCTCCTTCACCCAAATCCAGACAGCTGATGTTCTGAAAGAGCTGTAAAATCTGGATCCCTACAAATAAGCTGGGCTAGACAATCTGGACCCTGTCTTCCTAAAAATTATTTGCCGCCATTGTCGCAACCACTATAACTAGTCTGTTCAACCCCTCTTTCATATCGTCTGAGATTCCTAAAGATTGGAAAGCAGCCACGGTCATCCCCCTCTTCAAAAGGGGGAGACACTCTAGACCCAAATTGTTACAGACCTATATCCATCCTGCCCTGCCTTTCTAAAGTCTTCGAAAGCCAAGTGAACAAACAGATCACTGACCATTTAGAATCCCACCGTACCTTCACCGCTATGCAACCTGGTTTCCAAGCTGGTCATGGGTGCACCTCAGCCACGCTCAAGTTCCTAAACGATATCATAACCACCATCGATAAAATACAGTACTGTGCAGCCGTCGTCATTGACCTGGCCAAGGTCAATCACCGTATTCTTATCGGCAGACTCAAAAGCCTTGGTTTCTCTAATGACTACCTCGCCTGGCTCATTAACTACTTCTCAGATAGAGTTCAGTGTGTCAAATCGTAGGGCCTGTCGTCTGGACCTCTGGCAGTCTCTATGGGGGTGCCATAGGGTTCAATTCTCGGGCTGACTCTTTTCTCTGTATACATCAATGATGTCGCACTTGCTGCGGGTGATTCTTTGATTCACCTCTACGCAGACAACACCATTCTGTATACATCTGGCCCTTCTTTGGACACTGTGTTAATAAACCCCCAAAAAAGCTTCAATGCCATACAACAACACTCCTTCCATGGCCTCCAATTGCTCTTAAAACGCTGGTAAAACTAAATGCATGCTCTTCAACCGATTGCTGCCTGCGCCCGCCTGCCTAGCATTACTACTCTGGACAGTTCTGACTTAGAATACGTGGACAACTATAAATACCTAGGTGTCTGGCTAGACTGTAAACTCTCCTTCCAGACTCATATTAAGCATCTCCAATCCAAAATTAAATGTAGAAATCGGCTTCCTATTCCGCAACAAAGCATCCTTCACTCATGCTGCCAAACACACCTTTTGTGTTTGGCAGCATCCTGGACTAGTTGGGTGTGCTATTTACAGATTGGCTGTGTACAGGTACAGTGATTGGTAAGCTGCTCAGCTGATGCTTAAAGTTAGAGAGGGAGATAAGTCTCCAACTTCAGTGATTTTTGCAATTCGTTCCAGTCATTGGCAGAGGCCAAAGGAAGTGTTGGCTTTGGGGATGACCAGTGCAATATACCTGCTGGAGCGTGTGCTACGGGTGGGTGTTGCTATGGTGACCAGTGAGCGGGGATTTACCTAGCAAAGACTTACAGATGACCTGGAGCCAGTAGGTTTGGCGACAGATATGTATTGAGGGCCAGCCAACGAGAGCATACAGGTCGCAGTGGTGGGTAGTATATGGGGCTTTGGAGACAAAACAGATGGCACTGTGATAGACTGCACCCAATTTGCTGAGTAGAGTGTTGGAGGCCATTTTGTAAATGACATCGCCGAAGTCCAGGATCGGCAGGATAGTCAGTTTTACAAAGGTGTGTTTGGCAGCATGAGTGAAGGAGGCTTTGTTGCGAAATATGAAGCCGATTCTAGATTTTATTTTGGATTGGAGATACTTAACGTGAGTCTGGAAGGAGAGTTTACAGTCTAGCCAGACACCTAGGTATTTATTGTTGTCCACATACTCTTAAGTCAGAACTGTCCAGAGTAGTGATGCTATTCGGGCAGGAGGGTGCAGTCAGCAATCGGTTGAAATGCATGCAGTTAGTTTTACTAGCATTTAAAAGATCGGTATACGCCCACAACATTCTGTTGTTGAGGTATGCCCACACCATTCCAACACAGAGAAGCAGGTTAACATAAAATATGAGTGAAATATTTTTTTTATTAAGTAATGATAAAATATTGAACATTAATTATACCACAATGATACCACAAAGCAGAGATGCTAAAAAAAGTGTTGCCCGTGCTACAGACATCTATCTATACAAGGCCGAGTGCACTACTTCTGTGAATACTTTTTTAAATTATAATTGTTTTATTCTGATCTTTCAGGGGGTGCTGCAGCACCCCTCCTTCCCGCAGCTATGGTCCAAGCTAGTTAGCTAGCTACCTACAGGTGTTGCCCCTGAAGGCGGGGGCGAAGGTCACTGTCTACCTGTGTCCTAACTAATTAGCTACTGGTGTAGCCCGCTGCCTCCCGCCAGCTACTGAACCGGAGTCTAGCTTAAAAATTGACCAATAGAATTGGACCCAATAAAGAGGGGTTCCTGCGAATGAAGGAACGCTCCGAATTGCGGGCCGCAATCACACCCTTCTAAACATTTCCGGTAACTTTCCTTAGGGTGTGGGACCTTTTACGTTTCATCAGCTGTAGGTTATAGCTCGTTATAGGCTATTTCCTACACAACCAAAGTAAACCAAGGACGTCCAAAACATTCGTTTTCACGATTTTCTTCTTTCCAAACTGTTATTGTGCGATAGTTCGTGGCATTTCAAACCATGACCTTCATTTATCGCAGCGTTCCTAAACAAACATCACCACGAGATCAGCACATAGCCTATTCGGACAAACTCAAGTTGACAGGAGTTTCTGTCATCCTGAATTATTTGAAAACATTCAAGTATATTTCTCTGTGTGGCAAGTGGGTGACAAGTTTGCGGAAAAGCCATTATAGGCGCACATCTTCAGGGGACTAACTATCCAAGGGAGAGTGAATGTTAAAATACTAACAATGCGAGGTGAGTAGTCCAACGTAGCCTGTTTTAAAATGACAATTGCAAGAATTCAAACAAAACTTTTATCACATCTAGTTCCATATAACGGTGGGAACTTACCTCCGTTTTATCTTTCACGCAGGTAGGCCTATTCGCCGCAGTGTGAAAAGGCGGAAACTGGTATATTGCTGTATGTCTCCTATAGAATAAGCAATTGAGCTCTATGCCGACGACGCCATCAACGATAATCCAAATTGATTATGAAAATTGGTTGGAGTCTGCATTGAAGATTATTATCCGGCCACTCGATCGCCAATTTTCTGCATTTTCGCGGAAAATGTAATGCTTCCCCTTGGTTTGTAGAACTTTCTCTCTTATGAAATACTTCTACTTTTTGTTGGGATAAGGGCCCGGAACAGTTATTTTACATGCTCGGAGCAATATGGCAGATGTTTGCCGGGAACGGGCGTCGGTTAGCCCGGTTTCTTATTTGGACAAACGGAATGGGAGTAGAAGATGGTAGAGTATGAGCACTGAGGTAAGGGTAGGAGTCGGGACAGTGGGCGTGGCAGGGATCAGGCTATTTAAAGTGACGTTGTACGGCATGCGAAAACGCCTGGACTTGTTGGGACGCATCTGCCAAACCCTAGCACAGTCGAAAGATTATCCTTTATGTTGACCAGATACTCTAGTGCCGTCTCTAACAATGAAAATACATTTCTTCAAAAATGGAAGGCAGTTGTCAAGGAGGCAAATTCAGGTGGGACCATTATAGCCAATGAGAAGGCAGATATGCGTGGGAACAGGCACACCGGTTTCCACTAATTACCACAGCCCCCCCCACCCCCCCAAAAAATCATGAAAACAAGCATTTTCTTTTTGGTCTTAATTTAGGTTTAGGTTAGCAATGTCATTAAGGTTAAGTTTAAAATCACATTTTAAGTAGATACATTGTAGAAATGGGCGGGGTTTGACTAACTAGTGACTACCAGACGATTCAGTTTTTTTCTCAAAGTTGCCAGGATGTCACGAGTCCGTCCTAGTTATATCCATACACTCGTAACAACCTAATGATTGCGACACTTATATTCGATCAAATAAGTTATAAAAAATAAGCCATTACATTATTTTGTTAACCAAATTCAAAACTCATTTGACCACTGTACAAAAACTCATCTCACCATGTGAACAAAAACGAAAAATGCCACCTGCTGGAGAACAGATTTTGGGCCCAATTATCCCTCTCACTTCTTCTCTTCCTTCTCTGCCACAGTTCAGTTTTGAGCCTTGGCTACATCAGACAGAAAGAGGCGAAGCGAGAGGTTTTACTCCCCTCAAAATCTGTCGAAGAAAAATAAGGTAACGAAGTGAGAGATTTTTTTTGTATGGAGGTCAAATGGGTGTGTCGAATTTTGTCAATACACCGTTCTATACACCGTTCACACGCGTATAAGCCCTCTCATTGGCTAGAATGGTCCCACCTGATCTCCTCCCCTCCTGCGTATTTCCATAACAGGCCATTTTTGGCTTCATGCACTGACCTGTGTACATTTTATCTGAAGATCTGCTGAGTATCTTTGGGGCTGACCTGTAATAAATGACTATGAAACAAATTGTTGGTGTTCGAGCTAGAATGAATCACATTATTAGACAAAATCTTTAAATTAATTGTAGCCTATTATCTAAGCAGCAATTAACATGACAACTCAAACTAAATTATTCCACTGCTCTCTTTTGCTACATACTTTAGTCAGACTACCATCATTGAAGTGGTTTATAGTGAGGAGGGGCGTTGTACAAAACAAAGTCATCAGCAATTGGATCATCTCTAACCAATCAGAGTATCAAAGCCAATTATTCATTTTCAAACTGCTGCTTTACCAGCACAGTCTGGGTAGACAGACAAGGCTGTAATATAAGTGACAAAGCAGGGCCTATAGCTCTACTTAGATTCCTGTAGGCCTACTTTGTGCATGGTTTTAGCTTAGAATGGGTTATGGATAGGGGACAATTTTTCACCTTTACGTGGTGATACTTCCTTATTTCTCGATTTGTAAGGGACTGGTGTCTAATAAACGCCTTTTTCCAGTTGCAGGTAGAAGTCCGATAACAAGGAAATATAAAGAAGTGGCACTGCATCACAGTGCTTGAGGCGTCACTACAGACCCGGGTTCGATCCCAGGCTGTGTTACAGCCGGCCGTGACCGGGAGACCCATGAGGCGGCGCACAATTGTCCCAGCGTCGTTTGGGTTAGCAGAGGGTTTGGCTGGCTGGGATTTCCTTGTCCCATCGCGCTCTAGCAACTCCTTGTGGCGGGCCAAGCGCCTGCAAGCTGACTTCGGTCGCCAGCTGGATGGTTTTTTCCTCCAACACATTGGTGTGGCTGGCTTCCAGGTTAAGCGAGCAGTGTGTCAAGAAGCAGTGCGGCTTGGCTGGGTCGTGTTTCGGAGGACGCATGGCTCTCGACCTTCGCCTCTCCCAAGTCTGTAGGGGAGTTGCAGCAATGGGACAAGACTGTACCTACCAATTGGGGAGAAAAATGGGTAAAAGTAAAACATTTAATAAAATTAAAAATAATACATATACACTTTTTGTACAGAGTGAGAAATGCCTGCTGCATGTTGTGTATAGGTCTTTGTTTGTGTTGTTTAGTTTGTGCTGTGTTACATGTTATCTTCTCCTACACATGGCCACGTTGCTTAGAAATGACTAGTTCCATCAAAATGATATTTTTCAGAATATTCTCAGGTTTTTGGAGTTCCTCCTGGATCTAGAAACAGATGTTTATAAGACACTGATTCCTTGCAAATCAAGAATGAAGAAAGTATTACCAGGTTAACGTTGGTTGAAAATAAGTTTGCCATGCTTTCAATGGACCATCGGATCGACCTCCAGTACAAACTAGTTTAGCTATGCCGCTGGAGGTTCAATATAGATGCGTTAGGTCTAGGCCAATGGCAATCTGTGTTGTATACCCCTAATACTATAATCCCACATTGTGTCTTACTATATTGCAATGGGGTCTTTTCACCTCAAAAAGCACAAGAAAGAGGCTTGACACCCATCATCTCAGATGATTTTGAAATTGTTTCTGTTGTTAGAAACAGATAAGATTAGCATTTCTGCAACAATTTTGTTGAAGTATAATTTGATCTCTATGAAATTAAGATAATTGATTGCACCCAAATTGGACACTTTAATTTATACGATTCATGTGGGAATGGCGTGGGTGGTCCATGGTTGGCGTCTGACCATTTCTTTGGATTCCTCATGTCTTACTCATTGTTAGAAAAAAGTTTGCTCCAAATAGAATTTTAGGTACAGTATTTATTGAATATCTGAATCCTGTAAATTAAAATGGTCAATTTGGGCGCAATCAATTAGCTGAATTTTTCAGATCAAATTATATTTCAACAGAACAATGTTTCAGGAATGCTAATCTTATGTGTTTCTAACTACAGACACAGTTTCAGAACAATTTGAGATGGTGGATGTCATGATTGACATGGAACCACCTAATGGGGAAGTAGGGGTACTAGAGTAAAGTGAAAGCCAGAAAATACATCTTTCAAGGTATATAGTTACGGACAAATATTGTCACCCTTGCACTTTTCTTTTGTCTTTTTCTTTTTTTCTTTAACCTTTATTTAACTTGGCAAATAATTCCCTATTTCTTCTAAAATAAGTTGAAATTGAAAATACAACTTTTGGTCAAATCCTTATTGGATTTTCAACATTGCAAAACCTATTTTATTTTTGTAAGTTTAAGATTACAATTTTGAATTGAGAAAATAAAGGCAAATGGCTTGGACAATATTATCGGCACCCCGGAGCTAGTACTTGGTTGCACACCCTTAACCATGACAACTGCAGACATATGCTTATTGTAGCCATCAATGAGCTTGCTGCACATTTCTACAGACAATTTGGCCCACTTTTCAACATCAAACTGATCTAATTATTCAATATTTGAGGGTTGCCCTCCACCAACTGCTGTTTTCTGATCTTGCCATAGGTTTTGGATGTGATTCAGATCTGGACTCTTAGCTGGCCACTCCAAAACAGTCCAGTATCTCTTCTTAACGATTCCTGGGTGCTTTGTGATGTGTTGGGGGTCATTGTCCTGATGGAAGACTCACAGCCTTCAATGGAGACCCGGTTTTTAGACTCTGGGTTGAACATTGGACTACAAAACACCTGATAATCTGCTGATTTCTTGTACACGTTCAAGACCCCCAGTATCAGAGGCAACAACGAAACACAACAGCATTATCAAATCTCCCCCATCGTTGATTGTAGGGAGGGTGCATTTGTTGGCATTTACTGTATCTTGGCCAAAAGATGTGCAATCAATTATTAGTTCCAGGGTAACAATAACTTTGTACAATCTATTTTCTTTATTTTCTCAAATCAAATTGTAAACTTAATCTTACAAAAATAAATTTGGTTATGCAATGTTTCAAATCCAACAACGTGTGGAAACCAAACGTTTTTTCAATTTCTTATTTAAGGAAAGTGCAAGGGTGTCTATATATTTGGCCGCAACTGTATATATAAAAACCCACAGCTCTCTGTTACACACCATGCACACATCATTTTCGAAATTGTACTTTATTTTTCTTAAAGACATATGTTTTAAAACAGCAATTTTTGAGAATAAATAATGAAACAATTATGATTTTGATAATTACATTTATGTAATTACAAATTCTACAATACGTGTATCCATCGTCTTGTACTGTAGACCATAGGAATATTCTATTTTCTAAAATAAAAAATAGCCATATCTCCCACTTCAATTGCATAACAAATACATTAAAAGTAAAAAATTAAGATACAAAAATTCCACCCAATTCCCATCCCTCACACCCCTATGCCAATAACAATAGTAGTGGTTGTAATAACTTACACATTTTTTCATTATTTGACTCCATTTAAAACAAAGATATGTACAGTGAGAAGAAGTTGATTGTTCTTCTTGCTTAATTACTCCTCGTCTTTAATTTAAAATAATAAACTAAATCTACATACCAATTCGACCAATGGTAATCATACAAAATAGCATTTTTTCCCCCAATAAGGTTACCATCCCACTTCTCCATCCCATACATTGCCCTTCCCTCTTAAGTTATGGACCACAAACCACCCTATTCAGTGAAACCCTGTTCATTAGAATAAGTGATATTATTTTTCATGTAGACCTTGTATCTGACAGTACAGTTTGTACAGTACCAGTCAAAAGTTTGGACACACCTACACATTCAAGGGTTGTTCTTAATTTTTCTATTTCTACATTGTAGAATAACAGTGAAGACATCAAAACTAAGAAATAACACATGGAATCATGTAGTAACCAAAAAAGGTGTTTATCAAATCAAAATATATTTTAGAATTTAGATTCTTTAAAGTAGCCACCATTTGCCTTGATGACAGCTTTGCACATTCTTGGCATTCTCTCAACCAGCTTCACCTGGAATGCTTTTCCAACAGTCTTGAAGGAGTTCCCACATATGCTGAGCACTTGTTAGCTGCTTTTCCTTCACTTTGCAGTCCAATTCATTCCAAACCATCAATTCGATCATGAAAGCCTGACTCATGCAGTCTCCTCTGAACAGTTGATGTTGAGATGTCTGTTACTTGAACTCGGTAAAGCATTTATTTGGGCTGCAATCTGAGGTGCAGTTAACTCTAATGAACTTATCCTATGCAGCTGAGGTAACTCCGGATCTTCCTTTCCTGTGGCAGTCCTCATGAGAGCCAGTTTCATCATAGCGCTTGATGGTTTTTGCAACTGCACTTGAAGAAACTTTCAAAGTTCTTGACATTTTCCCGATTGATTGACCTTCATGTCTTAAAGTAATGATGGACTGTAATTTCTTATTTGAACTGTTCTTGCCATAATATGGACTTGGTCTTTTGCCAAATAGGGCTATCTTCTGAATACCACCCCTACCTTGTCACAACACAACTGACAAAAGTAAAGAAATTCCACAAATGAACTTTTGACAAGACACACCTGTTAATTGAAATGCATTCCAGGTGACTACCTCATGAAGCTGGTTGAGAGAATGCCAAGAGTGTGCAAAGCTGTCATCAAGGTAAAGGGTGGCTACTTTGAAAAATCTCAAATATAAAACACTTTTTTGGTTACTACCTGATTTCATGTGTTATTTCATAGTTGAAGTTGATGACTTCAACATTATTATACAATGTAGAAAATAGCAAGAATAAAGAAAAAATGTGAATGAGTAGGTGTGTCCAAACTTTTGACTGGTACTGTACATAATGACTGAATCCAGCTGTGGAATGGTATGTGTACTCCGAACCACCCACCACATATGTTTTATTCTGTTGTTGCTGATTTTTAGATGATACATATATTTGATCTTATTTTTCGAGAAGTGTTGTTGCTCCTTTGCTATACGGTTTGGGCGAAACCAAAATGCTGGAAGTAGTTTCTTGATAGAACTCATATCTTCCCTGGGAGAGAGAGACAGAAAGAAAGAGAGAGGATGAATACAAATATTAAAATAGTTTAGATTAGCATATACAGTGGAGTCTGAAATTATTGACAGCCTTGATAAAGATGAGCAAAAATGATTGTATAAATTAAATAATTCTAACACTGAGCTGTATTGTATGCTCAAAATAATGGGTAAATTATATTATTTTATACTAATACAGTTGTTCAGAGAAAGATTTAGTTTAACAAGTAATTCTTTTTTTTCTCGGAATGGTAGGGGTCAAAATGATTGACACCCGTTTTCAATACCTCACTTTGCGAGGATAATGTCGCTGAGCCTTTTTCTAAAATGTTTTATGGGTTGGAGAACACATTGGGAGGGATCTTAGACCATTCCTCCATTCAGAATCCTTCCAGATCCTTGATATTCTTTGTCTGCGCTTATGGACTACTATATTCAGAGAGAGAGATGGCCATTGTCGAATTTTGATTTTGGGGTCAATTAACCATTTCTTTGTGGGTTTTGATGTTTACTTCAGTGCTTGGGGTTATTGTCTTGCTGGAAGATCCACTTGCGGCCAAATTTCAGCCTCTTGGCAGAGACAACCAGGTTTTTGGCTAAAATATCCTGGTACTGGGTAAAGCTCATGATGCCGTTGACTTCTTTGACAAGGCCTACACGTCAAGCTATTTTTTTTCAACTGGTCCTTGAGCCTTGTTAAGTATAACGGCATCATAAACATTACCCAACTAGGCAAACCTGGCTACCTCTGCCAGGAGGCTGAAACTTGTCCGCAAGTGGATCTTCCAGCAAGACAATCACACATCTAAATCTACAAAGAAATGGTTAAATTTGCCAAAAATCTCACGACTTGAAACCCATTGAAAACCTGTGGTTTGAATAGAAGAGGGCAGCCCATAAGCGCATATTAATGATATCAAGGATCTGGAAAGATTCTGTATGGACGAATGGTCTAAGATCCCTCCCAATGTGTCCTCCAACTCATAAAACATTTTTTTTTAAGGCTCAGTGACGTTATCCTCGCAAGGTGAGGTATTGAAAGGTTTTGAAAACAGGTCTGTCAATCCCTTGAACCCCTACCTTTTCTTAAGAAAAAAACTATTACTTGTTAAACAAAATCTATTTCCCTGAGCAGTATTAGTATAAAATGATTATTATTATTTATTGTTTTCAAACATTTTTGGAGCATAGAATATTGATCAGTATTTGAATTATATATTTTCTACAGTAATTTTTCCTCATCTTTATAAAGGGTGTCAATCATTTCTGACCCCACTGTATATTTAATATGTTCACACTCTTCAGTGTGGGAGAAACATCTTCAAACACGTTGGTTACACAGATATCACATGGATGTCCTCATTTTTCACTAAACAAGCACGCCTAGGGTACATGCAACTCATACAGTGACAACCATACTGCTGCATTGATGTGCATTTCTTATTTAAATATTTTTTTTGTCTTGTTTTGGCAGGCAAATAAATTCCAAACATGCACAATAGGAATTCTGGGAGATATTTTTAATACTCTAGTCCAATGTTAAATCTCATTGACCAAACAATTGAGTCAAAAAATATACATTCCTATTAAATAATTTAAAAAGATAACAGGACGATTTTCAAACTCATCCTCTAAAATAAGCAGTTATATCAAAGGTTGCACATGAGACCGTAGCCTATGGCTTCTTGTTTGATTGGAAATTTGTAGTAACCCAGAATTCCTACAGAGGAATACTGTACCTCAGTCAGCAGCAAGTGTGATGTGTCACAATGACAACATACAATTTTACCCCAAACTCTCACATGAAATGTTAGTGTCTCACTTGGTACACACACACAAAACCACACACACTACTTTATTTATTAATACACACAAGTACTTTATGTGGATCTGCACAGGTACACATATGCACACAGCATCATTATGTCACTAATTTGTAGGTAGGCTACACATACTTATTCTCACAACGAGTCATACCAAAAACAAACAAAGTTCAGGCACAAAGTCACTTGGATTCAATTACAACCTCACAAAAACCCTGTGCTCCCGGAAACTAAAACACCAACCAACTAAACATATGTAAGAATGATAATCATGACAAACAACAAAAAGGAAACTAATCAAAAACATAATCCATCAAAGGAAATATTTATATCCATGTTTGATTTTAGGGTTAATGCTTAATATTGCTCTGCGCAATAAAATACTTATATTACAAAAAAATATAGTAGCATGTCATGATAATCAATTGCTTACAAAATCTCGAGTACAGTGATAGTATAATTGATCAGTGTTTGCAAAACAGGACAAAATAATAGAGGAAACTCACAATGCACCAAACACAATTCATGGTCGCCACAGCAACTCGCCATGCAGTTGAGCATGGTGAATAAAGGCAACGGTCAAAAATAAAATTGCTAATGGCAACCATCACAGGCAATATTGCCACAGCAACCAACACAGGCCAATTAACTTACAACGCTGTGAGAGGAAGGGGTTTTTAGCGGTTGCTAGGCAACCATAGCCACGTAGTCTCCACGATATATGTATGGACAGGACAGTCTTGACTGTGGTATGATGTTTTTTCAGGAAAATGACATATGACACAGCACAAAAACAATAAATAAAAAGTACAAAATAAATTAATAACGTATAATAGTTATTGTCTTCAACCCAATCATACAACACTTGTTATATTTGTCTGGACTATTTAAAATCTACTTTTGAATAATTAAACATTTTGTCAACCCTTTTGTCATGGCAGTGTTATGGCCATATCTCAACAAACCAAGTAGTCCTATGATTTTGTCTAAATGTTTTAAACAACTACTGCTTTTAGAAGACTGTCACCTCACTCACATGTGGATCTGGGTCACTTACACTATATATACAAAAGTATGTGGGCACCCCTTCAAATCAGTGGATTCTGCTATTGCAGCCACAGCCGTTGCTGACAGGTGTTTAAAATCGAGCACACCGCCATGCAATCTCCCTAGACAAACATTGGCAGTAGAATGGCCCGTACTCAAGAGCTCAGTGACATTCAACGTGGCACCATCATAGGATGCCACCATTCCAACAAGTTATTTCGCAAATTTCTGCCCTGTTAGTGCTGCTCCGTTCAACTGTAAGTGCTGTTATTGTGAAGTGGAAACGTCTAGGAGCAACAACGTCTCAGCCGCAAAGTGGTAGGCCACACAACCTCACAGAAAAGGGCCGCGTAGCACGTCTGTCCTTGGTTGCAACACTCACTACCGAGTTCCAAACTGCCTCTGGAAGCAACGTCAGCAATAGAACTGTTCGTCGGGAGCTTCGTGAAATGGGTTTCCATGGCCAAGGAACCACACACAACCCTAAGATCACCATGCGCAATGCCAAGCGTTGGCTGCAGTGGTGTAATGCTCGCCGTCATTGGACTCTGGACCAGTGGAAACGCGTTCTCTGGAGTGATGAATCAAGCTTCACCATCTGGCAGTCTGGCGGAGGAATCTGGGTTTGGCAGATGCCAGGAGAACGCTACATGCCCCAATGCATAGTGGCAACTGTTAAGTTTGGTGGAGGAGGAATAATGGTCTGTGGCTGTTTTTCATAGTTCAGGCTAGGCCCCTTAGTTCCGGTGAAGGGAAATTTTAACACTACAGCAATTACATTCTAGACGATTCTGTGCTTCCAACTTTGTGGCAACAGTTTGGGGAAGGCCCTTTCCTGTTTCCGCATGACAATGCCCCCGTGCACAAAGCAAAGTCAATACAGAAATGTATATTTGTCACAGAGCCCTGACCTCAAACCCATCTAACACCTTTTTTGGATGAATTGGAACACAGACTGCGTGCCAAGCCTAATTTCCCATCATCAGTGCCCAACCTTGTGGCTGAATGGAAGTCCCCACAGAAATGTTAAAACATCTAGTGGAAAGTCTTCACAGAAGAGTGGAGGCTGTTGTAGCAGCAAAGAGGGGACCAACTCCATATTAACGCCCATGATTTTGGAATGAGATGTTCGACGAGCAGGTGTCCACATACTTTTGGTCATGCAGTGTATTTTATCACAGTTGATCATTTTAATACTGATCTTCCACAAAATTAAAACATAAAATTCTCCCTTTATCCCATAACGCCCTTAAGACACCGAAGCCAGTTCCACTGCATTTTTTCATTGTTGCCCTCTAATCAGATACTGACTTAGACCTGGGACAGCGGTTGGGTGCAATTCATTCTCAGGTAGAACAGAAAACCAGCAGGCTTCAGCCCTCTTAGGTTATAAGATGAATAACCCTGCCATAACCTACCTTTAACAGTTTCCACTCCCTGTCAATCGCCCTGACCATCCATCTCACCCTTCATTCTCATCCCACCTTGCTCACCTCATTTAGTAGGGTCGGTTGGCATCCTTGGGCCTCTTAAGCTGCACCTTGAGTCTCTTCATGCCAATCTGGAAACCATTCATGGCCTGAATTGCTGTCTGAGCACTGGACGGGTTGTCAAAACTCACAAAACCTGAAGAGAAGCAAACAGTTATAGACAATTCTGTGAAAGTATTAATACTACAAGAAGGGAGCAATCCTTCCCAGCACTGCCTCCTCAATATCATCATTGACTGTGTTCCCAATGTGGCACACTATTCCCTATGGGCCCTGGTCAAAAGCAGTGCACTACATAGGGTACATCGTGTCATTTGGGACGCATTCGTTGTCATCACCGTCACTCACCAAAGCACTTGCTCTGATTGGTGGCACGGTCAACAAAGACCTTTGCTGAGATGACGTTGCCGAAGGGGATGAACATTTGCAGCATCTCTGAGTCAGTGAACTCCTGAGGCAAGTGATAGATGAAGATGTTACACCCCTCAGGCCCTGAGAAGAAGAATACAGTGCAAGGTTAGACCATCAAGGCTCCCTGAGGGGTTCTTACGTGACTTGAGATTATCAGGATGAGGTAGTGATTGAGGCAGTATAAACTTTGTGGGAAACCAGCTTTGAAAATAGTCAAAAGTGAGAATTCATAGGAGGGAGGACAAGTAGGTAGAAATTACCTTCTCGTTGCTGCAGTTGCTGAGGCTGCTGATGTTGCTGTGCAAGCATTGTGTGTTGGTGTGGGAATGGCTGCCCTACCATTCCATAGGCAGCAGGGTACGTTGCTGTGGGTGTGTTCGCATAAGTAAACATTAAGGACTGTTGAGAGGGCATTTCAAACCTAAAATTTCCTCTGGGAAATTTTAAGAACTCAATCGGACTCACTACTGTCCCACCTGTGTAGTGCTGCATCCCTGCGTACGCTTGCTGAATAGGATCCAAAACTGGACTTTGAGCTGAGAGAGAAAATCAAAGAGAAAAATAACAGCATGATTTATCAACTGCTGTACAAACAATCTTTTTGGAGGATGAGTACATTCTCTAAATGGCATTGGGTGCCGTGCACCAGGATTCTTAGTAAACAAACCAAAATCCTAGTTAAGGTTCATTGGATTACATTTTCATAATGATACTCTTGACTTTCATCAGATTGAGTGAGATACCTTGGTAAGAATGAACTCCATTGGTGTACAGGGTTTCAGATGCTGACTGTCCATTGGGTGGAGCTGGCACTGGAGGGTAGCTGAGTGGTGGAGGCAGAGCAGGCATCGGTGTAGCTGCCATGGTGGGTGGAGTGCTGGTCCCTGCACAGGAAGAGCATTCGGGGACAGACAGACATGGTCAAACAAACACAATAACAAATGCAATAAAATAGTATCAAAGGCAGAAATATATGGGGCAAAGACTCTAGAAAAACTAAATATATACTGTATAAAGAATAAAGAGAAACTGTGAGACGAGCAGAGAATCCTGTAGGAGGGGATGAAGTGGTGGAGGATGGGAGCTTCTTATTACCTGAGGTAGTGAGTGATGCGATGGGCGTGGCCATGAGGCTGCTGGGGTTGAGGGCAGCCAACTGCTGCATGGTGATGGTGGATACAGGAGACAAATACGCCGACTGGGCCACCAGAGCCTGCTGCTGCACCAGCTACAAAGAATGAAGAGAGAAAGAGGGAGTCCTTCGATGTCATTCACTGTCAGTATGCGTCCCAAATGGCACCATATTCCCCATATACAGTACATTCGGAAATTATTCACATTCATCCTGAGGTGTTCTGAAACATTCATCCTGAGGTGAGCCCTTGACTTTTTCCCCAAAAATGTTACGTTACATCCTTATTCTAAAATGTATGCATTTTTGCAAATGTATTAAAAATGAAAAGTATTCAAACCCTTTACTCAGTACTTTGTTCAAGCACCTTTGGCAGCAGTTACAGCCTTGAGTCTTCTTGGGTATGACGCTACAAGCTTGGCACACCAGTATTTGGGGAGTTTCTCCTATTCTTATCTTCAGATCCTCTCAAGCTCTGTCATGTTGGATGGGGAGCGTTGCTGCACAGCTATTTTGAGGTCTCTCCAGAGATGTTTGATCGGGTTCAAGTCCGGGCTCTGGCTGGGCCATACAAGAACATTCAGAGACTTGTTCTGAAGCCACTCCTGCATTGTCTTGGCTGTGTGCTTAGGGTTGTTGTCCTGTTGGAAGGTGAACCTTCTCCCCAGTCTGAGGTCCTGAGAACTCTGGAGCAGGTTTTCATCAAGGATCTCTCTGTACTTTGCTCTGTTCATCTTTGCCTTGATCCTGACTAGTCTCCCAGTCCCTGCCGCTGAAACACATCCCCACAGCATGATGCTGCCACCCACCATGCTTCACTGTGCCAAGTTTCCTCCAGATGTGACGCTTGGCATTCAGGCCTAAGAGTTCAATCTAGGGTTCATCAGACCAGAGAATCTTGTTTAGGAGCTAACTCCAAGCAAAGTCTGGCCACTCTACCATAAAGGCCTGATTGGTGGAGTGCTGCAGAGATGGTTGTCCTTCTGGAAGGTTCTCCCATCTCCACATAGGAACTCTGGAGCTTTGTCAAAGTGACCATCGGGTTCTTGGTCACCTCCCTGACGAAGGCCCTTCTCCCCCGATTAGTCTTGGTGGTTCCAAACTTCTTCCAGTTAAGAATGATGGAGGCCACTGTGTTCTTCGGGACCTTCAATGCTGTAGAAATGTTTTGGTATCCATCCCTAGCTCTGTGCCTCGACACAATCATGTCTCGGAGCTCAACGGACAATTCCTTCAACCTCATGGCTTGGTTTTTGCTCTGACATGCACTGTCAACTGTGGGACCTTTTCTAGACAAGTGTATGCCTTTCCAAATCATGTCCAATCAATTGCATTTACAACAGGTGGACTCCAATCAAGTTGTAGAAAACATCTCAAGGATGATCAATGGAAACAGGATGCACCGGAGCTCAATTTCAAGTCTCATAGCAAAGGGTCTGAATACTTATGTAAATAAGCTATTTCTGTTTTAAAATGTTGAATACATTTGCAAACATTTCTAAAAACCTGTTTTCGCTTTGTCATTATTGGGTATTGTGTGTAGATTCATATGGATTTTTTTTAATAAGGCTGTAACGTAACAAATTGTGTAAAAAGTTAAGGGGTCTGAATACTTTCGGAATGCACTGTAGTGCACTACTTTTGACCCATATAAGAAATAGGGTGCCATTTGGGACATAGCCATTTTACTACAACTAGTGTGTTGGCCTGTGTATTACAATCTCTGCATAATGCCTGTGTTTGGGGTTCAGTACTACTAGTACTCACTACCTGTGTGTAGGCATTGTAAGCCCCGAGGTGTAAGGTCATGGGACTGATGACCCCCAGCTGGGACGCCACCTGCTGCATGCGCCTTATCCCTCGCTCTTTCTCAGAGTCGGCGAACTTCACCACCAGGCTGGAGGAGGCACCCTGCAGGGAGAGATTACAGATATTACACAGCAAAAATGACACACATCTCTGTAACCAAATGACCTATATCACTAACACGAGGACTGATGAGGGCATTCCACAAATATGTTCTCAACTCCTATAAATTACAGTAGGCCATGGAGTGTTTGTGTAGGAGGAGGTCTGACGGTAGCAGTGTTTAACTGTAGATGAGTCCCTATGTTGTGTGAGTGAGTGAGTGAGTGAGTGAGTGAGTGAGTGAGTGAGTGAGTGAGTGAGTGAGTGACAGAGACAGAGACAGAGACTGAGACTGACCGGTAGAGTGCGGCTCCCATGCAGAGTGCTGATGGCTGCCGCAGCCTCTACGTTGTTCTGGTACTTCACAAAGGCACAGCCTACAAAACATGACACATCGTCAAAACCTGGCCTCCCCTCACGTGACACATATCCCTAGAAAATGCATCAGACAATCGGCGCTTCATTAGTTATAGCTGCGTCATTGCTTCATCAATCATAGCTCATAAACCACGTTGACCAATATTAACTATGACCTATAAAACATATTGCATCATTATATTCCCCAGCTGAGAATGTGTTCTCAGTCAACTTACCTGGTCCACTAATAGTTAAATAAAATTATAAATTAGTCATACCTCATACAACAAACACAGAAAATTAAGCATCCATCTTTGTAGTGGTATGAGTTTGGATGTGACTGATTCCTGACCTTAATGGTAATATTTTAGTGGTGTTGATGTTGTGGTGTTGATATAAGGCTAGACGTTGTAGCGGTCAGTGTTGCAGTAATGGTGTTGGCTACCTTTGCTAGTGCCGTCAGGCCCGCGGAGCACTGTGCACTCTTCAATGCTCCCAAGCTCCTCAAACATCTTCCTCACGTCGGCATCCGACTGCTGCTTCCCCAGCATGCCAACAAACAGCTTCCTGTCTTCTAAGGGGAATGTGAGGTGAGGGGCCAAAACAGGAACGAAGAGAGAGGAATATGGACAGACAGTGATGGAGAGAAGAGCAGAGAGAGTGGTTGGTTGAGGCCAGTAATAGGTAGAGGCAAAGGGCATGGGAATTAGAATGGAATGATTTAATGATTGAGAAAGAGAGAAAGGATAACATGTAGGTAAAGAGAAAAAGTTATCATACAACACAAGAACATGCTCAGGAATTTGCACCTTGTTTCACTTTATAAACCCAAATGTGTTAATCAATGAGCTACATTTTTAATTGGATGTTGTTACAATATATATATAGTATATTGACGTCTGTGAATATGGTGCTATAACCCTGCTATATATGGAAAAGGCCACCAGAGTGCAGTATCAATAAACCTGCTGCACAAAGAGCATGAACTGGCTCAGACTGGAATGCTCCTTCGTCATCCAGTTCTGTATGCTAGGTGACAATGTCTTTGAGGTCATGAAAACAGCAGTTGAAATCCTTATTATATTTACTTTCTTTAGTCTGGCACTTAAGAATAATTGTACTTGAATATGGGGGGGGGTTAGGAAGAATTTCTAGAAGTGTTATTTAGAGGCAGGTGGTGCTTAGCAGCAGTGACGAGTGGGTATTTTTGTTGAAGCTGGGCTGAAGCCATTTCAGGGTTTAGTCTTGATTGTTGTTTAAAAAATGTAACACGTTAGACAGGTGTTTTGGAAAGGTGTTGATTGAACAGTTGCAATTATCTTCAGGTGTTGTTTGAACAGGTGTTGCTATGGAGGGGTGTCTCTTACCCCCTCTGCCCTCGCTGTCTGCTGGCTTCACTTGAATGGGCCGGTTCATCTGAAATAGAAAGCCCACATTACATGGTCCTCTTATCCCAAGGCACATCCATAATTATGAAGATTCTTGTTTATTTGCTTTACATACAGTACCAGTCAAAAGTTTGGACACACTTACTCATTCAAGGGTTTTTCTATATTTTTTAAAACTATTTTCTACATTGTAAAATAATAGTGAAGACATCAAAACTATGAAATAACACATATGGAATCATGTAGTAACCAGAAAAGTATATATTTAATATTTGAGGTTCTTCAAAGTAGCCTCCCTTTGCCTTGATGACAGCTTTGCATACTCTTGGCATTCTCTCAACCAGCTTCATGAGGTAGTCACCTGGAATTCATTTCAATAAACAGGTGTGCCTTGTTAAAAGTACATTTTTGGTATTTCTTTCTTTCTTAATGCGTTTGAGCCAATCAGTTGTGTTGTGACAAGGTAGGGGCGGTATACAGAAGATATCCTTATTTGGTAAAAGACCAAGTCCATATTATGGCATCAACAGCTCAAATAAGCAAAGAGAAACAACAGTCCATCATTACTAAGACATGAAGGTCATTGTATTATTATACAATGTAGAAAATAGTAAAAATAAAGAAAAACCCCTTGAATGAGTAGGTGTGTTCAAACTTTTGATTGCTACTGTACATATATTGTGTATGTATGTAGAACTCAAGAAAGGGCTGGAATATGAGCTGGCCACTCCCTCGGCTTCTAATGAAGCCCTGCCCATCACCCTCCTGGTTTACTGTTCTTCCTTTCCTCTCTTCTCATTCCCCATCAATTATATTCCCTCCCAGAGAATGAGTGTGTCTCTTACACACACACACGCACACAACCACGCGGGATTAGGCAAGTGATAAGATTAAGAACGCTCGCTGGCTAATCCGGATTACAGAAGCACACTGGATTAGAATGGTGGGAGATTCTGAACAGAGAGAGAGAGAGGGGGAAGGAGCTGTAGAGGAATGGATGGAATCAGAGTAAGGAAAGAGCAACCAAAACAAATAAGGAAACAGACAACCTTTCACACATCATAAAAACACAATCCACAAAAATTACTTTTGTGGACCAATGACACAATCATTATAATGATGCAGGTCTAGCTAAGCACTTCAATATTCTCTTTCACATGTGTGGTGGTGCACTGAGAAGGAGAGCAGGTGGAGGATGCAGAGAGGACAGTGATTGGCGAGGAGCAGAGCAGAGTCAGTGTGTTAACGGTGGCTTAATTAAGGTCTTAATTATGGAGCTGGTGACATTTGAGTCAGTCACTGATCCCTGTCTCTGATTGATCAGCCTTGATTGGTCACCAGGAGACAGTATTGATCAGTGCTGGTAGGGCCCTTGCCATCTGCATGCACAAACATCATCACCAGCAGGCCTTGGGTTTTCTAGTGGAGTGTCCCATTGATTACGATAATTAATTAGATGACCATGTGGATTAAGAAGCACCTGTTTACCGGGAAGGATTGAAAACAGTAATCAAAATGCATTTTTACGTTGTGAATGTTCCCGGGAGTCAGTAAATAGAATTTTGTGCTCAGAGGTGATGTTTTTCTACACGCCTCAAATGTTCGGAAAGTCAACTTGGATAAAGTCATCCACTAAATGAGTTGCGGAATAAATCCTAATTTGCAACGGGTGAAAGACTACTGTATTAAAACACAAAACAAAGCCAAAAGATCACATCTTAGCCTACACTTCGACTTAAACGACACAACCTAATACATAATACAACAAATGTCTCAAATCGAATTTTAGGATATAATGTTCCCTGAATAAAATATTTGAGTATATTTCATATAAACGCTAGGTTAGTCTATCTATGACTTGAGTTCTTCCACGGTTACCACGGTTGTGATAAGGAGATGAGAAGCGGAGCAAATGGCACAAGATAATGGAATTAGATTATAGTGGAGAAGTGGAGGCCAACAAGGCAGTGGCACTCGAGGTCGACACGGCAACCAGCCCTGCTAATCTGACAAAGTCTGCACCTCGCATTGCGGTCACCATGACAACCTTGTGATGAGATCCACAGCAGGTAAACAAGGTTGCCCAGAACATCGTGCGTAGGAGAGAAAAAGAGATGGATGAAGGAGAGAAAAAACCTATGAGGAATAAAGGGTGGTACTAGGTTGAGAGACGCTGGGATTATTAGATATGTCGTGAGGGAGAAAGGATGCTTGGGGGGGGAACTGGAATTATAGGGACAAAAGGACAAGGGATGGTGCCTGTTGCATTTAATTGCTGCCTCAAGGGCAGATACTGTAGGGACCAAGAAAATGTCTGCTTCTATTGCACTGTGCAAGCCCAGCCATTTTAATATTTTTCTCTTCTATATTTTCTCTTTTTCAGCAAATCAACAGGCTCATTTTAAAAACACAGCACAGATTAAACCCGGCCAAAGGCCAAACCCGCCCTATCTGTGACCCAATTTAGCTTTAAATGTTCATGTTGTCCTTTTTCAAATCCAAATATACAGAGACATTATGATTATTATTCAAAATCAACAAACACAGTGGCACAAACACAATGTCCACATAGGCAGTCTTTGCACACATGCACTGTCTGTTCCTGGCAGTCTCTTATGTATAGGCACTCTCTTGCTCACATTGACATGAGCACACAGTTAATCTTTCCCTCTGTGATGCCAAAAAGGATTTCACTAGGATTACAGTATGAGATATTAAATCCATAGATTATCCAATCAAATCACAGCAAGACCCCTCCCCCACACCTGACCCCATCCCCTCAATGCAAACACACACATCACCCTACTGATGCTTGTGCACACACACACACTCAGACACACACTTGCATTTATTGAGCAGTGTGAATGTGGGATGGGAGATGATAAGAGAGACAGGGTGTGTACATCCCTGTTAATCACATTCTTCCCTCCTTTCTTACCCTCTTCCAAACCAGAGAAAAGCTCATAATCTCTTGTCCCCTCCACTCACTCACTGTATCAATAAATCCCAAACAGGCTGATGTAAAGAAGGTGACATATTTGTCTCCCCTTTTTTATCTCAAATCCATTCTGCCTGTCTTCCAGAAAAGTAGGGACTCTGAACGGTAAATATATCAGTGGAGACCATCTCTGTACTTTTCAAGAGCGTTTACAAGGAGGGAGGGAGGGAAGATGGGGGGGCAAAATGACTATTTTTCTCCCTCCTCTCCATCACACAGCACTGGTCATTGCATCACACCGGTTACCTAGCAACCTGGCATCCCTCGTCCCCACCGTCTCCTGGCAACGAGACCTGGGACCATAATCAACCTGCCACCCCATCCCCCCCCTCTTCTCTCCGCTCCCTCATCTCCCCCTCCACATCACACGCACACTAACAGAGATACTGTAGTGTACAGAAAATACATCGGTGGAAATATAGGCTATATCTCTATTCGCAGATGCAAACAAAAAGAAACTCACACAGACATAGAAAAACACTCGCACAAAGAGATGAACAAAGTAACAAAGGCAGGCGCAGAAACAGAGGTACAATCCCAAACACAAACAAAGACAGGAAATCTCCTACGCACACACACACACACATGCCAACAACCTGTTATCAAAGTCTGTTTTCAGTATGTAACTGTTACTCCTCCCTAGTCATGCTCGGTCTGTCTATATATTCAAGGCTCTCTGGGTTGGGTCGTACATAGAAATATAATCCCTATTGTAGAATTACTAAACAATTATATTTATTTGGGGTCATACAAGAGGAAGAGAGAGAAGTACCACAATTATTTATGCTACTCTTTCCTCTAGCTGCTTTTCTTCATCAGAAGATGCACAGTATATCTCTAAAAGTAGAGTTACACTACATTACCAAAAGTATGTGGACACCTGCTTGTTGAACATCTCATTCATAAATCAAGGGCATTAATATGGAGTTGGTCCGCCCTCTTCTGCTATAACAGCCTCCACTCTTCTGGGAAGGCTTTGCACAGGATGGAACATTTCTGAGGGGACTTACTTCCATTCAGCCAAGAGCATTAGTGAGGTCGGGCACTGATGATGGGCTTGTCCCAATTCATCCCAATGGTGTTAGATAGGGTTTGAGGTAAGGGCTCTGTGCAGGCCAGTCAAGTTCTTCCACACCGATCTTGACAAACCATTGCACGGGGGCATTGTCATGCTAAAACAGGAAAGGGCCTTCCCCAAACTGTTGCCACAAAATTAGAAGCACAGAATCATCTAGAACATGGGTGTCAAACTCTGGCCCGTGGGCCAAATTTGGCCCGCGGGGTAATTATATTTGGCCCGCGAGACAATACCAAATTACTACTAGAGCTGGCCCGCCGGTATTATACAGCGCATTCACCACTAATACTACGAATCCCATAATGCTCTGCTGTTTTCGCGCGCCAATCAGGACAGGACCCAGAAACGCTCTCTCCTCTGTGACAGTAGTCATAGCAACATAGACGCTACAACTGTCAGCGAGCTAACCCTTCCCAAAAATGGCGAAAAGAAAGGCAGAAAACAGGAGCTTTCTGGACAAGTGGGAGGCAGAATATCTGTTTACATATGTAAAAGACAAACCTGTTTGTCTTGTTTGTGGAGTCAACGTGGCTGTAAGTAAGGAGTACAACATTAGACGACACTATGAAACGAAACACCATGACAAATACAAGGACCTGGACATGACTCAAAGGAGCCAGAAAGTAGAGGAGATGAAAAGAAGTTTGGTTTCACAACAGAATATGTTTAAAAAAGCCACATCACAAAGTGAGGCTGCTGTAAAGGCTAGTTATATAGTGGCAGCAGAGATCGCAAAATCAGCCCGGCCCTTTAATGAGGGAGAGTTCATGAAAAAGTGCATGATGAAGGTTTGTGACCTCGTATGCCCAGAGAAAAAACAAGCATTTTCAAACGTGAGCCTGAGCAGGAACACAGTAGCTGATCGCACATGTGATCTTGCCACCAATCTGTATGACCAGCTGATGGAAAAGGGAAAAGATTTTGTTGCGTTCTCCCTCGCTGTGGATGAGAGCTGCGACGCATCTGATACTGCTCAGCTGTCAGTCTTCATCCGTGGAGTGGACTCAAATCTGTGTGTTACGGAGGAGCTATTAGGATTCAAATCAATGCATGGCACAACCACAGGAAAGGAAATCTTTGAGGAGGTTTCCAAATGTGTAACTGAAATAAAGCTGCCGTGGGATAAACTCGTTGGATTAACGACAGATGGTGCGCCAGTGATGTGCGGTAAAAAGAGTGGACTGGTGGGCATGGTTCGGGAGAAGATGCGGGAAGAGAACTGTGCAGGTGAGCTAACTGTTTACCACTGCATCATACATCAGGAAGCACTGTGTGCCAAAGCCCTAAAGATGGAACATGTTATGACCACAGTAACACAGGTAGTTAACTTTATAAGAGCCAAAGGTCTAAATCACCGCCAGTTTAAATCTTTTCTGGAGGAGTGTGGTTCGGAATACGCAGACGTGCCGTATCACACAGAGGTGAGATGGCTAAGCAGAGGAAAAGTACTGAACAGATGTTTCGAGCTGCGTGAGGAAATATGTCAATTCCTGGAAACCAAAGGGAAGGATACAGCAGAGCTCCGGGAGCAAAAGTTCCTGTGTGAGCTGGCCTTTCTCTGTGACATCTCGAGCCATCTCGATGCGCTGAACCTGCAGCTTCAGGGGCGGGGGCGCATCATCACAGACATGTACGCTGCAGTGAGGGCCTTCAAAACTAAACTGTGCCTGTGGGAGAATCAGATGCTGCAAGGAAACCCTTGCCATTTTCCCTGCTGCCAATCCATAAAAGCGCAGATCTCTACCGCCGTGTTCCCATGCGCACAGTTTGCTGAAAAACTCAGTGTTCTCGCCGCTGAGTTTAGCCGGCGATTTGCCGACTTCGATGCCCAGAAATGCAAGTTTGAACTGCTTAGTAATCCCTTCGCAGTTGATGTGGAAAATGCACCAACCAACATCCAAATGGAGCTGATTGAACTCCAGTGCAACGACACGCTGAAGTCAAAGTATGATGCTGTGGGCGCCGCACAGTTTCCATGGTTCATCCCTGACACAATGCCTCAGCTCCGCACCCAAGCTGCTCAGATGCTCTCCATGTTCGGCAGCACTTATCTATGCGAGCAACTTTTCTCCTCGATGAAGATGACCAAAACAACTCACAGGAGACGTCTGACTGATGAACATCTTCGCTCGATACTGAGGATTTCTTCAGCTCAGAGCTTGAGCCCAGACATTGATGAACTAGCATCCAAGAAGAGATGCCAGGTATCTGGCTTGGGCACATCAGATTAGACCAGTGTGCAATAATTAACGTTTTCTTCATGCACCTTTTCTTGCTACAAGGCATGGGCTTGAATGGTTGATTGATTTATTATCATTTTATTTGTAAAATTATTAGCCAGTGGAAAAAGTTTATTTTGGTATTTAAATCAGAAGGCTGCAAATAGAAAAGAGGCATACAATTTTTATTTAAATTTTATTTATTTAATAAATGAATGCCATTGATGTGTTTTTTCATTTGAAATTCGATTTTGCATGTCTCCACTATTAAATGATATATTGTATGGTAATAAGCGATGCTTGTTCCATATTCAATGTTAAAGCAAAACTTGTTTGGGTCCATATTAAAAGGTTAATTTGTTCAATGTTGGCCCGTGACTTTGTTCAGGTTTTACATTTTGGCCCACTGGGTATTTGAGTTTGACACCCCTGATCTAGAATGTCATTGTATGGAACTAAGGGGCCAAGCCCGAACCATGTAAAACAGCCCCAGACCACTATTTCTTGTCCACCAAACTTTACAGTTGGCACTATGCATTGGGGCAAGTAGCGTTCTCCCGGCATCCGCCAGACCCAGATTTGTCCGCCGGACTACCAGATGGTGAAGCAGGATTTATCACTCTAGAGATTGCGTTTCCTCTGGTCCAGAGTCCAATGTCGGCGATCTTTACACCACTCCTGCCGACACTTGGCATTGCCCATGGTGATCCTAGGCTTGTGTACGGCTGCTCGGCCATGGAAACCCATTTCATGAAGCCCCCGCCGAACAGTTCTTGTGCTGATGTTGCGACCAAAGGCAGCTTGGAACTCGGTAGTGAGTGTTGCAACTAGGGTTGCAAAGGGTCGGTACCTTTACGGTAAATTTCCGTAATTTGTCTGGAAATTTTCCATGGGAAGTTAAGCCCGGGAATTTGGGGAATTTTGCTTAAGTTTATCAAAAAAGTTAGCTTATAACAGTGAACCTTTTTTTGTGGGATACACATAGGGCAATTCTAGGTCTTGTGGCATATTTTGGTTAAACTATCCCCAATTCAATGGAATTGCAACCCTCTACATGCACAGTGCATTCTTCCATCACATGTGCAGTGCACTCTTCCATCACATGTACAGCTGATAGTCAAGATCTTGCACACTAATGAGATGGTATTGAGCCCGCATTACTACACTGAGCCAAGGACTACATGCTTTCTGGTACGTTTTGATTACAATACTGGGTGGGGTGAATATATTTTTTATGACATACATGATTTTCTGTTAACTAGTAAATAGTAGCCTACAGCAAAGTTTGTTTAAATAATTTCTAACATGTTAACAATTTCTGCTAGTTTGTTTTTGCTACCATGTGTGTTTAGCTTGCTTGAGCCTGCTAACTGAGGAGTGTTAATTCACCTGTTTCTATTCATGTTTCATTTTAAAACATTTATCTTACAAAGGAGTTGTTTAATCTAACTGATTAACTATTTATTTAACTATTTTTTTCTCTAATCTTTACAGGACAATGCCACAGGCACTATCTGATGTGTGGAGACGTTTCACTGCAGCTAATGTAGAAGGAAAGGCTGTGTACATTTGCAAATACTGTGCCAAATCATATGTGAAGAATGTAGTCCTACCCTCACATCACACACATTGGCTGTGCTGCTCATGCAATGAATCTGCTCCTCAAGAACATCATGGCACTGAAAGCAATGGATACACTCTACAAGAGAGCCAGTGAAATGGTTAGGCATGTGACGGGTCATCAAGTTATAGCAGCAATCTACCTCACCATGCAAAGTGAGAAGAATAGAATAAGAGAACCACATTGAAGCTGCCCAGCAACACCCGCTGGGGTGGTGTTGTCATCATGTTTGACAGTCTGCCGATATGGACAGCCCCATCAAGGGGATTCTCCTGGAATATGTATTTTGGGAGAGAGTGGTAAGCTGCCTGAAACTCCTGAAACCTATAGAAGTAGCCATTGCACAGATTGAGGGAGACAATGCCATCCTGTCTGATGTTCAGACTCTGCCTGCAGATATAAGAGAAGAAATCCGTATCGCCCTGCCCTCTTCACTGTTGCTCCAAGCAGAGAATACTGCAGTTCTGATATACATCAAAAAGTGTGAAGACTTCTGCCTGAAGCCCATACACGCCGCAGCTTACATGTTGGACCCCAAGTGTGCTGGCAAGAGCATCTTGTCTGGTGCAGAGATCAACAAAGCCTATGGTGTCATCACTACCATGTCTCACCACCTTGGCCTGGATGAGGGCAGGGTTCTTGGCAGTCTGGCGAAGTACACTTCCTAGCAAGGGCTTTGGGATGGAGATGCAATATGGCAATCATGCCAACATATCTCCTCAGCCACCTGGTGGAAGGGACTTTGTGGATCTGAGACTCTTTACCCTGTTGCCTCCATCATCCTCCAAATCCCACCAACATCAGCCGCCTCAGATCGCAACTGGTCCTTGTTTGGGAACACACACAGGAAAGCACGCAACAGGCTGACCAATACAAGAGTTGAATAATTGGTGGCCATCCGGGCAAATTTGAGGCTTTTTGAGCCTGACAACGAGCCATCCTCAACAAGGTTGGAAAGTGACAGTGAAGATGAGGCCTTGGAGTCTGATGTTCAAGAGGTGGACATTGAGGAGGTCCAGGGAGAAGACATGGAAGCCTGAGAGGAAGACAAACAAAGCTTTAGTTTCTAGACTATCATTTTACAGATTTTTTGGAGATGCGATGGATCATTGGGGATCATTCAATATTCCCTTTCTATTGTTGTTCAGTGAAATCATCCCATGTGAAGAGTCAACTCATTTAATTAAAGTTCAATTCGTAACTAAATCGATTTTTTTTATTTCTATTGGAAGGATTTAATCATTTGCAATTATGTCTACTTGATGATAAGGTCAAATGTTTATGTTGCTGTCTCCATGTGATATGGGAAATACAGTGCCTTGCGAAAGTATTCGGCCCCCTTGAACTTTGCGACCTTTTGCCACATTTCAGGCTTCAAACATAAAGATATAAAACTGTATTTTTTTTGTGAAGAATCAACAACAAGTGGGACACAATCATGAAGTGGAACAACATTTATTGGATATTTCAAACTTTTTTAACAAATCAAAAACTGAAAAATTGGGCGTGCAAAATTATTCAGCCCCCTTAAGTTAATACTTTGTAGCGCCACCTTTTGCTGCGATTACAGCTGTAAGTCGCTTGGGGTATGTCTCTATCAGTTTTGCACATCGAGAGACTGACATTTTTTCCCATTCCTCCTTGCAAAACAGCTCGAGCTCAGTGAGTTTGGATGGAGAGCATTTGTGAACAGCAGTTTTCAGTTCTTTCCACAGATTCTCGATTGGATTCAGGTCTGGACTTTGACTTGGCCATTCTAACACCTGGATATGTTTATTTTTGAACCATTCCATTGTAGATTTTGCTTTATGTTTTGGATCATTGTCTTGTTGGAAGACAAATCTCTGTCCCAGTCTCAGGTCTTTTGCAGACTCCATCAGGTTTTCTTCCAGAATGGTCCTGTATTTGACTCCATCCATCTTCCCATCAATTTTAACCATCTTCCCTGTCCCTGCTGAAGAAAAGCAGGCCCAAACCATGATGCTGCCACCACCATGTTTGACAGTGGGGATGGTGTGTTCAGTGTGATGAGCTGTGTTGCTTTTACGCCAAACATAACGTTTTGCATTGTTGCCAAAAAGTTCAATTTTGGTTTCATCTGACCAGAGCACCTTCTTCCACATGTTTGGTGTGTCTCCCAGGTGGCTTGTGGCAAACTTTAAACAACACTTTTTATGGATATCTTTAAGAAATGGCTTTCTTCTTGCCACTCTTCCATAAAGGCCAGATTTGTGCAATATACGACTGATTGTTGTCCTATGGACAGAGTCTCCCACCTCAGCTGTAGATCTCTGTAGTTCATCCAGAGTGATCATGGGCCTCTTGGCTGCATCTCTGATCAGTCTTCTCCTTGTATGAGCTGAAAGTTTAGAGGGACGGCCAGGTCTTGGTAGATTTGCAGTGGTCTGATACTCCTTCCATTTCAATATTATCGCTTGCACAGTGCTCCTTGGGATGTTTAAAGCTTGGGAAATCTTTTTGTATCCAAATCCGGCTTTAAACTTCTTCACAACAGTATCTCGGACCTGCCTGGTGTGTTCCTTGTTCTTCATGATGCTCTCTGCGCTTTTAACGGACCTCTGAGACTATCACAGTGCAGGTGCATTTATACGGAGACTTGATTACACACAGGTGGATTGTATTTATCATCATTAGTCATTTAGGTCAACATTGGATCATTCAGAGATCCTCACTGAACTTCTGGAGAGAGTTTGCTGCACTGAAAGTAAAGGGGCTAAATAATTTTGCACGCCCAATTTTTCAGTTTTTGATTTGTTAAAAAAGTTTGAAATATCCAATAAATGTCGTTCCACTTCATGATTGTGTCCCACTTGTTGTTGATTCTTCACAAAAAAAATACAGTTTTATATCTTTATGTTTGAAGCCTGAAATGTGGCAAAAGGTCGCAAAGTTCAAGGGGGCCGAATACTTTCACAAGGCACTGTATATCCAATGCAAAAAACATCTACATTTAAATGGTATTAATATTAATTTGCATATATTTCTGTTAATTCCCATACATTCCCACAGAAAGTTTCCACCTCTGAATATTCCCCAAAATGTGCAACCCTAGTTGCAATGGAAGAGAGACCATTTTTACGCATTCTGTGAGCTTGTGTGGCCTACATTTCGTGGCTGAGCCATTGTTGCTCCTAGACAGTTTCCACTTACAGTTGACCGGGGAAGCTCTAGCAGGGCAGAATTTTGATGAACTTACTTGTTGGAAAGATCGTATCCTATGACGTTGAAAGTGCCACGTTGAAAGTCAGTGACTTCTGTTGTCATAGGGATGCGTCTTCATTTTTGTAGGTTTAGTCAGTTTAATTACACCAAAGTGCAATATGTACAGTGGCTTCGGAAAGTATTCAGATACATGTGCAAACATAAAAAAAACTAAAACAGAAATACCATATTTATATAAGTATTCAGACCTTTTGCTATGAGACTTGAAATTGAGCTCAGGTGCATCATGTTTTCATTGATCATCAGCTGTTTCTACAACTAGATTTGAGTCCACCTGTGGTAAATTCAATTGATTGAACATAATTTGGCAAGGCACAAACCTGTCTATATAAGATCCCACAGTTGATAGTGCATGTCAGAGCAAATACCAAACCATGAGGTCGAACGAATTGTCTGTAGAGCTCCGAGACAGGATTGTGTCGAGGCACAGATCTGGGGAAGGGTACCAAAACATTCTGCAGCACTGGAGGTCCCAAAGAACACAGTGGCCTCCATCATTCTTAAATGGAAGAAGTTTGGAACCAGCAAGACTCTTCCTAGAGCTGGGCACCCAGAAAAACTGAGCAATCGGGGGAGAAGGACCTTGGTCAGGGAGGTGACCAAGAACCCGATGGTCACTCTGACAGAGCTCTAGAGTTCCTCTGTGGAGATGGGAGAAACTTCCAGGACAACCATCTCTGCAGCACTCCACCAATCAGGCCTTAATGGTAGAGTGGCCATACGGAAGCCACTCCTCAGTGTAAGAGCCAGTTTGCAGTTTGTCAAAGAAACCTAAAGACTCTCAGACCGTGAGAAACAAGATTCTCTGATCTGATGTTACCGAGATTGAACTCTTTGGCTTGAATGCCAAGTGTCAGGTCTGGAGGAAACCTGGAACCATCCCTACGGGGAAGCATGGTGGTGGCAGCATCATGCTGTGGGGATGTTTTTCAGCGGTAGGGACTGGGAGACTAGTCAGGATCGAGGCAAAGATGAATGGAGCAAAGTACAGAGAGATCCTTGATGACGACCTGCTCCAGAGAGCTCAGGACCTCAGACTGGGGCAAAGGTTCACCTTCCAACAGGACAACAGCCCTAAGCACACAGCCAAGTCAATGCAGGAATGGCTTCGGGACAAGTCTCTGAATGTCCTTGAGTGGCCCAGCCAGAACCCGGACTTGAACCCGGGAAAACATCTCTGGAGAGACCTGAAAATAGCTGTGCAGCAACGCTCCCCACCCAACCTGACAGAGCTTGAGAGGATCTACAGAGAAGAATAGGAGAAATTCCCTAAATACAGGTATGCCAAGCTTGTAGCATTATACCCAAGAAGACTCAATGCTGTAATTGCTGCCAAAGGTGCTTCAACAAAGTACTGAGTAAAAGGTCTGAATAGTTTTGTAAATGTGATATTTCCGTTTTTAAAATGTTTATAAATTAGCAGACATTTAAAAAAAAATACGTTTTTGCTTCGTCAATATGGGGTATTGTGTGTAGATCAATGAGGAAAAAAATACAATTTATTCAATTTTAGAACAAGGCTGTAACATAACAAAATGTGGATAAAGTCAAGGGGTCTGATTGCTTTCCATTGGATTAAACGCTGGCCTAGTGCGCCTGAGTTAACAGAGCCTGATGAGTTTTATAATAGGAGCCGTTTTCCACACACAAACACAAACTCGTACCCCCACCCTCTCTGTAACAGATGTCTGTATTTAAGATGATTAACGCACTGCCTCGTCCCTCAACCCCCAATGCCACCCGTTGCTCATTATGTCAAACGTCCATTCATGTCTTACCCCCTCACAGTGTTGTCGTACTCGAGACCCTAGAGTACGGTCTCCAGACAACATATTTAGTATCTCGGTGTCGGATACGTTTGAACTCGGTCTTGACTCAGTCTCGGACAGTGAGGACTTTGGAATTTCTTCCCGAGAACAGCGGAGTAGAAAACTCAATTATCAGAGCATAAAACCGCTTCGCCAGGCCAAATATATACATTCCTTTCTTAAAACAATATCTTAACAGCCGTTATATCTATTATAGACATGTTGCACAGTGACGAACCTATAGGCCTTCAGTGTGTGACAGGTTCATGATTCTGAAAGGACAGCAATCGTAATACCAGCGCACTCATGTAGGAGAGTGCACTTTCTGTAAAACACGAAGGTCCGGTGGTGTAGTGAATTGTAGACGCAGGTATGAACCATATACCCACTTTTTTTCAGAGGTTATTGCTTATATTCACTTCTTAATCCATAGTGATGCGTATCAAAGTAGTGTAGTGGAGGAATACGAATGATGAATTATGACGTACAACAGAGACATAATGCACAAAGTAACCTACACAATTGTAAAGCACGTGAAATATATATACCACACGTTTCAGCGGAATATCATCTGCAGGCAGCAAGAGTGGGCAGCTCTCAACTGTTTTTTTTGCATGGAACTGCTCACAGAAGAATGACATCGGTAGCCGGTAGGGTAGGAAAGACGTTTAAACTTATGATATCCAGTGGTGACCGGTCATTCGGTGTTTTGAGCCCCACCTGTTTAGCACCTATTTAGCTTGCCTGTTTTGCATGTTACTTTGGCATTAATACCTGTCTCATATCAGTTTGCAAACAATGTAAAATAAAATAATCATCATTGAGTTAATAAAGCTTTTGTCTCTTTTTTTCTTTCTTGAGTAAGGCAGCTCCAAAATGCAGTTGTTTCAGCCTAGCTCATTGCTTTCTGTGGAGGTGGGGCATCCAGCGGAACATTTGGAGCTTATGGGGTTGGTAATGTTTTCTAGTTGCTCTGTGATTGGCTCATTGTTCTGTCACTCATGGGGACACTACATCACCGCCAAGTCTAAGTGTAGGGCTTGAAAATTCAAAACCCTTGGGTGCTGCTATAGAGTTACATTAGAAGTACCCATCCAATAAGCCTCAAGGTCATTGGCCACAGATAAAATGACGTCAAATCACATTATATCTACAGTAGCTTAGATTGGACTAATCATGTCAACATCATACTTTCTAAATCTTAGCTAGCAAGCTAGCATTCATCATCATGAATCAAGCCGACAATCTACTGGCAAATCCTTTTCAATCCTTGTCATATGAAGACAAATAATTAAGGGACATTTTAGATAAAATATATCAAACAACAAGTTGGAAATTGGAAGGATCAGTGGCTAACTGCAAGCACTGTAAAGCCTGCTATTCAGTGGAGTCGGTGTGTGGTCCCTAGTCTGGGTTTAAGGGTTTCTTTCGGGGGTAAACATTCAAGGGTAAACATTCAACATTGGCCATGCTGTCAATCCAGCATGACTTCTGCTCGCTCAAAACAACTGGAAACTCGGAACTGGGAAATCTGATTACAGTGCGTTAAAAACAACTGGGAACTCAGAAAAAACGAACTCCGACTGCAAAAATACGTTTTGAACGGTCATCCAACTCGGAATTGCAAGTCGGGAACTCGGGCCTCTTTCTAGAGCTCCGACCTGAAGATCATTGACGTCATCATGATTTGACCTTCCGAGTTCCCAGTTGTCTTGAAAGAACCATAAATCCAGAGAATGCCAGACTTTAATATGACAACATTTGATGACAAAATATGCCCACGAAGGACCGCCATGCCACCTTCCTGTTCAAGTGAGCACAACAAGGTGAGTCCAAAAATGTATTGTATGCTGCTATATAAATGATGTAACATGTATACTGTAGCTAAGAAAGTAATACAAAGGGAATGTTGTGTTGTAAGTTGTTAGGTGTTGGTGGTGCATATGTAGCCTATAGAATATGTAGCCTATAGCCTATAGCCTAGAGAAATGTCATCATTGAATATTGTAAGAGCTTTCTTTCTCTGTTTATGTGCCCACTTTATTTATCCTACGGTTTTGACTTGGTGTACCGGGAGAATACTGTAAGAACGGCCCATGTTATGAATCCTGTCACTGCTCATTACAAAGGTGCTGAATAAATAGTTATATTGACTACGTCTGTCCTAGCTCGCTCATTAATGTCTTAATCAAAATTACGGATTGCCTCTTATCTGCTCGTCGTCCTCTTATGCCATAGTATGTACATCTCAATTGTCAGTAGAAACCACATTGTTTAAGCAAGTCAGCCATATCTGCTATGTTTTTTTTAAAGGCAGTAAACAAGGCTGAATGAACTGTTTCGCTGCCAGACAAGGCTCTGCTGATAGCCAGGTGTAGCAGTGGTAAGGTGTTGGGACTGCTGTTGAGACAGCTTTATGTAGGCCGTAACAGTTTGTGGGCACCGTTTGTCACCATTTTAGTGCAATTAATGTATTGTTTAGTGTTGTGTTGTGGCTTTGCTGGCATGCATTCATTTTTTGGTTTTTTTGTTTGCCCAACCAAGATTTACATGCTAAAATCGCCAGTGATGATATCTACCAGTAAATGCTAACTAAGGCAACAATGGGTTTTCAAGTGTTGGTTAGTAGGCTATTTGTGAAGCGCAACTGTCATCATGTGCTGTTTGCATCAGTGGCGTAGACATGGTTTAAGCATTGTTGTGGACTTAGACCATCACATTTTTGTATTTTTTCTATAAATTAAAAAGTGTGATTTTGAGAGTGAAAATCTGAAAAATTTATAGGAAAACTCATAATTTTGGGGGGCAAAATTAGAGTATACCCTCTTCTCCAGGCTCCACTACACCTCTGCATAGGACCGATGGAAAGACAGTAGTCACACACAGCATGATGTTATTAAAGCACCACTACACCACTGTATTGGGCCGATGGAAAGACAGCAGTCTCACACAGCATGATGTTAAATCACCACTACACCACTGCATAGGGCCGATGGAAAGACAGCAGTCACACACAGCATGATGTTAAAGCACCACTACACCACTGCATAGGGCCGATGGAAAGACAGCAGTCACACACAGCATGATGTTAAAGCACCACTACACCACTGCATAGGGCCGATGGAAAGACAGCCGTCACACACAGCATGATGTTAAAGCACCACTACACCACTGCGTAGGGCCGATGGAAAGACAGCAATCACACACATCATGATGTTAAAGCACCACTGCATAGGGCCGATGGAAAGACAGCAGTCACACACAGCATGATGTTAAAGCACCACTACACCACTGCATAGGGCTGATGGAAAGACAGCAGTCACACACAGCATGATGTTAAAGAACCACTGCACCACTGCATAGGGCCGATGGAAAGACAGTAGTCACACACAGCATGATGTTATTAAAGCACCACTACACCACTGCATAGGGCCGATGGAAAGACAGCAGTCACACACAGCATGATGTTAAAGCACCACTACACCACTGCATAGGGCCGATGGAAAGACAGCAGTCACACACAGCATGATCTTAAAGCACCACTACACCACTGCATAGGGCCGATGGAGAGACAGCTGTCACACACAGCATGATGTTAAAGCACCACTACACCTCTGCATAGGGCCGATGGAAAGACAGCAGTCACACACAGCATGATGTTAAAGAACCACTACACCACTGCATAGGGCCGATGGAAAGACAGCAGTCACACACAGCATGATGTTATTAAAGCACCACTACACCACTGCATAGGGCCGATGGAAAGACAGCAGTCACACACAGCATGATGTTATTAAAGCACCACTACACCACTTCATAGGGCCGATGGAAAGACAGCAGTCACACACAGCATGATGTTAAATCACCACTGCACCACTGCATAGGGCTGATGGAAAGACAGCAGTCACACACAGCATGATGTTAAAGAACCACTACACCACTGCACAGGGCCGATGGAAAGACAGCAGTCTCACACAGCATGATGTTATTAAATCCCCACTACACCTCTGCATAGGACCGATGGAAAGACAGCAGTCACACACAGCATGATGTTAAAGCACCACTACACCACTGCATAGGGCCGATGGAAAGACAGCAGTCACACACAGCATGATGTTAAAGCCCCACTACACCACTGCATAGGGCCGATGGAAAGACAGCAGTCACACACAGCATGATGTTATTAAAGCACCACTACACCACTGCATAGGGCCGATGGAGAGACAGCAGTCACACACAGCATGATGTTAAAGCACCACTACACCACTGCATAGGGCCGATGGAGAGACAGCAGTCACACACACCATTATGTTAAAGCACCACTACACCACTGTATAGGGCTGATTGAAAGACAGCAGTCATACACAGCATGATGTTAAATTACCACTACACCACTGCATAGGGCTAATGGAAAGACAGTAGTCACACACAGCATGATGTTAAATCACCACTACACCACTGCATAGGGCTGATGGAAAGACAGCAGTCATACACAGCATAATGTTAAATGATAAGCAGTCCATAAACTCTGACGTAGGTCCCAATCATAATACAAAAACACAACCATTAAGCATTTTCCAATCAAAATGTACAATTATTACATCCCATTGCAAAACAGATTTCTCATTTAGCACACAAAGTAACCGGTGACCTAAAGTTTAAAGTGGAACTGACAGCGTTTGAACTACTTTGCAGAAATGAAACAAATAGACAATAATAGTCAAAAAATATCAAATTCCCAGTTTATGCTACAAAACCAACTTAAGAGGTTTTAAAAATAGGTTCTATTTGACTCAACATTCCATGACGTACGCTAAGTCATTGTTGGCAGAATAGATGGATGCAGTTCAATGAATTATTAATATAATTCACCAATACATTTCTTGGTAGTCCAAAAAATATTGCTATCAGGTTGTAAATCCAGGCTGGCCTGGTACATTGTTCGCTGCCTCCATTCGGGATGCACTATTTCAGTTTCAATGACTCAATATTCTGGCCAAAAATAGACAAATGTATCTAAGGCTGGGAATGTCAATACAATCAAACTAAGATGAGAAAAAATAAAGACCTTCCTGACCTCTCAGAGGGGATCAGCAGGCATTTCAGATTACTCTGACGTTTTTCTTGCGCTGAACCTAATGATTTATGAAAACATGCTTGCTGGGTCGATGTCCTCATTACGGTTTTACAGACGTGTTTGATACTTTATGTGCACACTTTATTTGAATATTTATGAAATGCACAGTGTTATATTTGGTAACAGTTACTTGTTTTCTCTTGACTCCAACCCCATTCGATGCATGGATGTGGTTGTAGCAATTTCTACATAAGGGTGTTAATGAAAAAAACTCACAAAAGCTCTGACGAAGGCTGATATGTAAGAGCTTATTAAAGAGCATTGATACTAGCAAGAGCAGTGTGCGGGTTTCTTATTTTGTCCTCATCTTATTCAACTGTTACCATGCACCTACAACAAAGACAGCTCAGATGAGCGAGTGCCTTTTGAATACAATCAAACTAACAAGGGCAATGATCACAAGTCAGTCATAATTTGGCTAATATGCTAGTGTATCTATTTATGTAGCAAGCTAAAATCAGGGAGCCTAACGTTAGTAAGATAGCTAGCTGCTAGTAGGATGTCATGCCATGCCCTCATATCGTTTTTCAGTGGCTATACACAGCTAGAGATCCAGGTGTCATTTGGTTAGCTAGCAAGAACTTGAATGACTGTTATCCAGTTAGCATATCTCGGTGTAAACCCTGTCCAACAAAAACTGAAGAGATTAAATTAGATCATTGAAAACAATAATATTATTATTATTATAATAATTATTTTATAAATCCTTAGCCCTTCTTTGAAGGCCAATTGTCCCCGAATGTGTTTGGGTTAGTAATAATTTGTAGAGTGGCTCTATTGTCCCTCAACATGCCTTTATTCACTATTCTGAATGTCTAAAGAATCCACATGCTGTTCTGAAATATGAACACAGAAATACTGGACATTTTGAACTCTTATTATGGTGGTGATGTGACAAAATTACAACATGGTCTTGAATTGGACTTGCATTTTTCTGGTCTCGGTTTTGACTCTGTCTCACACCCCTTTGTCCCATTCCTGGTCCCGGTCTTGACTGGGACTTGATTTGCGTCGGTCTTGGTCTTGAATTGGTCTCGCTTTAGGTGGTCTCAAACACAACACTGCCCCCTCCCCCACCCTTCTACCCCCCCCCCCCCCCCCCATTCATCCAATTTCTCTTCAATTCACACCCATTTACCTTCCTCGTAATCTATTCTACATTCATCACAACAGTCTCCTCAAGTGACAGCTGTTGAGCCTTTCTACAGTGAGGTGAGTTTTCACAATATCTGTACCATCCCTTGGCTTGCACAAATTGATATCACACACGCACACTTTGATAGATCAATCAGATATGTGTGCTCAGATATGCATTCATTATTATAATCATCCCTGCTCAGACTACTCACTGCTTTTTATGCTTACACACATGGACACACAGCACACAGAACAAATAGGCTATCCTCACAGGCATACTGTGTGCATGCTCAATTGTTAGTGATACAAATGACTTCATTTTCAGACTATTCCCAAAATAATGCGTCTGACTTGTCATGGCAGAGTAAATGTCAAGCTTAGTCAGATGTTCCAACTAAATATTTTTTAGGGATAACGTATTTTCTTTATAAAGATCTTTAAAAAAAAGCTCTGACAAAGCTGAATAAACTAAAGTGATACTGGCAAGAGCAGTATGCACGTTTTTATTCCTTTTATCTTTAACTTCAACCCAGATCTCTGGATGTTTTATTACCTGTCATACCCCCCCCCCCCCCCTTCAGCAAATCAAGTCAGTCTGAACACCTGCCCTCCCCCTCCCCAACTAAACACACATACAGCTTACATCCTCCTCACACATGTACAATCTCACTGTGCCTTACGCACGCACGCACGCACGCACACACACACACACACACAATCTCTGGAGACATGCCCCAGCAATACATACAGAACAATTAAGTGTATATACATTTCATTATTCAAAAAAAATATTGGAATATCATTCACAGGCAGATTTGATTAAATCCATCATTACCTGGTTATTTCTGATTCTGATTTCTGATTTCAGTGAAGCAGAGATACACTATCATAATAAAGCATTGAAACAAGCATTTGACCCTTATCAGTAGGGATGACCATTGTGAAAGCACATCTCTAACTCTGATAGAGATAGAGGGGATAGAGGAGAGGGGGTATATAGGTTACATTTTTGGGAATGGGGAGTAATTTTCAAGTTGGCCCATTTCATGTCTGTGTAGTCATGTTTATCTGCCCAGACTTTACCTCTCTCAAGCCACTGTAGTAGAGATGCTGACCAGACACACCGGGATGGCAACAAAACAGAATTCAGACAGCAAGGGATAGCAGCGGGGAGATGGAGAGATAAAGATAGAGCAGACAGGAAGACATGAGTACAAGATGGGCAAAGGAGGAGAGAGAGTACAGCTGCAGATTCTTCTTTGTGCGTCTTTTTCCCCTCACTGTCTACAACCTCTCTCTTCCTCCGTGTGTGAATGTGTTTTGACACCATTCCTCTGCCTCCATGTCGGTGAGCTTTGAGACAGATTGTCTCTCACCTGAAATTAAACACACGGCCAGGTGCCACTCAGATCACACCATCTGTTCATCCCGCCCTCCCTCCCTTCACTTTCCCCCCCTCTCCTTCTTACTTCTATATCTGCTTTTAGGACGCAGCTTGTGTATAGTGAGGACAACTAAAAACCTTAACATTTTCCACCATGGCAGGCAGTGTATAGCTCACTAGATACAAAGGGATGTTGAATATAAATGCACAGGGAGAAAGATAATGACATCATTCAGCTTTATGTATTCAGAAGCGCATTGGTGTATTCGCGTCTTTCAATTACTTTCATGTCATTTCTTTGTAGCGTCAGTGACAAGAGGATGGTGAAGTTAATTATCTGGCAATGCAGGTGGTATTAGATGATGATTACACCACAGCTGGGAGTTGGGGTGAGGATACTACTTGTCTAGGGGGTGGTAGTCAGTGTGTAGCTAAGGAGGTGGTTTTCATCATTGCGGAGGTTAAGATAGGGGACACGAGGGGGAGGTTGTTCTCGGGCGGTTGTACAAGACTTGGGTGAGGAGGTCTGGGAGGGGAGTCACTGGGGAGACGGAAGAGAAGGTTTAGCGATGAGGAACCTGCCTGCTGATCTCCTCTGAGAGGTCAGGAGGGTCAGCCTAATAATATGATTTATATTGCTGCTAGTGCTAACTACCTCTCTGGCTTCCAGACGCCCCTACTAAAACCCATAGTCCCTCACTGTCTCAGCGTACCAGTAAGCATTAAAACCCAACAAAGAATACAACTCAGTAAACCTTAATAAAAAGAAGAGGGAGATGAGAGGAAAATATTCAGAGACTGAGTGAAGGAGGACCAGAACCCTATAGGCCCTGGTCAAAGTTAGTGCACTATATAGGGAATAGCATTTGGAACATAATACTAGTCTGTTTCTATAGAGACTGCAGAGAGAGAATGCCTGTCACCTCATAATCTGCTCCATAAATGTCACTTGGCAGCACACTTGCTGCGTGGTTATGCTCATCAAGCTGCTCTAACTTTGATTTGAATGTGTGACGAGAGAGAGAGAGAGAGAGAGAGAGAGAGAGAGAGAGAGCAGGATGACTAAGGCGCTGACTGGATGCATCATGTACAGGGAATATAGGAAAGCCACCTCTGACCTTCCTCTTGGGCATATCAACTCAAAGGGAAATGGAGCTCACATGTCAGAGTGAGTTAGTTTTTCTGTGGCACACTGTTGTGTGTCTGTGTGTGTAGTTCAGTGAGGTAGAATGCCACTTGTTCCGCATTTTGCTCATGGGAGTGTCCGAGTCCCAAATGCGACCCGGTCTTTCTATGTAGTACTAGTGCACTCATTTTGACCAGGGCCCATAAGGCTCTAGCCAATAGTGCACTACATAGGGAATAGGGTGCCATTTGGAACTCCACCAGTGTGTGCTGTTGAACGTCAGAGAGGGCACTCACCCCTGGTAGCGTCTTCTGCTCGTGCAGTGCATTCTGGGCTTTGAGTGCAGACTCTCGTTCGCAGTATGTCAGGAAGGCACAGCCTGGGGTAGGATTGAGGGTACATTATACCATTAAACATAGGATGTATTTGTATACTGTGATACAACAGTGGACAAAGAGAAATTGCAGCAGGTTGCACTGTGATTTTAAAGGGGAAGTTGTTGTTTTTCCACCAATTCTCTATTTTTTATGTAAATGGCATGTTAAAGAAGGGTCCAGACACCCTTTTGGTTATTTCCCGTTTTTGAAAAACTTACCCCAAACAGCAAATCACTTCCTCATCCTCTTTGTGTAATTTGGAGCCCCCAGAAAAAACATTAACAAAGGCTCCAAAAACACCCAAATACAGTGCCTTCAGAAAGTATTCACACCACTTGACTTTTTCCACATTTTATTGTGTTACAGGCTGAATTTAAAATTGATAGTAGTGTTGATTTGATTTTTGAATGACTACGTCATCTCTGTACCACACATACATCTGTAAGGTCCCTCAGTCGAGCAGTGAATTTCAAACACAGATTCAACCACAAAGACCAGGGAGGTTTTTCAATGCCTCGCAAAGAAGGGTAGATGAGTAAAAATGAAAAAAGAAGACATTGAATACTTCTTTGAGCATGGTGAAGTTATTAATTACACTTTGGATGGTGTATCAATACACCCAGTCACGACAAAGATAAAGGCGTCCTTCCTAACTCAGTTGCAGGAGAGGAAGGAAACCGCTCAGGGATTTCACCATGAGGCCAATGGAGACTTTAGAACAGTTACAGAGTTGAATTGCTGAGATAGGAGAAAAATTGAGGTTGGATAAACAACATTATAGTTAAAAAATATATATTTTTTAATGTAACCTTTATTTAACTAGGCAAGTCAGTTAAGAACAAATTCTTATTTACAATGATGGCCTACCTGGGAACAGTGGGTTAACTGCCTTGTTCAGGGGCAGAATGACAGATTTGTACATCGTCAGCTCGGGGATTCGATCCAGCAACCTTTTGGTTACTGGCCCAATGCTCTAACCTGCCGCCCCTGAGTTACTCATATAGTTACTCCAAAACGAACCTAAATGATAGAGTGAAAAGAAGGAAGCCTGTATAGAATAAAAAAACATTCCACTGCAAAAAATGTGGCAAAGAAATTAACTTTATGTCCTGAATACAAAGTGTTACAGTATGTTTGGGGCAAATCCAACACAACACGGAGTGCCACCTGTCACATTTTCAAGCATCGTGGGGGCTGCATCATGTTATGGGTATGATCGTCATCGGCAAGGATACAGAGTTTTTTAGGATAAAAAAAATTGAATAGAGCTAAGCACATGCAAAATCCAAGAAGAAAATCTGTTTCAGACACTGGGAGACAAATTCACCTTTTTCCAGGACAATAACCTAAAATACAAGGCCAAATATACACTGGAGTTGCTTACCAAGATGACATTTCTGAGTGGCCTAGTTACAGCTCTTACTTAAATCAGCTTGAAAATCTATGGCAAGACATGAAAATGGCTGTCTAGCAATGATCAACAACCAACTTGACAGAGCTTGAAGAATTTTATAAAGAATAATATGCAAATACTGTACAATCCAGGTGTGATAAGCTCTTAGAGACTTACCCAGAAAGACTCAGCTGTAATCGCTGCCAAGGGTGATTCTAACATGTATTGACTCAGGGGTGTGAATTCTTATGTAAATTAGATATTTCTGTATTTCATTTTGCAAAGATTTCTAAAAATTGGTTTTCACTTTTTCAACAACCTGAAAATAATATATATATATATATATACTAAATAATATATATATATATATTATAATAGTTTTTGTGTCTCAAAATCATTGTAATCTGGTTAATGTTAAAAATCTAAATGAAAATGATTGAAATATAAAATTCAACCAGAGAGCACACTTAGGTCATGGGAAAAGGTTGCACTTGACCGTTGCACTTGAATCATTCCCACGGTGATGGCTAGGCCTGCTACGCTATAACATCACACACTATTGCAGAGACTTTGATAATACAGGCCGCAATTGATATGTTGAAAACAATGTGTGGGGAGGCAGAGGCACAGAAACTCACATCAATACCTTTGTCAGATAACACTGTTAAAATGAAGAATTTATGCTATTGAGGAAACTGACTGAACAACTCAAAAACTCCCCGGCTTATGCTCGCCAAATGGACGTTAGCGGTGAGGGCTGAGATGCTCATGCATTAGATGCCCATGCATTGACTTTTGTCAGGGGATGCTATTTGTCTGGGATGCTATTTACGAGGACATATTGTTCTGTCTCACGATTCCCGAGCATGAAACGATATAGGGGATGTTGATGCTGCGTGGCTATATTGACGAAAAACAGATTACATATGGGATTGAATGGTGGGCTTTTGCGCAGATGGGGTTTCATCTATGGCGGGATGGCGGGCAGGCCGGCCGGCCTCTGCACTCTAGTTATGAATGTGTCTCCCTCTGCCATATGGACGCATTCTATGATACACCGAGAGCAACTGGTGGCAAAAGAGCTGAGCACAGAACTGGGGGATGTACTGCAGCAAGTAACTTCAATTGTAAACTACATCAAACCACATCCACTGCACGCACGCCTGTTTACAAAACTATGTGGAGATATGGGATCAGAGCATGACAATGTTCCATTCCACACCAAGGCTTGGATGTTATTGAGGGGCAATTTTGGAAAGATTTTTCGCATTGAGAGAGGAACTGTTGTTTTTCACATATATGTAAATGCGCCTTGGCATAGATTCCACAAGCGTCTGGCAAGAGCAGTGTGCAAGCACCCCATGCTTTCATTATACTTTGTATCACTCATTTACTCAAGTGATTCCTTTATTTTGGCCTGTAGAATGGGCAGAGAAGTATCGCTCGAGATGAAACAAAATGGAAAATACAATTTCATGACACAACATCTAAAGACCTGCATCACCACACTGAGAACTTTGCCAAGGACATATTTGGGTGTTTTTGGAGCTTTTGTTCATGTTTTTTCAGGGCCCCCCATACTAGAGAAAGGGGGATACCTAGCCAGTATGTCACGCCCTGACCTTAGAGATCCTTATTATTCTCTGTGTTTGGTTAGGTCAGGGTGTGAATCGGATGGGAAATTATATGTTTTCTGTTTCTTTGTTTTTGGCTGAGTGTGGTTCCCAATCAGAGGCAGCTGTCTATCGTTGTCTCTGATTGGGGATCATACTTAGGCAGCCCTTTTTCCCACCATTATGTTGTGGGATCTTGTTTTCTGTTTAGTTACTGTTGCCTGAAAGAATTCAGTGTTTTTGTTATTTTGTTTGAGTGTTTTTTAAATTAAAATCATGAACACTTTCCACGCTACGCTTTGGTCTACTCTTTCTAGCACCAACGAGAGCTGTTACACAGGACAACTGAATGCATTTAACCCAACCCCTCAAAAAATGTGAGATCACAAAAAAGGTGTCACACCCTAATCTGTTTCACCTGTCTTTGTGCTTGTCTCCACCCCCATCCAGGTGTCGCCCATCTTCCCCACTATCCCCTGTGTATTTATACCTGTGTTCTCTGTTTGTCTGTTGCCAGTTCGTTTTGTTAGTGAAGCCTACCAGCGTTTGTTCCCCTGCTCCTGTCTGTTCTTGCTCCTGTTTTCTAGTCCTTTCTGGTTTTGAACGTTCTGCCTGCCCTGACCCTGCCTGCCGTTCTATACCATGCCCTACCTCACTGGATTATTGACCCCTGCCTGCCCTGACCCTGAGACTGCCTGCCATTCTGGACCTTTTGCACCCTATCTGGATTACTGACCTCTGACTGCCTTTGACCTGTTGTTTGCCTGCCCCAGTACTAAAAATAAACGGTGGTTTCTTCGACACTGTCTGCATCTGGGTCATACTTGAAACCTGATAAAAGGTATCTGGACCATTCTATAACATGCCATTTACATTAAAAATACAGATTTGGTTGTAAAAAAGAGAACTTCTTCTCTATAATGACACCCTATTCCCTATATTGAGCACTACTTTTAAACAGAGCCCTATAGGTCCTGGTCAAAAGTAGTGCAATACATATGGAATAGGGTGCCATTTGAGACGTAACCCATTGGGTCCGCTGGTCCAAAGACAAGCTGGCAGGTGCACTTATGAAATACATTTATTTATAGGCTGGCCATATCTGCCAGTGGCCATACACCTGTTACATAGATAGCATAGCCTAAATACCCTCAATCATATAGCCTAAACAATGTTTCATGCCTGACAGCTGGGCTATGCATTGTAACTTACAGTAAATGTCCATACTAAGGAAATAGGGATTCAATGCACAGTGTGGGAGACAACGTATTTCTATAGAACTGTGCATTATATAATCAAGTATTTCCCGTGCGCTCTACAGCATAGCCTACACAGTAATTGTTTCCTCTCCCCTTACCTTTGTGCATCCCCGTGTATTTGTCCTTTATCACCGTCAACTCATAGATCTTCCCGAACTGTTCAAAGATGGGTTTCAAGTCCTTCTCCTCAAGATTTCGGGGTATCTGCCCGATGAAGAGCTTGATTGCATCGGCCTCCTTCATTGAGACAGTGTGGGATTGGAGCAACCCGTTGCGCACCGAGGATGGACACTGAAAAGGTGGTGAGAGGGAGCAGGAAGAACCTATAGCTCTTTGGACGAGTTAGAGATGACGGTGAAAAAATTCAACTCCGTCCTGGAGACGAGGAGAGGGACGATAGAGGAACAGATGAGAAGAAGAGCTCTAGACTAAATTATTAATGAATTCTTAAATGTATAATAACTTTAATTTTCTTTACAATTTTTGAAGAGCAGGAGCAATCTGGTGTAGGCTGACTAACAAAAACATCACGGTCACCAGTTGGTATAGCTATGCAAAATATCTTGGAATGTTGAAATTATAATGAATTGCAATTATTTTTTACCTATAATGTTTTGTAATCTGTCCCCAAATGTGATAAATTGATTATAACCAATTATGTTCTGACTCAGATATATATATATATATATAGGCTATACTGTCACGTTGTGTCAACGTATAGCCTCTTCGGTCCCTTTGTCAAGGTGGGGTGACAATAACAATGACTTGAACATAATCTGTAATTTTACACCACGTCAATAGGACAACAAAATAATCACCTACTATTTATCTATGATCCTCCTTCGTCTTAAGGTTCGTTGCTAGCTGAATCCCCCCTTTCTCCTCTGTCCCCTATCAAATCGGGTTTCTTTTCGGTTTGTGTCTATTCTCCAGTTCAATTCATTTGTCTAATGTAGGACCCCTCTGATTCCGTGCCTTGACAAGTTACCCCCAAAAGAGCGCACGTAACAAATCGAGCGACGTCCTTCTTTATCTATAAACATGAGCGTGTGATGCTTTACCCAGTAGTTTTTTAGGTGTTATTTGTGTACAAACCCTGTTTACCACATTAAATACACACACATTAGGATTTTATATAATAATGACAACCTCTGGGATTATTCAAGCGGTTGGTGGTTATCAGGATAGACTCCCTATGATCCAACACAGGAAATGGGAGGTTATTGCTGCCGCTCGCTCCCGCATTGGCTGGCTCTCTGTCTGTCTACTTAGTTGCATTTGACGTCGTAAACCGGTGTCTCCCTCCCGTCGATCTGTTGCTGCCAAAGGGCCAGGGTTCGGGTCTGAAAGCGCGCTTTTGACTGCAACTACAGTATTGCTTCCGTACTGCAGGTTAACTGAATTACGGCTGTTTAAGACAATTCACATGTATTACCCTATAGAGAAGTAGAGAGATATAGTCCCAACGATGCCAGAGATGCGACCCAGTCGTTAAATATTTGTGTTCTAACGGTGCGTTCGTAAATTCCCTCTGGAGTGTCAGAGAGTGCTCAGGGTGCGCTCTGGGCATTCGTAAATTCTGAGAGTTGTCCATTCTTACATTCAGAGCGCACACTGGATGTGGACACTCTGGCCGAGTAGGGTTGACCCGAGTGTTCTGACCTCAACCACAGTCAAGCACCCAAGCTAACTGGCTAACATCGGCTAGCTTGCTAGATACTTCCAGACACAAATGAGAGAACACCTCACTCTGACCACTTTACTCACCCTAGAGCTAGTCAGGCTGTTTTCAAGCTAGAGCATTGGTGACTGTAACTATGCTACTGGCAACAATTTCATTATGTTTTTTTGCCAGTGTTAACTGACACCGGTCATATGTTTGTAAATTCATCAATTAAAGGCCCTACATGGTCAATCCAAAAACTGCAGTGGCCATACAGTATTTACTGCATGCTGCCTATGCAGAAGTCAGAGCAAACATTATTTTGGGATTTAAACAGCAGAGCTGTTGTGAAGGAAGTTGTCAAGGAACTGAGTTTGTGTTTATACAGGACCTCCCACCGCCACCTACCATCAACCAATCATGTCAATGCGGCGATATACTGGAGCCCTCTGCATTATTAAAAAATTTTGGAGGGCACAGTGATGCGGTACTGAGATCAATTTGCCCTCTGCATGCCTCCAGAGGCTCCACAATTGTGTCACACCCTCCATACGGAGCCTCCGACCACATTTTCGATTCAAGCATAAATGTGCTTTTATTCTGCAATCTGGCACACTCAGATGAGAGTGCTCTGAAATTGGAATAGATAGCCAGAGTGAATTTATGAACGCACCCTAAATCTATTGGACCCAGTCGTTCTTTCTAAGTGTTCCATTGCCATGATGGCAATGTTCGTATCCCTTGCTTGCTAGCTAGCCAGGCAATTTTGGCTAACGCAGTCACTTGAAACAGTGCAGCCAGAATAACAGCAAATTAGCTGCATCTGCGTTTGTTTAAACTGTTTTCTAGTGATTATTTTGGGGATACATCCATAACAATGAGCTAATAATGTGTGATTTCGCCATGTATAGAACATTTGCTCTCTTGCCAGGCCACTTCTCAGGAGAGATAAACAACTGCACAGCTAACACAATCAGTAACTGTGTGTGGGTAAAATCAATGGGAAAGCCAGAAAAAAAGCCATATTACAATCTACAGTGCATTCGGAAAGTATTCAGACCCCTTTACTTTTTCCACATTTTGTTACTTTACAGCCTCATTCTAAAATTGATTAAATTGCTGTTTTCTCTCATCAATCCACACACAATACCCCATAATGACAAAGCAAAAACAGTTTTTAGACATTTCTGCAAATCTATAAAGAAAAAAAAACAGATATATCACATTTACATAAGTATTCAGACTCAGTACTTTGTTGAAGCACCTTTGGCAGTGATTACAGCCTCGAGTCTTCTTGGGTATGACGCTACAAGATTGGCACACCTGTATTTGGGGAGTTTCTCCCATTCTTCTCTGCAGATCCTCTCAAGCTCTGTCAGGTTGTATGGGGAGCGTCGCTGCACAGCTATTTTCAGTTCTCGCCGGAGATGTTCAATGGGTTCAAGTCCGGGCTCAGGCTGGGTCACTCAAGGACATTCAGAGACTTGAAGCCACTCCTGCAATGTCTTGGCTGTATGCTTAGGGTCGTTGTCCTGTTGGAAGGTGAACCTCTGCCCCAGTCTGAGATCCTGAGTGCTCTGGAGCTGGTTGTCATCAAGGATCTCTCTGTACTCTGCTCCATTTATCTTTCCCTCAATCCTGACAAGTCTCCCAGTCCCTGCCAGTCTCCCAGTCCCTGCCGCTGAAAAACATCCCCATAGCATGATGCTGCCATCCACCATGCTTCACCGTAGGGATGGTGAGAGGTTTCCTCCAGACGTGACACTTGGCATTCAGGCCAGCGTTCAATCTTGGTTTTATCAGACCAGAGAATCTTGTTTCTCATGGTCTGAGTGTCCTTTTGGTGCCTTTTGGCAAACTCCAAGTGGGATTTCATGTGCCTTTTACTGAGGAGTGGCTTCCGTCTGGCCACTCTACCATATAGGCCTGATTGGTGGAGTGCTGCAGAGATGGTTGTCCTTCTGGAAGGTTCTCCCATCTCCACATAGGAACTCTGGAGCTCTGTCAGAGTGACCATTGGGTTTTTGGTCACCTTCCTGACCAAGATCCTTCTCCCCCGATTGCTCAGTTTGTCCGGGCGGCCAGCTCTAGGAAGAGTCTTGCTGGTTCCAAACTTCTTCTACTTAAGAATGATGGAGGACACTGTGTTCATGGGTACCTTCAATTCTGCAGAAATGTTATGGTTCCCTTCCCCAGATCTGTGCCTCGACACAATCCTGTCTCGGAGCTCTACTGGCAATTTTTTCAACCTCATGGCTTGGTTTTTGCTCTCACGTGCACTGTCAACTGTGGGACCTTATATAGACAGGTGTGTGCCTTTCCAAATCATATCCAATCAATTGAATTTACGACAGGTGGACTCGAATCAAGTTGTAGAAACATCTCAAAGATGATCAATGGAAACAGGATGCACCTGAGCTCAATTTTGAGTCTCATAGCAAAGGGTCTGAATACTTAAATAAGGTATTTCATTTTTTTTAAAAATACATTTACAAAAATGTCTAGAAACCTGTTTTCGCTTTGTCATTATGGGGAATTGTGTGTGGATTGATGAGGAAAAAATACTTAATCCATTTTAGAATAAGGCTGTAACGTAACAAAATGTGGAAAAAGGGAAAGGGAAGTGGTCTGAATACTTTCCGAAGGCACTGTATGTGTTGTGATAATTGCATTATTTGATCTATAACCTGTTAGTTCATATGCCTTCCGACCGTGCTATATAGGCCTAAGGCCGAGACAATAAGGAGACACAGTGGCAGGATAAATTCAACCACACCTTTGTTTCATCACAAAACCGGAGAGCAACCTCTGTTCAGTGGCGTCCATAAAGCATATTGCAGGTAACAAACAGTTACATGACCTACAGCATGGTCAAGCAAGTTAATGTTTCAGACATTTTCAGACTACTAAACAGCTATTGATTTAGAACCACAGAAAGTTAATGGAAGTCACAAAGAAAACAGGAGCTGCAATTCCAGCACCATTTCAACATAATCAAATCACCTATGTTTAGTCTAATATAATGACAACTAAAATATACCAAAAACAATTAAGTCCAATGTAAGCTAAATAGGATGTAGCTGTCCATGGTTCTGATTTGTGTATGTGTGCATGCATGCATGCGTTTGTGCAAAAAGAAAAAACATGTTGACTCACCCTACAGTACATCTAGAGAAACGCTAATGTCATCGGTCTATGATTGTTATACAGTACACACTTTTATTTTTTGCTGTCCTAGGCTACCTGGCTAAAATGCTTGCTCGCTAGCCTAACTTCCTTTCATGGGCAATGTTAGCTACTTGAAAATAAAGGAGAGCGGCACACTCTAGGAGCTCAGATGCAAACATTTTATTACCAACGTTTCGACAGCCAAGCTGTCTTCATCAGGGTATAATCACAAACACTGCAGGGTGACTCGTTTATATAGTGTCAAAAGACACACAGGTGTCTGTAATCATGGCCAAGTGTGGCCTAATATCATTGGTTAATTCTCATATTAAAATGGCATACAAAGAACAGCATACAAAAAACAAATGGCTAGCATACGATCATACATTTATTTTAGACTACACAAGCTTACAAACAATTACAATGGCAAAAGTCACAATAATGGCTTCAGATCAATAGCTTGGCTGCCGAAACATTGGATATTACATTTTTGCATCTGAGCTCCTAGAGTGTGCGGCTCTCCTTTATTTTCAAGTTTTCTACTCCGCTAGCCAGCACCTCGCCTAAATAGGCGTGCGTTTCTTTTTCTTCTAGATTGCAATGTTAGCTACTTAAAATTAGCCTTCTAGCTACATACGGAACTTCCAACATCTCAGTCCAGGGGCACAAAGTATGAATTTATGGTTGGATCAGAATTACCGTTGTAATCATTGGCCAGTATGGAGAATTAAGTAAAGTGGCGTGTCCAAATCCCTATCTCCATCCATGGCTAATTTAGGAAAAGGGCCATTTTTTGCGAGCTAGCTAGCCACCTGAGGACAACAACACAATGAGATGCAACAATTCAAGTTATTTCTGTCAAAGATGCATTTTTTTTGATGCGATTCAGATTCAGATCAACTTTATTATCCCACCAGGGGGAAATTCATTTGGTCATGTGCTTCTTCTTTATGTTGTAAAAGCGTTACATGGTCGCTGCCCATATCATTTCATAATGCAGAAAATACCCAAGACTTCAGGGGCTTTGCTTTAACAAAGTTAACCATTTTCACTGTAGTGTCCAAAACATCTTTCAAGCTGTCAGTTATTCCCTTGGAAGCAAGAGTCTCTAGGTGGATGCTGCAGTGTACCCAAGTGGTGTTGGGAACAACTGCTTGCACGCGTATTACCACTCCACTATGTCTCCCTGTCATGGCTTTTGCACCATCAGTACAGATACCAACATCTTGATGCCACAAAGCCATCCAGTACTTTACAAATATCCTTTCATGTTGTCCTGGTTTCCAGTGGTTTGCAGAAAAGGACGTCTTCCTTAATTGACCCCCAATAAACGTAACGGACATATACCAGGAGCTGTGCCAGGCCCACCTCGTCCGTTGACTCATCCAGCTGTAACGCATATAATTCACTGGCTTGTATGCGAAGCAGTAATTGTTTCAAAACATCTCCTGCCATGTCACTGATGCCTCGTGAAACAGTGTTAATGAAGGCACTGTCTGTATAGTTTTTTGGGGCCTTTTCCCCCAGCATTGTCCCAGCCATATCTGCTGCAGTAGGAAGAATTAAGTCCTCCACAATAGTATGGGGCTTGCCTGTCCTGGCCACTCGGTAGCTCCCCATATAAGACCCTTTTAGCCCCTTCTAATTAATGGTATCTGTTGCTTTTATACTACTCGAAAGTCATCTTTATTCTCCCTCAAACTCTGGTGGCTTATTTTTAAAATAGTCATGTTTCGTTTCTCAATGTCTGCTCAAGAGTGAAGGTTTCCCACGAGAGAGTAACAGTTCATGTGAATTATTTGACTAGGCTACCTGTATTTAACATTGTGTTGTTATTTCGCTGAACATTAAATGGTTTAATTTTATTTTTGGCAGTGAAACGAGGCTACTCAGGTGAGAAAAAAAACTCACCCAAATGTATAGCGCCGTTGGAAAATATAAAATGTACTGTTTGAAACTGTGAAAACATATATATTAAAAAAAAAATGTGAATCCCATTTTTCTTTGGTGTACCCCAGTTTTGGAATACCTGGGCTAGGCTTACAGACTAGAATCTGGGTTTAGGATTGTCATTCAACTTTGTCATGGTTTGGTTAGCGAGATGCAGGTAGCCTATAGATCTTGATAGCCTAGGTAAGAAGTCAAATTAACGATTTAGCAGCTTGCTTATTTAACATGAACAGAGAGGTGATTTTGAGGTAAGCGCTTCTGCTGCCCAATACCCTGCTGGAATAGGTTACTGAGGATGGGGTCGTAATTTCAATCACTCAATCATATATTAATAATATGGATATGAACTGAATAGGCCTATGCTTGTCAACAACAGCCATTTTTATGTTACCCATAGCCTAATCTGATTGACCCTTACCTTCAATCTAAAGCATTCTAACAACAGCTGATCGGCAATTGAGATATCAATTGTGAACATGGTCACAGTTATAACTTCCAATTTCATTAACTAAACATGGCCATTAATAATTGCATAATAACACAAGGCTACAACAACAATAAACTGAAGTTATAGGCTATTTATTAAATCTGCCTGCCAGCTCTTTTACATTTTATTTTCACCTTTATTTAACCAGGTAGGCTAGTTGAGAACAAGTTCTCATTTACAACTGCTACCTGGCCAAGATAAAGCAAGGGGGTGCAACACAAACAACAACACAGAGTTCCACATGGAATAAACAAACATACAGTCAATAGAAAAAAAGGGAGGCTACACAAGTGGCACAAATTGATTTGCAATGACTCCAGTGGTATCATAATGTCATATTTTTTATTGTATGAAATGGTGGGCTACAGTATCCTACATATGCGTAGAAATCAATACACTCTCCATATTCAATGTCAGCTTCATTGTGGACTTTTCCCCATATCAGAAGCACGCAAGGGAGTTCCATAACTTCCATTTAAAATGTCCACCTGCGCAGTGCTCGAGACCTAAGAACTGAGTGTGCGTAAAACACCTTCGCTTGATATGGTTTTCCATAAGCAAAGTCGACATTAGAATGCAGTTTAAACAACCTCCGAGCAAATGTATCTCATAAAGTCGTTTTTCTGTTGGAAATAGGTGTCTCCATAATGCCAATCTAAATAGCCTACCTACAACTGGTAAAAAGTTATCATGACTTGCGCTCGTACTGCTTCGTCTCCCCTCACTCACGTGACTCAGATGTCTGCTGCAGCGCTGACTCAACACACACATTTGGGGAGTGATTCAGGCCAGAATTCAGCCTTTTGAAGCTAGTGATATCTCTCGCCATGTTCCTTTACTTCTTCCATGAATTAACATGGACTGTCAATGCAGACAAGTGTTTTTCTAAGGCCTCAAACTGCCAAGACGTCACATTCATGTCACGTGACAGGACACGTCATGTAGACGTGGTGTTCACGTTGTGTACACGTGACACTGAGACGTCACGTGTCAGTTTGCGTGTAAATTTATTATGAAAGACCTCTCCACTGTGTAGATATGCCTATTTGTCAAATCAATATGGACACAAAGGCTTCTTTGTTGGAGGGAGCCCTATTCAGAAATAAGAGGTGGCCTAGGTCTCTAGTGGTGCGTTCAAAACACCTGGGAACTCAGCAATCTCTGACTTCAGTGCGTTCATGAAAAATAGTTTTAACGGAATTCCAATTCAGAAACTCGGGCATCTTTCTCTGACTTTATAAACCTCAAAATCGCTATTTGTATCTAGTCTCTTAATAATTGTTCATTATATTCACACTTAGTGGTTGATGCAAGGTTCGCTACCTTGACTAGATAGATCTTCCAGAGACGCACAGTGCCTGTTGCATTTATTCACATAATTATGGAGTCAGATGGATAACTTTAGTTTTATTATATTGAACATAACTTCTACATAATGGTTGCATAATTTCCCTCAAACTACATAATGGTGACCCGCAATCAGTCGATGGGGGCTTTATACCTCACCACATTTTTTAAGGTTAGGTTTAGGCCTATTCCTTGTAAAGATCATGCTATGTGAGTATATTAATTAAAAAATGTCTAGAAAGGAGGGAATGTGTGTGTGGCGAAGACACTAAAAGGCATTTTCTGTCTCCCGACAAATCGTGCACATTTATGGTGTCATTGTGTGAATTGTTTAGGCTACCCTTTATTAATGTTGATCAATTCCCCGTTATATCAGCACCAGTAAATGTTGACCATTAATTCAATTTTTTATACTCTACAATGTTGGATTTACTGTAATTTATGTTCATGCAATTCAAACTGATCAACAAGTTTTGTGTTATTTCATAATATTTTCTTCATTGTTTTTTTTTGTTGTCGGTCTTGTTAATGTTGAGTGATCACACATGCTTCCGCACACATAGAAGGCTACTTTGCCTGCTTGCAAATGTGTGCTAAAAGGGGGGATGTTTCATAGTATTTCTGATGATCTTAACTCACCACCACCAACAACATTTTTTTTCCCCAGACAGCCATGGAACCACCACTGCATTATAGGCCTACACTCAGAAAAAAAAAATGTTTTCTAAAACCTAAAATGATTATTCCGCTGTCCCTTTAGGAGAACCCTTTTCGGTTCCAGGTAGAACCCCGTCTGTGCCTAGGTAGAACTGGGTTCTTACTGGAACCAAAAAAGACTTCTACCTGGAACCAAAAATGGTTATCATTTGGTGACAGCCAAAGAACCCTGTTGAAACCCCTTTTTCAAAGAGTGTACTCAAGTTCAACCTTTTCAGTTTACACCATTTCATTCTGTACTCAAACACCTGCCTGGTATTCAAGATAACACGCAACATAGCACCATCACCTTTGAAGGTTTTCATCAACCTCTGATCAGATCTAAATAGCAGTGTTCCAGGGTTACTGGAGCATCCTCAAACGAAAAAAAAAAAAAAAAAGGAGACAAGAGGGCACATTCATTTTAAATCCCATGGGGTCTTTATTTTCATATGCTCTCTCACACATTACTATCTCCTTTGCCATCTTCCATTTATGGCATTTCAACATTGACAGAGGGGCACATCACACGTCTTTTCTTCAAGCTCCATCCATCCACACACACACGTAGTATTTTGCTTACATTTCTCACATTTTAGGTGTTCAGCGGAGGGCTTGGATGGATCATGTTGCACTGAGATGAGCACATGTACAGTCCTGTACAGGGGTATGTACAGTGCCTTGCGAAAGTATTCGGCCCCCTTGAACTTTGCAACCTTTTGCCACATTTCAGGCTTCAAACATAAAGATATAAAACTGTATTTTTTTGTGAAGAATCAACAACAAGTGGGACACAATCATGAAGTGGAACGACATTTATTGGATATTTCAAACTTTTTTAACAAATCAAAAACTGAAAAATTGGGCGTGCAAAATTATTCAGCCCCCTTAAGTTAATACTTTGTAGCGCCACCTTTTGCTGCGATTACAGCTGTAAGTCGCTTGGGGTATGTCTCTATCAGTTTTGCACATCGAGAGACTGACATTTTTTCCCATTCCTCCTTGCAAAACAGCTCGAGCTCAGTGAGGTTGGATGGAGAGCATTTGTGAACAGCAGTTTTCAGTTCTTTCCACAGATTCTCGATTGGATTCAGGTCTGGACTTTGGCTTGGCCATTCTAACACCTGGATATGTTTATTGAACAGGAGGAGAGGATGTGTTTGCTTGTGGAGGGAGAGCAGTGGGAGTGGTGGATGATTGGTTGCCCTGGCTCACCCACATCTTTTTGACTAAAAGAAAGATCGACTTAGAAATTAGTTCGACATTGCCATAGTTTAACAGCTGAAAAGCCTTCAGTAACATGCTCCCAGAGATAGCGAGACATTCAGTATTCACTGAATGAAGTAACCTACCCATGCCCATATACAATTTAATTCATTCATTAAATCAATTATACTACAGCACATTCAATTAAGTTATTATTGAAGACTATAGGCTACTCCTGTATGTATCTTATACACAGTGGAGGAAAAAGTACCCAATTGTCATACTTGAGTAAAAGTAAAGATACCTTAATAGAAAATGAGTCACCCAATAATAAAAGTGAGTCACCCAGTAAAATAATATTTGAGTAAGTCTAAAAGTATTTGATTTTATCAAAAGCATCAAATGTAAATGTAATTCCTCAAATAAGCATCAAATGTAAAAGTATAAATCATTTCAAATTCCTTATATTAAGCTAACCAAAAGGCACCATTTTCTTGTTTTTAAAAAAATGTACTGATAGATAGGGGCACACTCCAATACTCAGACATAATTTACAAACGAAGCATGTGTGTTTAGTGTGTCCACCAGATCATCAGTAGGGATGACCAGGGATGTTCTCTTGATTAGTGTGTGAATTGGACCATTTCCCTGTCTTAATAAGCATTCAAATAACGAGTACTTTTGAGTGTCAGGGAAAGTGTTTGGAGTAATAACTACATTATTTTCTTTAGGAATGTAGTGGAGTAAAAGTAAAAGTTTAAAAAATATATAAATAGTAGAGTACAGATACCCCCCCAAAATACTTAAGTAGTACTTTAAAGTATTTTTTTATGTAAGTACTTTACACCACTGCTTATACAATACTGTAATCAGTACTGTGTACCATCCACATTTACACTTTCATTTATCAATTAGATAAATAATACTAGCACCACATACAGCACCATTATTATAGAATAGGCTACTCCTGTATCCACACTATAATAGGATACGCTTATGATTTCATTGGTCTTGTCAGGCATGATTTTAAGTCTTCAACTGAAGTTGTATGTTTTCCCTCGTTTCCCTCCATCAGGGAAAAGTAGTTATGCATAGGATATGAATGTGTAGGCCTACATGACAGTGGAAAAATAAACCCATTGCTCCAGCACACAATGGCATGTAGGGGTAGTGTATTACAATGTAGAATATGTATACAGTGCCTTCGGAGAGTATTGAGACCCCTTGACTTTTCCCACATTAAATTAAGTTACAGCCTTATTCTAAAATTGATTAAATAAAACATATTCCTCAGCAATCTACACACAATACACCATAATGACAAAGCTAAAAAAAAAAGAGTAGAAAAAAAAAAGAAGAAGAGGCACAGTTCTGGGGAAGGGTACCAAAAAATGTCTGCAGCATTGAAGGTCCCCAATAACACAGTGGCCTCCATCATTCTTAAATGAAAGAAGTTTGGAACCACCAAGGCTCTTCCTAGAGATGGCCGCCCGGCCAAACTGAGCAATCGGGGGAGAAGGGCATTGGTCACTCTGACAGCGCTCCAGAGTTTGGAGAACCTTCCAGAAGGACAACCATCTCTGCATTACCCCACCAATCAGGCCTATATGGTAGTGGTCAGACGGAAGCCACTCCCCAGTAAAACGCACATGACAGCCCACTTGGAGTTTGCCAAAAGGCACCTAAAGACTCTCAGACCACGAGAAACAATATTCTCTGGTCTGGTGAAAGCAAGATTGAACTCTTTGGCCTGAATGCCAAGCGTCACGTCTGGAGGAAACCTGGCACCATCCCTACGGTGAAGCATGGTGGTGGCAGCATCATGCTGTGGGGATGTTTTTCAGCGGCAGGGACTGGGAGACTAGTCAGGATCAAGGGAAAGATGAACTGCACAAAGTACAGAGAGATCCTTGATGAAAATCTGCACCAGAGTACTCAGGACCTCAGACTGGGGCGAAGGTTCACCTTCCAACAGGACAACAATCCTAAGCACACAGCCAAGACAATGCAGGAGTGGCTTCGGGACAAGTCTCTGAATGTCCTTGTACGGCCCAGCCAGAGCCCGGACTTGAACCCGATCGAAAATCTCTGGAGAGACCTAAAAAAAAGCTGTGCAGCGACGCTCCTCATCCAACTTGACAGAGGATCTGCAGAGACGAATGGGAGAAACGCCACAAATACATGTGTGCCAATCTTGTAGCGTCATACCCAAGAAGACAAAGCTGTAATCGCTGCCAAAGGTGCTTCAATAAAGCACTGAGTAAAGGGTCTGAATACTTATATAAAATGTGATAATTCAGTTTATTTTTTATAAATTTGAAAACATTTCTAAAAACCTGTTTTTGATTTGTGATTATGGGTTATTGTGTGTAGATTGTGTGTAGAGGATTTAATGTTTTAAAATCTATTTTAAAATAAGGCTGTAATGTAACAAAATGTGGAAAAAGTCAAGGGGTCTGAAAACTTTCCATATGCACTGTATATAGTGGTAAATTCCCTTTCCCCACTTTGTTACAAATGCAGCATATGCACCAAGTATACAAAACAATCATGACAGACTGACCAGGTGAAAGCTATGATCCCTTATTAATGTCACCGGTTAAATCCACTTCCAATCCAATGTAAATTGTCCGGTGGTGGTTTAATGAATTGTTCAGCAGTCTTATGGGGGTAGAAGGTGTTGAGGAGCCTTTTGGTCCTAGACTTGGTGCTCCGGTACCGCTTGCCGTGCGGTAGCAGAGAATACAGTATATAACTTGGGTGACTGAAGTCTCTGACAATTGTATGGGCTTATCTCTGACACCTCCTATTATATACAGTGGGGCAAAAAAAGTATTTAGTCAGCCACCAATTGTGCAAGTTCTCTCACTTAAAAAGATGAGAGAGGCCTGTAATTTTCATCATAGGTACACTTCAACTGTGACAGGCAAAATTAGAAAAGAAAATCCAGAAAATCACATTGTAAGATTTTTAATGAATTTATTTGCAAATTATGGTGGAAAATAAGTATTTGGTCAATAATAAAAGTTTATCTCAATACTTTGTTATATACCCTTTGTTGGCAATGACAGAGGTCAAACATTTTCTGTAAGTCTTCACAAGGTTTTCACACATTGTTGCTGGTATTTTGGCCCATTCCTCCATGTAGATCTCCTCTAGAGCAGTGATGTTTTGGGGCTGTTGCTGGGCAACACGGACTTTCAACTCCTTCCAAAGATTGTCTATGGGGTTGAGATCTGGAGACTGGCTAGGCCACTCCAGGACCTTGAAATGCTTCTTACGAAGCCACTCCTTCGTTGCCCGGGCGGTGTGTTTGGGATCATTGTCATGCTGAAAAACCCAGCCACGTTTCATCTTCAATGCCCTTGCTGATGGAAGGAGAATTTCAATCAAAATCTCACGATACATGGCCCCATTCATTCTTTCCTTTACACGGATCAGTCGTCCTGGTCCCTTTGTAGAAAAACAGCCCCAAAGCATGATGTTTCCACCCCCATGCTTCACAGTAGGTATGGTGTTCTTCGGATGCAACTCAGCATTCTTTGTCCTCCAAACACGACGAGTTGAGTTTTTACCAAAAAGTTATATTTTGGTTTCATCTGACCATATGACATTCTCCCAATCTTCTTCTGGATCATTCAAATGCTCTCTAGCAAACTTCAGACGGGCCTGGACATGTACTGGCTTAAGCAGGGGGACACGTCTGGCACTGCAGGATTTGAGTCCCTGGCGGCGTAGTGTGTTACTGATGGTAGGCTTTGTTACTTTGGTCCCAGCTCTCTACAGGTCATTCACTAGGTCCCCCCGTGTGGTTCTGGGATTTTTGCTCACCGTTCTTGTGATCATTTTGACCCCACGGGGTGAGATCTTGCGTGTAGCCCCAGATCGAGGGAGATTATCAGTGGTCTTGTATGTATTCCATTTCCTAATAATTGCTCCCACAGTTGATTTCTTCAAATCAAGCTGCTTACCTATTGCAGATTCAGTCTTCCCAGCCTGGTGCAGGTCTACAATTTTGTTTCTGGTGTCCTTTGACAGCTCTTTGGTCTTGGCCATAGTGGAGTTTGGAGTGTGACTGTTTGAGGTTGTGGACAGGTGTCTTTTATACTGATAACAAGTTCAAACAGGTGCCATTAATACAGGTAACGAGTGGAGGACAGAGGAGCCTCTTAAAGAAGAAGTTACAGGTCTGTAAGAGACAGAAATCTTGCTTGTTTGTAGGTGACCAAATACTTATTTTCCACCATAATTTGCAAATAAATTCATTAAAAATCCTACAATGTGATTTTCTGGATTTTTTCAATAATTTTGTCTGTCATAGTTGAAGTGTACCTATGATGAAAATTACAGGCCTCTCTCATCTTCTTAAGTGGGAGAACTTGCACAATTTGTGGCTGACTAAATACTTTTTTGCCCCACTATAGGTCCTGGATGACAGGTAGCTTGGCCCCAGTGATGTATTGGGCCGTTCGCACTACCCTCTGTAGCGCTTTACTGTCAAATGACGAGCTGTTGCCATACCAGGCGGTGATGCAACCGGTCAGGATGCTCTCGATTGTGCAGCTGTAGAACCTTTTGAGGATCTGGGGACCCACGCCAAATCTTCTGTCTCCTGAGGGGGAAAAAGTTTTGTTGTGCCCTCTTCAAGACTATCTTGGTATGTTTGGACCATGATAGTTCGTTGGTGATGTGGACACCAAGGAACTTGAAACTCTCGACCCGCTCCACTACAGCCATGTAGATCTTAATGGGGGCCTGTTCGGCCCGCCTTTTCCTGTAGTCCACGATCAGCTCCTTAGTCTTGCTCACATGGAGGGAGAGGTTGTTGTTCTGGCACCTCACTGCCAGTTTTCTGACCTCCTTCCTATAGGCCGTCTCATCGTTGTTGGTGGGTGATCAGGCCTACCTACCACTGTTGTGTCGTCAGCAAACTTAATTATGGTGTTGAAGTCGTGTTCGGGCACGCAGTTGTGGGTGAACAGGGAATACAGGAGGGGACTAAGTACACACCCCTGAGGGTCCCCAGTGTTAAGGATCAGCGTGGCAGACGTGCTGTTGCCTACTCTTACCACCTAGGGGGCGGCCCGTCAGGAAGTCCAGGATCCAGTTACCGAAGGAGGTGTTTAGTCCCAGAGTCCTTAGCTTAGTGATGAGCTTCGTGGGCACTATGGTGTTGAATGCTGAGCTGTAGTCAATGAACAGCATTCTCACATAGATGTTCCTTGTGTCCAGGTGAGAAAGGGCAATGTGGAGTGTGATTGAGTTTGAGTCATGTTTGGATCTGTTGGGGCAATAGACGAATTGGAGTGGGTCTATAGTGTCCGGGAGGATGCTGTTGATGTGAGCCATGACCAGTCTTTCAAAGCACTTCATGGCTACCGATGTGTGTGCTCCACAGGGCGGTTATTTTTCTTTAGGTAGGTTACCTTCGCTTCCTTGGGCACAGGGACTATTGTGGTCTGCTTGAAACATGTACAGTTGAAGTCGGAAGGTTACATACACCTTAGCCAAAAACTTTTAAACTCAGTTTTTCACAATTCCTGACATTTAATCAGAGTAAAAATTCCCTGTTTCAGGTCAGTTAGGATCACCACTTTATTTTAAGGATGTGAAATGTCAGAATAATAGTAGAGAGAATTATTTATTTCAGATTTTATTAATTTCATCACATTCCCAGTGGGTCAGAGGTTTACATACACTCAATTAGTATTTGGTAGCATTGCCTTTAAATTGTTTAACTTGGGTCAAACGTTTCGGGTAGCCTTCCACAAGCTTCCCACAATAAGTTGGGTGAATTTTGGCCCATTCCTCCTGACAGAGATGGTGTAACCGAGTCAGGTTTGTCGGCCTCCTTGCTCGCACACGCTTTTTCAGTTCTGCCCACAAATGTTCTATAGGATTGAGGTCAGGGCTTTGTGATGGCCACTCCAATTCCTTGACTTTGTTGTCCTTAAGCCATTTTGCCACAACTTTGGAAGTATTCTTGGGGTCATTGTCCATTTGGAAGACCCATTTGCGACCAAACTTTAACTTCCTGACTGATGTCTTCAGATGTTGCTTCATCATATCCACATAATTTTCCTACCTCATGATGCCATCTATTTTGTGAAGTGCACCAGTTCCTCCTGCAACAAAGCACCCCTCCCCCTTTTTCCTCCAAACATAAATGGTCATTATGGCCAAACAGTTCTATTTTTTGTTTTCTCAAACCAGAGGACATCCAAAAAGTATGATCTTTGTCCCCATGTGCAATTGCAAACCATAGTCTGGCTTTTTTACGGCGGTTTTGGAGAGGTGGATTCTTCCTTGCTGAGCGGCCTTTCAGGTTATGTCGATATAGGACTCATTTAACTGTGGATATAGATATTTTTGTACCTGTTCCCTCCAGCATCTTCACAAGGTCCTTTGCTGTTGTTTTGGGATTGATTTGCACTTTTCGCACTAAAGTACGTTGTCGTGGAAATTTCCTCTATTTACCAAATCATGGGAGCAAACCACACACAAGTCAGAGTTAGTTATCAAAGTCCATCTTTAATTATATCAGCTCTATCACAATCCTGTGACTCTCAGGCAATTCAGTGTCTAACCATGAATTCTCTGAGAGCCCCTTCTGCATTGCAACTGCCATCCTTTAATAGCAAAGAACACACATAGTCAGACAGCATAGACATAATAAATCGTTCAGCTCTCCTTACTCAAACCCCAGAACCATAAACCAATCCTCCATATCAACAGGCAAATATCAAATTGTCATTTAGATACAACCAACTCTAAATACAACCAATCCTATCTTGACAAGATCACAGCGACACACTGACTGGCACACAGACATTGTGGAGCCAAGAGATACACACTTGACCTCTCCCCTCTCTCTAGCCCAAACAACTTAGTCTTGACATAGAACAGATACTGCAAACCCTGCAACAGTATTATACAAAAATAACATTCTTGATGAGAAGTAATTTACAAACATATGATGAATATAAAACATCTTACATATGTTACCAACAAATTATGATTATTCCACGACAACGTTCATCTCTAGGAGACAGAACGCGTCTCCTTCCTGAGCGGTATGATGGCTGCGTGGTCCTATGGTGTTTATACTTGTGTACTATTGTTTGTACAGATGAACGTGGTACCTTCAGGCATTTGGAAATTGCTCCCAATGATGAACCAGACTTGTGGAGCTCTACCATTTTATTTCTGAGGTCTTGGCTGATTTCTTTTATTTTTCCCATAATGTCAAGCAAAGAGGCACTGAGTTTGAAGGTAGGCATTGAAATACATCCACAGGTACACCTCCAATTGACTCAAATTATGTCAATTAGCCTATCAGAATCTTTTAAAGCCATGACATCCTTTCCTGGAATTTTCCAATCTGTTTAAATGCACAGTCAAGTTAGTGCATGTAAACTTCTGACCCCCTGGAATTGTGATACAGTGAATTATAAGTGAAATAATCTGTCTGTAAACAATTGTTGGAAAAATTACTTGTGTCATGCACAAAGTAGATGTCCTAACCGACTTGCCAAAACTACAGTTTGTTCACAAATTTGTAGAGTGGTTGAAAAACAAGTTTTAATGACTCCAACCTAAGTGTATGTAAACTTCCGATTTCAACTGTAGGTATTAGACTCTTTCTGGGAGAGGTTGGAAATGTCAGTGAAGACACTTGACAATTGGTCCACGCATGCTTTGAGTACACGTCCTGGTAATCCGTCTGGTCTAGTGGCTTTGTGAATGTTGACCTGTTTAAAGGTTTTGTTCACATCGGCTACTGAGAGCAAGATCACACAGTCATCCAGAACAGCTGGTGCTATCGTTCATGCTTCAGTGTTACTTGCCTCGAACCGAGCATAAAAGGCATTTACCTCGTCTGGGAGGCTCGCGTCACTGGGTAGCTCGCGTCTGGGTAGCTCGCCTCTGGGTATCCCTTTGTAGTCCGTAATAGTTTTCAAGCCCTGCCACATCCGACGAGCATCAGAGCCGGTGTAGTAGGATTCAATCTTAATCCTGTATTGACGCTTTGCTTATTTGATGGTTCATCTGAGGGCATAGCAGGATTTCTCATAAGCGTCCGGAGTAGTCTCCCGCTCCTTGAAAGCGGCAGCTCTAGCGTTTAGCTTGACGTGGATGTTGCCTGTAATCCATGGCTTCTGGTTGGGATATGTACGCACAGTCACTGTGGGGATGACGTCATCGACGCACTTATTGATGAAGCCGATGACTGAGATGGTGTACTCCTCAATGCCATTGGATGAATCCCGGAACATATTCCAGTCTGTGCTAGCAAAACAGTCCTGTAGTGTAGCATCCGTGTCATCTGACCACTTCCGTATTGAGTGAGTTTTTGCTTGTAAGCAGGAATCAGGAGGACAGAATTATGGTCAGATTTGCAAAATGGAGGGCGGGGCAGAGCTTTGTATGCATCTCTGTGTGTGGAGTAAAGGTGGTCTAGGACCCCCCCCCCCCCCCCCCTGGTTGCACGTGACATGCGGGTAAAAAAAAATGTAAAATTTGTCCATTTAAATAATCATGGCAATTCAAAGAATCACATACTGTACAATATTTTCTCACATTTATGAGCTCTCGCCAAAACCACAATGTCCCAGTTTTAAATAGCCAGTGGTGTTTCTCATTTTGCCAATCTTGTTGTAAGGGTTTTCCTGTGGTGAAGGAGAAGCGGACCAAAATGCAGCGTGGTGGTTATTCATGTTTCTTTAATATAGGAACTAGACATGAAATAACTAACAAAACAATAAATGTGCGAAAACCTAAACAGTCCTATCTGGTGCAAACACAGAGACAGGAAAAATCACCCACAAACACACAGTGAAACCCAGGCTACCTAAGTATGATTCTCAATCAGAGACAACTAATGACACCTGCCTCTGATTGAGAACCATACTAGGCCGAAACATAGAAATACCCAAAACCTAGAAAAACAAACATAGACTGCCCACCCAACTCACGCCCTGACCATACTAAATAAATACAAAACAAAGGAAATAAAGGTCAGAACGTGACACTTGTACCCAACCCAAACCACTTCATTTCCCCTCGAATGGTGAGATTACCATCTGTCATCCGTCCTTAAATCCTATCTTCCATCCCTGTGCACATGCATGGATAAAGGACCAAGAACTTTAAACTACCCTTTGACTTCATCTTACTCAACTTAATGATAAAATATAATGACTGACGTTTAGATGTTTTTTTTTTTTAATTGGCAGGAGATTATTTCAGATGGTGCATTTCAATGAAAAAATAAGAGAAAAAAGACAAATATTTGGGGTTGACCATTTCCAGAAAACCACTACAATGCCAGGGTTTGTTATGTACATAATTATCATCTATTTTGTCATATTGTAGTAATTTCACTGTTGACAAAATAGAAGCCTGAGATAACTACAGATTGTAGTTATCATTACATTAAAATCACATTAAAAGGGATATTTTACTAATTGCTCATTTGTCTGGTGTTGATTTAGAAATATTTAAAAAAAGATGCATGTCAGCGGTGACTTTTTCAAGATAGAGCACTTTCTATAAACATTCTAAAGTGTGATCTATCTCACAAATATTAATATGATGATTCTATCAACACAGCTGGGAGTATCTAGACTGTAACTCACTGTGCCTCATAATGCATCAACAATGGCCATGACGTCAGCCTATAGTTTATGCAAAAGATACAAGTAATTGAGCAATAAAAACAGTTTGCTATGATAATATAAATATGTTATTGTTGTTTAAAGAGAAGTAAACATGTTTTTATTGCTTATATTTTAATCAAATCTGGGAAGTAAAATACATGGTTTAAATGTACAGAATCTTCCAAAGTAGAATACTGTGTGTGTGTGAATGTGTATGTGTATGTGTGTGTGTGTGTGTGTAACAGAGAGATTAGCCTGTCTGGCCTTGTGTTTGGGGCACCATGCTCACTCATTCTAGCTGCACTTACTTTCCCTGACTAAGTGGCAGTGGCATGTCCTTCAGCTGTCTCTCAACCACTCTGCTCCCCTCTGGTTGTTGTCCTCATGCTCACAGCCCTTACCTCTCTTTTCAAGAGACACATTCAAAGAGAGAAGGGACAGTTACACACAGCAAATCAAATCATAACAATACAGCCAGTTGGCCAGTTGAGCTCGGTAGGTATGTATTAGGCTGCTCTGCATCCCCAGGCTAATCACTAATCAAAGTGGGCCTAGTGGGAGTGGTCATATAATTCTATGGGAGTGACCTACAGAGTAAAGTGTTTGCCATCATTTAAATGTAGCGAATTACAAATGGAGGCATGACTCAGGCATGAACTTCTGCCAGTGGGATTGCAAAAACACAACTTCCATCTAGCTAATTAGCAAAAAAACATAGCTAGCGAATGGCTTAACTGAGAAGAAAGCCTGCACCCTTAAAACCAGTTAAATGTAACTAAATGTAATCGGAAATGTAATCTACGTCATCCCCAAAAGTAATTATTTATCATGCGAGTGCCATAAACAATAACTAGTGATGCAGAATCTCACCTTTCTGGTAAAAATAGTCATAAATTGCTGAATTATAGTAGCTTTTGAGGACGAATGCTCAAGTACACAGTACAAATATGGAATATTTTATACAATGTATTTTCTATTCAACAAAACTGTATGAATAAGGCTAGAAATTACATATGCTTTCCAAATATAGCATCATCAAATTATAAAAAAACGACTAACTATAAGATTTGACCTTCCTTATGTAAAATACATATTTGTATGTTTAGTGTTAGAGAAAATGTGCATATTTTTTCAAAACGTCTTTCCCCATCACTGTGAACATCTGAGCTCAAGCTTGGCTTCCTGAACTCATTAAGAACTCTCCTCTCAGCTCATATTAATCTTGTCCGTCTACGACAAACAAAGTGTTTTTTTTGTTTGTCGGGGGGATACATGTCCTCAAAGATGGAAGGCAGGCAGTCAGGAGGTGGCGAGATCAGGTGGGACCATTCTAGCCAATGAAAGGGGAGATGCGCAGGCCATAGAGCTAGATAGAGTACTCATATTTTGATCTGTTACAGAATGGGCAGCACCATTGAGGCCATCTCAATTTTAAAGTAGTAAATGTTCTTGTTTTTCATTGGCTGAATGCTCCCAACATAGAAATCCCCACCCAGTTGACTACTTTCAAATGGTGGACGCCTTCAATGGCAATGTCCATGTTAAAATGGGTTAATGATGAGTCCTCTATGACAACAGGCACTACTCAAATCAAATTGTATTTATCACATGCGCCGAATACAACAGCGTGAAATGCTTACTCACAAGCCCTTAGCAGAGTTTTGCAGAGTTTTAAAAGAGTAAGAAAAAAATGCTCAATAAACTAAAAGGAAAAATAGAAAACAATAAAATAATAACAAGGCTATATACAAGAGGTACTGGTTAGTTGAGGTAATATGTACATGTAGGTGGGGTAAAGTGACTATGCATAGATAATAAAAAGAGAGTAACAGCAGCATATGTGAAGAGTGTGAAGGAATGTGAATGTGTGTGCAGATGTGTGTGTGTGCGTGTGTGACGCACACAATAAATAGTACCCGCAAAACATCAGTCTCAACGTCAGCAGTGAAGAGGTGACTCCGGGATGCTGGCCTTCTAGGCAGAGTTGCAAAGAAAAAGCCATATCTCTGACTGGCCAATAAAAATAAGCAAAAGAACACAGACACGGGACAAAGAACACAGACACGGGACAAAGGAACTCTGCTTAGAAGGCCAGCATCCCGGAGTCGCCTCTTCACTGTTGATGTTGAGACTGGTGTTTTGTGGGTACTATTTAATGAAGCTGCCAGTTGAGGACTTGTGAGGCATTTGTTTCTCAAACTAGACACTCTAATGTACTTGTCCTCTTGCTCAGTTGTGCACCGGGGCCTCCCACTCCTCTTTCTATTCTGGTTAGAGCCAGTTTGTGCTGTTCTGTGGAGGGAGTGGTACACAGCGTTGTACGAGATCTTCAGTTTCTTGGCAATTTCTCGCATGGAATAGCCTTAATTTCTCAGAACAAGAATAGACTTGACGAGTTTCAGAAGAAAGTTCTTAGTTTCTGGCAAATTTGAGCCTGTAATCGAACCCACAAATGCTCAACTAGTCTAAAGAAGGCCAGTTTTATTGCTTCTATAATCACAACTAGTTTTCAGCTGTGCTGACATAATTGCAAAAGGGTTTTCTAATGAGCCTTTTTAAATGATAAACTTGGATTAGCTAACACAACGTGCCATTGGAACACAGGAGTGATGGTCGCTGATAATGGGTCTCTGTACGCCTATGTAGATATTCCATAAAAAAAATCTGCCGTTTCCAGCTATAGTAGTCATTTACAACATTAACAATGTCTACAATGTACTTCTGATCAATCTGATGTTTTTTAATGAACAAAATGTTTTGATTTTCTTTCAAAAACAAGGACATTTCTAAGTGATCCCAAACTTTTGAACGGTACTGTAGGTATTACAGAGACTGGGTTAGGGAGAGGTTGAAAATGTCAGTGAATACACTTGCCAGCTGGTCAGTGCATGCTCTGAGTACGCATCCTGGTAATTCGTCTGGACCTGCGGCCTTGTGAATGTTAAAAAAAGTTAAGGTCTTACTCCCATCGGCTACAGAGAGCGTGATCACACAGTTGTCCAGAACAGCTGGTGATCTCATGCATGGTTCAGTGTTGCTTGACCCGAAACATGCATAGAAGGCTCATCTGGTAGGCTCGCGTCACTGGGCAGCTCGTGGCTGGGTTTCCCTTTGTAGTTTGCAAGCCCTGTCACATTTGACGAGCGTCAGAGCAGGTGTAGTAGGATTCGATCTTAGTTCTGTATTGATGCTTTGCCTGTTTTATGGTTTGTTGGAGGGCGTAGCGGGATTTCTTATAAGTGTCCGGATTACTGTCCAGTTCATTGAAAGCAGCAGCTCTTGCCTTTAGATCAGTGCGGATGTTGCCTGTAATCCATGGCTTCTGGTTGGGATATGTACGTACATTTACTGTGGGGACAATGTCGTCGATGCACTTATTAATGAAGCGGGTTACTGATGTGGTATACTCCTCAATGCCATCGGATGAATGGAGGGAGAGCTTTGTACACATCTCTGTGTGTGGAGTAAAACTGATCTAGACTATTTTTCCTCTAGTTGCACATGTGGCATTGCTGGTAGAAATTAGGTAAAAAGAATTTCAGCTGTCCTGGATTTAAGTCCCCGGCCACTAGGAGCTCTGGATAAAAATGTTATTGTTTGCTTATGGCTTTATACAGCTCGTTGAGTGCGGTCTTAGTGCCAGGATCGATTTGTGGTGGTAAATAGACATCTATGAAGAATACAGATGGAACTGTGGTCTACAATTTGTGGTCTACAATTTATCAGGAGGTACTCAAACTCAGGTGAGCAAAACCTTGATACTTCCATAATACTAAAGATCACGCACCAGCTGTTGTTGAAAAAGAGACACACACCACCCCCCCCCCCCCCCCCTCCCCCGGAGGCTGCTGTTCTGTCTTGCCGATGCACGGAAAACCCAGCAACTGTATATTATACATGTCCTTGACTCGGTGAAACACAGGATATTACGTTTTTTTATGTCCTGTTGATAGGATAGTCTCAAATGGAACTCATCCAGTTTATTCTCCAGATCGCCAGTAGAAAGAAGGTTAAAGGCAGATTATCCACTCATCAACACGGACTCGCGATGCATCCGGCTCTTTGACCTCTGTAATGCCGTCTCCTCTTCACACAAAATGACGGGGATTTGGGCCTGGTCCGGGAGGAGCAGTATATCCTTTGTGTCAGACTCATAAAGAATAAATCCTCGTCGAGTTCGAGGTGAATAATCTCTGTTCTGATGTCCAGAAGCTCTTTTCTGTCATAAGAAACGATGGCGGAAACATTATGTACAAAAAAAAGTAACAAACAGAGCAAGAAAACACAAAATAGCACAATTGGTCAGGAGCCCGTAAAATGGCTGCCATCCCCTCCGGCACAATACTCTGATGTAAAATTGATTTTTTTCCAAAGTTGACGAAGTACCACGTGTGTCCACTTATATCAGTGCATTCGTAACAACCTAAGCATCCCCAAAGTTAGATTAGATCAAATAAGCCTCAAGTAGCAAATTTGACAAAAAAATTACTCAATTGTGGGCTTATTTTTCAAGGACAGATTTTGGGCAAAGTAAAACCTCTTGCTTCACCTCTTCCTCTCTGATATGACAGAGGTTCTCAAGAAAAGTGGGGGAAGGTGTAGCAAGAGATGATTGGTTGGTAGATTAAGCCGATTAAGCCAATGCCTATCACGCTGTAAATTTCACGTCAATCTTATTGGCTTTCTTATTTTGCCGGAAGTGTCAGGGAACGAGATTATTTATATAGTGCACTACTTTGACCAGAGAGCCATTTGCGACGCAACCTTAGTGAATCATACCATCACCCTGATAATAACACTGTGGCCCTTCTCGAATAAGTCACATTGCACCACTAGAGGGTGCTTGAGTAACAATGTACCTTGACTAAAATTGTATCACAAACCTGTGGAATTGATCAATATAATTATTTTGCTGAACTAAATTATGGCCAACACAAGGCCTGTCATGTAGGGGAGTTGTCCCAGACACGGATTATGCCTAGTCCTGGACTCAAAAGCATTTTCAATAGAAATTCTTGCTCGATCTTGAATTTTATACCATCACAGGGCTACAACTGTGTCAGAGAAACTGCCCTGTATTTAGTACTTCTTTGGCGGTGTTAAATGTGTTATTACTGTGGTTTAGTGGACATTGAGATGACACCAGTCCTTGTTGTATTGTATGTCACTCTCGCCAGCGGTTTCCCACTCCTCGCACAGGTCACCATATCACAGAGTCATCCAGCTTACTGTTAACAGAAGGAGAAAGGAAGGATGGAAAGAAAATAGGTATTAGAACAGAGTAAGATAACGTGAGGGAAATCAATTAATAAAGCAAATAAAACAACTTTCATCATAAATTAGGCTAACAATTATCCTTGTAGGAACAATGCACAGAGACCAGAGTTAGACTTCACTTCACAGTTGTTTTATGAAAACAAAATCCCACAAGGTTTACACATTTAAAAACAATCTGTAAGGCCGCTACTCTATTGTTTCGTTTTTTGTTTGTTCACATGAGACCTTGTAAAATAAATGGTAGGCTATAGCTGCAAGTCATGTTTTCATTTTAAAGTAATTTTGCATTCATGGAATATCCTTCCTTGAGCACTACACAGATATTTGCACATGAAAACTACAGGGGATGCATTAGCTCCTTTGTTAATGTGCATGTTCGTTGATGGTATGCACACTTGTAGAGTGTGGCTCTAATATTCAAATAACAGTCTCTTTACATCATGTTGACATTTTTTTTACTCTAGAATTTTTCAGTCAACATTCGTAAAAAAGTTACAATTTGTAGGATATTAGCATCTGACCTGTAATTCTTATCTGTTTGTGCGTCTGTTTCCTGAATGTGCCTGAACCTGGGCCACGTTCAGTTGCAAAACGTTCTCGAACGTTGCAGATAGAAATTCAATCAATCGGCCCGACGTGAGTCTTTATTCTACATTTCGGATTATAGGCATTTTTGTTCTACATACCTTATTTCTATCCAAATGTTACGCCCCTGGCCTACACACTGCACAGTTCGAAAACGCGCACTTGAGAAAGAGCCTGGGCAAAACATGGGGCCACGGAGCTCTTTTTTATGCACGGTTCCGGGCACTGATTGGCCACAATTTAAAACATTCGTCAAGACCTTTAAATGCGGGGCTCTTAAAATGGGCGGGGAAACGTCCAACGCTCTCGCCAGGCGAGGCGGCACGGTCCTTATGAATAGGCAATACTACGCTGCATGTAAACCATGACCGTGTGATACTTTACTTGTGTCTCAAAACATTGCTCAGTCAGATGTTATCGTATGTTCCTACTGCGATACAAATGCCTGAGAGTCTTTACTGACATCTAGCGCCCGAATACTAAACATTGCCCACGTGTTCAACATGCACACACATCCTACACTATGTCAAATATTACCCTACACGAACGTTTTGATTCCCTTTTTTTAAATTTAATATATAGCCCTATGTGATCTTGGGCTCCCGAGTGGCGCAGCGGTCTAAGGCACTGCATCTCAGCGTAAGAGGCGTAACTACTGTATCACATCTGGTGATGATTGGGAGTCCCATAGGGACAGTGTCGACAGGGGTAGGCAGTCATTTGCTCTTAACTGACTTGCCTAGTTAAATACAGGATAAATACAAAGTAAATATCCATTGTTACTTACAGAGAAACTGTGTGTAACCATAGCAGTCAGGGTCAACACACTGGGATGCAATATGTAAAATAATCACCTATCTTTTGGTATTTTTTTTTAATGGGTAGCTCACAAGCACTTTTCCCATTACTGAAAAAGCCACAACATGCTACAATGATCTTGTCTATTTTCAAATTAAGCTCAATCAACACTTAACAGACATTTCAATCTTCCTTAAAAGGTTATTCCCTCAGTACATATTCAAAGCCTACTTGAGACATATTTGCCCTGGCAGCATTTAAGTGTTTGGTAAATTTATCTTATTCTAGTATTGTTAATATTGTAAAGAATCACATAGAGAATGTTTTATATTAAAGTCAAGGTCAGGGCCAGAATTTGATCAAAACAGCACTGCATTTAATTTAAACTACAACATTTATCAAAGCTCATCTTTTTAGTAAAGAATAATATACACTACATGTCCACAAGTTAGTGGACACCCCTTCAAATTAGTGGATTAGGCTATTTCAACCATACCGGTTGCTGACAGGTGTATAACATCGAGCACACAGCTATGCAATCTCCATAAACAAACATTGGTAGTAAAATGGCCCGTACTGAAGAGCTCGGTGACTTTCAAAGTGACAGCGTCATGGGATGCAACCTTTCCAGCAAGTTAGTTTGTCAGATTTCTGTCCTTCTGGAGCTGCCCCGGTCAACTGTAAGTGCTGTTATTGTGAAGTGGAAACGTCTAGGAGTAACACCGGCACAGTTGTGAAGTGGTAGGACACACAAGCTCACAGAACGGGACTGCCGAATGCTGAAGCACGTAAAAATCTGTCTGTCCTCAGTTTCAACACTCACTACAGAGTTCCTAATTGCCTCTGGAAGCAACATCAGCACAATAACTGTTCGTCGGGAGCTTCATGAAATGGGTTTCCATGGCCGAGCAGCCACACACAAGCCTAATATCACCATGCACAATGCAAGCGTCGGCTGGAGTGGTGTAAACTTTGCCGCAATTTGACTCTGGTGCAGTGGAAACACGTTCTCTGGAGTGATGAATCACGCTTCATCTGGCAGTCCGACAGACAAATCTGGGTTTGGCGGATACCAGGAGAACACTACCTGCCCGAATGCATAGTGGCAAATGTAAAGGTTGGTAGATAAGGCATTAATGGTCTGTGGCTGTTTTTCATGGTTCGGGCTAGGCCCCTTAGTTTCAGTGAAGGGAAATCTTAAGGCTACAGCATACAATAAAATTCTAGACAATTCTGTGCTTCCAACTTTGTGTTAACAGTTTGGGGCAGCCCCTTTCCTGTTTCAGCATGACAATGTCCACATGCACAAAGCAAGGTCCATACAGAAATGGTTTGTTAAGATCGGTGTGGAAGAACGTGACTGGCCTGCACAGAGCCCTGACCTCAACCCCATCGAACAGCTTAGGGATGAATTGGAACGCAGACTATGAGCCAGGCCTAATCGCCCAACATCAGTGTCCGACCTCACTAATGCTCGTGGCTGAATGGAAGTCCCGCAGCAATGTTCCAACATCTAGAGGAAAGCCTTCCCAGAAGAGTGGAGGCTGTTATAGCAGCAAGGGGGGGGACAAACTCCATATTAATGCCCGTGACTTTGAAATTAGATGTTTGACGAGCAGGTGTCCACATACTTTTGGTCATGTAGTGTATGACCCCATGCCGAAAGGTACAGGTTTTCTACAACTGAATGTCGAAAGTATTTTCATGGAAGCATAGTGATGCAGGCTACGGTGATAGACATCTCTAATTGTGTGCACTGGCAGCAAAAACATTGACCTAAGGCCGGGGACAGTCTAGTCCTAATGTTTAGGTAACCTTAAATTGAGGTCCTTCACTAACCACTCATTATTTAACATACCCTATCAACAGCAGATCCAGATGTTTTTGCATGTACTTTTGCTGTCTAAATTGATCGACAGACCATTCAATTAAATTTAACCTGGGGCAATATGTATCAAGAGTCTCAAAGGATCAGGTCAACTGTCCATGAAATCGTATTTATTGTAATTCGAAATTGCAAAACTGATCCTAAATCCGCACTCCTATTCTGAGGCGCTTTATGAATAAGGCCCCTGATCTAAAAGCCCATCAACCTGTCAATCTAACCAATCATGTAAATAATGTACGTTATTGCTTGTTGTTTTATATCTTAGTTACAGGTCAGTGGAGGTTTGCACTGTGGTCACGGAATACTTCGTGTTTCAAAACCATTTTATATCAGGCACCAGCGGGCTATGATCCTCCCCCCATGAAAACTAGCAGTTGAGAGAATATCAGTCATCTAACTATCTAACGAAAATGGTTGGCAACATCGTATGAATCTGTGCCGATATTCATAAATATAAAGCTTCTCAGAGTATGAGTGCTGAAAACTGATCCTCGATCAGCACTCCTACTCAAACGCTCTTTGAATAGAGGCCCTAATCTGAAATAACAAGGTCCTGCATGCAGAATAAATTACTTTCAAAAACATGCCAGGTCTGACAAAAGTTTCATAATCAAGTTTAATTCTTTGGTGTTTACTGTTGAAATGCAGTGATATGCCTCTAATACACTTGCTAAGTCTTGTGTCGTAAGATGTAGGCCCCGAGTGTTTCTAAGCTGACCTACAAGGTATGACCTTGTTGGCTGAACTAATATATGGTCACGAGCTAATTAACTCTAAGTAAATTAATTATGTAGCACGTTGCATGGCAACAGATGCGATTCACTTAGGCTATTGCTTCCTACAGTACAACAGACGAGAAAGCACTTACATTTCTCTGTTCGATTTCCGTTTAGTGCATGGGCATCAGGGTTGGGGTCAATTAGAATTTTAGTCAGTGAATCCAGGAAATTACTTGAATATTAAATCCCTAAATAGATAAATACCATTTCCCTTTGAACTTATTGAGAAGTCATTGAAAATAGCTTCTCAATAATGCCATTTAAAAAAAAATGGTATTATTGAATTGGAACTTCAGTTTACATCTTGAATTGACTGCCTTAAATTCAAATTGACCAAAACCTGACAGGCATTTAACGTTATTGTGGAAGAGGTGACGATGGGAAAGAATCGTGGTGGAAGAAGAATAGGCAAACATGACTCAGGCAGCTGTGAGAGGCATTTCCACAGGCTGAGAAAGAAAGAAACCTTCCATTGCGGTTTTCAAAATCAGGTTTTTATTAAAGTCAGTACAAGTAAAAGGTAGCTGAAGGCAGAACGTTTCTTGATCCAATTCCAAAATGAACTTCTTTTCTTCTTCGTTGTTTAGGGGCAAAGAAAAATACCATCCCCCTCCCACCCCTAAGCCTTGTTTTATTCTAATATTACCTCTGTGCTGGCGTCATCTTTCTCTGAGAAATGAGAGAAGGGATGACACAGCCAGTAAAAGGTTCAATCTTTCGCACTGAACAAAGTGTTGCTTAACAAATATAACATTCAAAATCATAACATTTATGGAATTTATCATCAGTTTTCCCCCAGCTACACGAACGGATACTGTAGAAGGAAATAACGTAATATTAAGTTCAGATTCTCTTTGCGTCTACGTACATAAAATGTAGCGTAAACAAAAAGAGACCACGTAGTAGAGATTATCCTGATTGACGGTATCATGGCTAGGTCTTTTCAATGGGAAAACGGGTCTCTACTTTTCATTGAAAAATGACAAGAGAAACGACCCATCTCTGACACTTAGGCCTACTTTTTGCAAAAGAATAACGTCTTAAAATGCAGTTTAAATAATGAACAGTAGTAGTCTTGGATTTAGCTCACTCACGCTAACGCATGCACACAAGCATATTGCACGCTTAGCACTAATTCAGGGGGGGAAGATGAATTAAAGACTTAACGTTTTATATTTGAACAAATATGAGAACAAAAATCAAACTGAATTATATATCCACCTCTTATTTTCTTCTATTCCGCTGTGTCTCCGTTGTTCAGGCCGACCTCTCCATTCCCTCTTTCTCCAGATCCACGTCTTCACTCATCCTCTCCTCGATTCCTTTAGATCCTCCCAATTTACTCCTCCTCCAATTGTACTCATCTATTCCCCTCTTCCTCTCAGGCCTCTTAAACCAAGAAGGGGAGCAGAGAAAAGTACACCTCAATTCTTCTGCTTCTTCCCAACTCATCTCTCCTCCTCTTCTACCCTCGATGTGTCGCGCCCCCTGCCACAATGACATTCCGGTAGCCTAAGCACTGTAATTTGATGTCACCCCAGTCAGTTGACAAGTCAGAAGCGCGGAGGTAGGTGTGGTCTTTTGGGAGGAAAGAATGGACCACCTGGTCCCCCTCTGGGGTGTCCCCCGAAAGGAGGCCCTGGCCGTTTCCCCCTGAGCATGGGCCCACAGAGGGTTGGGCGTGGGGGACCCCACGGGAGGCCTCTCAGGTGTGGCTGGTGAACTGGGTGGAGAGGACGGTGTGGAGGATGGGGAGGCAGGGGCATGTGGTCAGGGTGGTGCAGGTCCATGTGAGGGTGAAGGGGGGGTCTGTGACCATATGGAGGAGAAGGGCTGCGTGGAGGGTAGTTATAGTAGTAAGGGTCTTCTGAGGGAGAGAGGGGGGGAGTGAGGCGCTCTCTGACTTTATAAGGATAATGAGGATCGTCTACAGGTAGATGGTGGAAATCGTCTGGGTGATAATAGTGATTGTCTGGGTGACGATGGAGGTTGTGGGGGTGCTGACGGAAGTTGTCAAGGTGATGCAGGTCGTCAGGCTGGCGGCGTAGATCGTTGGGGTGGCGGCGGAGGTCGTCAGTGTGACAAGGGAAATTGTCAGGGTGATGACAGGGGTCATCGGCATGGCGATGAAGGTCATCTGGGTGATAGGGTTGGCCCTCAGGGTGGAAAGCAGATTTGTGCTGGTGATCACTGATAATCACTGGATCGCCCAATACACTGATGCCCGCCCTGTCATCCTCCATCTCAGGGTTTGGTGAGGGTTGCTCCACAGGCACCATCACCCCTCGCACAATGACAGACGCGGGCGAGCTCTGGTAGTCCTGTGGTGGGGCTGGTATTCCAGGGAAGGGCGGTGGAGGCAGCTGGGGAATGGGGGGCAGAGGGCTGGTGAGGAAGCTTGAGGGGTTGGCCCCCTGTTGGGAAAGCAGAGTTTGAGGATCCTTTGTTTGGTAGGGCTGCGTCTGCGTCTGCCCCTGGTATGCATACCGTCCTGACATGGGGGTTTTGCCATCTCCTGCCCCTGATGCAGCCATGTTGTGGTTGTTAGGATGCAGGGCCCGTCCCTCTGGGTAGGGATTACCATACCATCCTCCTTCACTCACACTGGGGTTTGGCCCTGCCGGAGGCCCTCCTGGTGTGTTACTGGGTAACCCCTCCCCGAGGGTTGGGGCTGACACCTGTGTCGTGATGGGCTGGTAATGGGCCAACCCAGACTCTCTGAGGGAAGGACCTATTCCATGCATCTCTTCATTCCCTCCATAAGGCAACTGGTGGTACCCCTGTCCATTCGGAGCACCTGGTTGTGGTCCTAAGTGGACATGAGGGTTGTTGGGATCCTGCCAGGTTTGGTTGTGGTAGGCAGTTGGAGACTGAGACAGGCTGCCATCTGGTTGTTTAGGAACTCCCCCAGAAGAGACCTGACCTTGCTTGGCCAGGAAGGGCTCTGCTCCTCCTGGTGTGTCCAAGAACTCATCCAGGGTGGGGGTGCCTCCTCCGGCCTCGTCTCGCACCGGGGTGCCCTCTTGGGTCTCTGTACCCACTAAGGGGCTGATGTCGCTGCCTCCCGCTTGCATGGTCTCGCTAGTCAAGCCCAGGTTAAAGGCATTAAAGCCAGGGTTACCCTGCAGGAAGCTGTGGATCTTGGACTCCAGGCTGGAAGAAGAGGGCTTTTCTTCCTTCTCTTGCTCAAGGACCAGCCCTCTGTGAGGGCCGATGTCTAGAGGCTGTGTGGGCTGGGTAAGGGATGCTGCCTGAAGGACGGTGGTGGTATTCCCCACTGTAGGGGCTGATGGGGTTGGTTCGAGCGTAGAAGAGGTGAGAGGAAGGCCTCGAGAGGGTACTGTAGGGGTGGAGGCGGAGGGAGGGAGCTTGCCTGTACTGGGGGAGTATGAGGAGAGGTTTCCCGTTGGGCTGTTCAGAAGAGTGGAGAAGCCTAAGAGGGAGCGGGAAAAAAGGAGAGAAAAGGAAATGTGTTAAAATACATGACAACTATGAATGGCAACCTCAATTGTACGAATCTGAACGATTCAGTACAATAAGTGAATACAGAGTAGAGATCTATACTCTCCGTCTGTCACCATTTTTGCTACTCAATTAGCAACATTCTGTCAATTAGAAACAATGTTTTTTTCACCCTCGAAATCAGTGTTTGTCTCGTATGCGTATGCGGGTTGAAAATAATAAGCACCAACATTTGGAATGTAGTGGCTGTACAGTAACATGCCATACATTACGTCAGAGCTCTGGCTCAGCGCTTCACAGTGCTGTATCGGTTTTACATTTACATTTTAGTAATTTAGCAGATGCTCTTATCCAGAGGGACTTACAGTAGTGAGTGCCTACATTTATCATACTATTTCATACCGGTCCCCTGTGGGAATCAAACCCGCAACCCTCATACCAACAGAGCCACATGGGACCACTATGAGGGACAGCCGTTGCCCCCAGTCCTCCCGGTAATTGGGCAACTTTTGCGAAAGAGGGAAATTCTGTGAAATAAGACGACTCAATGTATTTTGAAAGATGAGACGTTGAGTATTACAATAAATATCGCTTTGATGTCATACAACAAGCCGAACACCTGAGTCCAAATGTGCACTTCACATTTCCATATCATAAAACTCATGTCATACAGTGTCAATGTTTATAATCACTAGATTTTATGTAGTTTCAAGATGACATGGCGTCATACTCTGGGTTGTCCTGAAGAGAATGAGCCGGGCACCCGCACCTGAATGAACTCACAACTCCTTTCTTTGCGCACCAAAATTACAATCTGGTTCTCTGAATTTATGACTAAGCAAAAACAGGTTTAGACGTTTTAGCAAATTCATAAAAAAATGAACAACTTAAATATCACATTTACATAAGTATTCAGACCCTTTACTCAGTACTTTGTTGAAGCACCTTTGGCTGCGATTACAGCCTCGAGTCTTCTTGGGTATGACGCTACAAGCTTGGCACACCTGTATTTGGAGAGTCTCTCCCTTTCTTCTCTGTAGTTCCTCTCAAGCTCTGTTGGTTGGGATGGGGAGCGTCGCTGCACAGATATTTTCAGGTCTCTCCAGAGATGTTCGATCGAGTTCAAGTCCGGGCTCTGGCTTCGCCCCAGTCGGAGGTCCTGAGGGCCGTGGAGCAGGTTTTCATCAAGGATCTCTTTACTTTGCTCTGTTAATCTTTCCCTTGATCCTGACTAGTCTCCCAGTGCCTGCCACTGAAAACCATCCCCACAGCATGATGCTGCCATCACCATGCTTCACCATACAGTTGGTGCCAGGTTTCCTCCAGATGTGGCGCTTGGCATTCAGACCAAATAGTTTAATCTTAGTTTCATCAGACCAGATAATCTTTTCTCCTGGTCTGAGAGTCCTTTAGGTGCCTGTTGGCAAACTCCAAGTGGGTTGTCATGTGCCTTTTACTGAGGAGTGGCTTGCATCTGGCCACTACCATAAAGGCCTGATTGGTGGAGTGCTGCAGAGATAGTTGTCCTTCTGGAAGATTCTCCCATCTCCACAGAGGAACTCTGGAGCTCTTTCAGAGTAAACATCAGGTTCTTGGTCACCTCCCTGACCAAGGTCCTTCTCCCCCGATTGCTCAGTTTGGCTTGGGCGGCCAGTTGGTTTGGTTTGGTTGTTCCAAACTTCTTCCATTTAAGAATGATGGAGGCCACCGTGTTCTTGGAGATCTTCAATGCTGCAGAAATGTTTTGTTACCCAGATCTGTGCCTCGGAGCTCTACGGACAATTCTTTCGACCTCAGGGCTTGGATTTTGCTCTGACATGAAATGTCAACAGTGAGACCTTATATAGACAGGTGGACTCCCATCAAGTTGTAGAAAAATCTCAAAGATGATCAATGGAAACAGGATGCAACACAATTTCGAGTCTCATAGCAAAGGATCTGAATACTTATGTAAATAAGGTATCGGTTTTTCATTAAAAAATAATAATAAATTTGCACACAAAAAAAAACGTTTTGCTTTGTCATTATGGGGTATTGTGTGTAGATTGATGTCATTATGGGGTACTATGTGTGTGTGTGTGTGTAGATGGGTGAGAGAAAAAATATATATTTAATCCATTTTAGAATTAGGGTGTAACATACCAAAATGTGGAAAAAGTCAAGGGGTCTGAATACTTTCCAAATGCACTGTATATTGAAAAACTGAGTTTTTTTGGATTTGTTGAAAGAACACTTGGTCCATGAGCCCTTTGTGGAGTGGCCACTTACAGTGCCTTATGAAAGTATTCATAACACTTGACTTATTCCACATTTTGTTATGTTACAGCCTGAATTCAAATGGATTAAATAGATGTTTTTTCTCTCACCCATCTACACACACACACACACACACACAAAATACCCCATAATGACAAAGTGTAAACACATTTAGACATTTTTGCAAATGTATATAAAATGAAATACAGAAATATAACATGTTACTTAAGTATTCACACCCCTGAGACAATACATGTTAGAATCACCTTTGGGAGCGATTACAGTCGAGAGTCTTTCTGGGTAAGTCTCAAAGGGCTTTGCACCCCAGGATTGTACAATATTTGCACATTTTTACAATTCTTCAACAGTGTATATTTCCGCTGAAATGTGAATTTGTTTTGCAGTGTGTTGGAAAGCAGACAACCAGGTATCCTTCTTTTCTTGTGCTTAGCTCTATTCCGTTTATTTTTTATCACCCCAAAAAACTCCCTTGCCAATTACAAGCATAACATGATGCAGCCACCACCATGCTTGAAAATATGAAGGGGGCCTCCCAAGTGGTGCAGTGGTCTAAGGCTGTGGCACTAGAGATGCTGGTTCGAGTCCAGGCTCTGTCGCAGCCAGCCGCGACCGGGAGACCCATGGGGCGGCACAAAATTGGCCCAACGTCGTCCGGGTTAGGGGAAGGTTTGGCTGGCAGGGATGTTCTTGTCCCATCGCGCAACTGGCGACTCCTGTGGAGGGCCGGGCGCAGTGCACGCTGACACGATCACCAGGTGTACACATTGATGCGGCTGGCTTCCGGGTTAAGCAGGCAGTGTGTCAAGAAGCAGTGCTTGGCTGAGTTGCGTTTCAGGGGACGCACAGCTCTCGGGAGTCACAGCAATGGACAAGACTAACTACCAATTGGATACCACGAAAATGGAGAGAAAAGGGGATTAAAAATATATATAAAAAATTAAGGAAATATGAAGAGTGGTTCTCAATGATGTGTTGGATTTGCCCCAAACATAACGCATTGTATTCAGGACCAAATGTCAATTTCTTTGCAGTTTTACTTTAGTGCTTTATTGCAAACAGGATGCATGTTTTGGAATATTTATTATCACTCTGTCATTTAGGTTAGTATTGTGGAGTAACTACAATGTTGTTGATCCATCCTCAGTGTTCTATCACAGCCATTAAATTCTGTAACTGTTTTAAAGTCTGTCACGTTCGATGTATGGAGGAGACCATACGAAGAAACACTTAAACTACAAAACGAACGTGAAGCTAAATATAGTGCTGACACAGGCAACTAACACATAGACAATGACCCACGAAATAACCCAAGGAATATGGCTGCCCTGAGCGGTTTCCTTCTTCTCCAGGGACTGAGTTAGGAAGGACGCCTGAATCTTTGTAGTGACTGGGTGTATTCATACACCATCAAAGTGTAATTAATAACTTCACCATGCTCAAAGGAATATTTAATGTCTGCTTTTGTTGTACCCATCTACCAATAGGTACCCTTCTTTGCAAGGCATTGGGAAACCTCCCTGTGGTTGAATACACTTTTTAATTCACTGCTCGACGGAGGGACCTTACAGATAATTGTATGTGTGGGGTAGAAAGATGAGGTAGTCATAAAAAATCATGTTAAACACTATTACTGCACACAGAGTGAGTTCATGCAACTCATTGTGACTTGTTAAGCACATTTTTACTCCTTCATTTATTTGGGCTTGCCATAACAAAGGGGTTGAATACCTATTAACACAAGATATTTCAGCTTTTCATTTTGAATTAATTTGTAAACATCTCTAAAAACATCATTCCACTTTGACGTCATGTGTTAGTGTGTGTAGGCCAGTGACACAAAATCTCAATTGAATCAATTTTAAATTCAGGCTGTGACGTAACAAAATGCGGAAAAAGTCAAGTGGTGTGAATACTTTCTGAAGGCACTGTAGAGGTGCAGGAACTCAAGCAGTAGACAATGTGAGGTGCCGATACTTAGTTCTATGACCTGCCCAAGTTAAGCACAGAGTCTGCCACTGTTTTAGGCTAAATTAGAATTGAGGTGATGCACACTTACTTGTATCCCATCTGCCACTTATTATTTAAAAAAATAAATAATTCAAAACCCATTTGCAAGCATCTTGTGTCCCACAGCGACCTGTTTTGTAACGCGATTCGCTATGAAATATGACAGATGTGCCAGACAGATGCATACTCTGGTAATAGATAGTAGCAGCAGACTCTATAGTCTGCAGAGCAGTACTAGTTTCCAGGCACATTTTTAGTTACTTAAGAAATACTGCACCAAACACCTTAGCTAGATGTAAAGTTGTGTGATTAAAACCTCCTATGCAAAAAAAGTCCAAATGTTTTACTGATTTATTTCTTCTGACTGTTTTGAGGAAGTGGTAGGCTAGTTTGTTGCTACGGTGTCTCAAGAGCTACAAACATCAGTAACTGCCAGGGTATGACAACACACTCACATCAAACCACACCCTCAAGACTGAAATCATGTTTTTCTTCATGAGCAACAGAAAAACATGGGGGATCGATGAGTTCAGTCGCTCTTTGACATTTGCTCTACCCCAGTTTCTCACCATGTCGCCCGCTGGCCTGCTCCTGGGTTTTGGACAGTGCACTGAGGAGCGCCTCGGGAGTCATGTCCACTTTGGATAGGACGCTGGCCAGAGGGCTGGCTACCTGGGGGGCTACTGGGGCAGGAGGGGTGGTCTTGGCTGGAGAGGAGGGGCAGACCAAAGAAGCACCTGGACTCACTCCTGGAGAGGGAGGAAAATACAGATTTTAATTTTGCAATTGGCCATTTATTATCCTCTCATGGGGTAGTAGAATATGTATTGTCGATGATCACCGTGACGGAACCTTGTTAATGACCAGCAGACTGAATAGTTGGTAAATGCTCTAAAAACTGGCTTCTCAGTTACACTGACATCACAAGATGTTGTGATGTCAAATGCTGTTTAACAATGTAATAGTAATGTAATAGAATGTTATGGTTGTCACAATCAACAGGATGTTTTGAGGATGTAACAGTAGCTAAAGGAACAATACTAGGCTACAAGTGACATAAGAATAACAGCGTCGATTCTGAATTGAACTGTGAATTTAATTATAATTCAATTATTGTATTACATTTTAATTGACCACACCCCACAGAAAACACAATTTGAATGAAAGGAAATTGAATTTAATTCAATGAAATTCAAATAGGTAACGGCTATTTATACTGAACACAAATATAAAACGCAACATGCAACAATTTCAAAAGATTTTGCTGAGTTACAGTTCATATAAGCAAATCATTCAATTGAAATTCTTTAGGCCCTAATCTATGGATTTCACATGACTGGGCAGGGAGTGCAGACATGGGTGGGCCTGGGAGGGCATGGGCCCACCCACTGGGGAGCTAGGCCCAGCCAATGAGTATGAGTCTGGGATCTTTTATTTCAGCTCATTTTTGTTCAATGTAAATGGCTATTATTTATCTGTACATACATCACTATACATAATGTATGGTAGCCAATACTATGTTTAACACATGGTTGAACCATTTCATTTTTAAAACAAGAAATATTCTAAGATAATTTTGTAGGTTGTCTTCAATAATTTATATTTCACTTCCATGTTATTAAATTATTTCCCCAGAAGGCATTATATCAAATCAAACACACCAGAACAACCTAACATATCATAACAAAAGCACACAAAAATACTGTTCGACATCTATGAGTTATAATCAAGCTAATATTTGAAATGCTATCTATTTTTTAAAGAAATAACTGACAGATGCTTTTGGTAAAATATTTGTCAAAAGAATGAGACTTTCACGTCATAGTTTATTTTACTTTAATAAAATTATACTTTTAATTCAAATTAAACAAAATTCTGCTTCTGGAATTTTAATTCAAGGGTTGAATTGACCCCAACCTTGGACTGCAAAATCAGAATAACAGTGTTGATGATGTAATGGTGCTTATGATGTGCCATCAGAATAACTGTGCCGTTGATGCAATAGTGGCTGCCTGCATGTAGTGCCTTTATGATGTTACAATAACTGAAGTTTCTCACCTGGTTTCTTCATGACAGAGGTGATGCTGCTGAGGATAGAGCTAATTTTACCCAGGTCTACATTGGCGAGGTTGCCTGATAGGTTGGTTATAGGGGTCACTGGGATCATGAGAGCTGGGAAAGGTGTGGCCTGTGGGACAGGCTTTGCCTCTGTGGCCAGCGGTGTGACAACAGGCACAGGAATGGGGTCTGGAGATGGGACGGGACTTTCAACTCGCTCCTCAACTGTGAAAACAGAGGAAACAAGTTGCAATACAATCTAGTCTTATAGCTATAATGAGGCACATACAAGTAATACATCCTGTCCCTTAACACCCTGCGCCCAATCCCTGCTCTGCATCACCTGCCATCCCCCCTCACCTATGATACCGACGCTCTCTGCCTCCTCCTCATCCGAGAGCTCCATGTCCTCCACATCGCGGTTGTCTGACTCCCCGACAGTGAAGCCCTGCTTTGGGGAGCCACCGGGGGAGGACAGGGGGCTGGGTGCTTCCCCCAGAGTGATTTCCACCTCATCATCCATGGCCAGGCCATCCAAGTCAGATTCTGGGTCGGCCAGGCCACGGAAGGGGGACTCTGAGCCATTGGGAGACGGGGCGTCCATCGAGGGCGAGGGGAGGGGCGACTCATCCAGGTCTGGTAAGGTGGCCTTGAGGCTGTCCAGCTTACGCTTGAGGTGGGACACCCGGTTGGCAAACGTCTTGTAGGCCTTAAATAGAAGGTTTTTTAAAAACACTCAAGACTCAAACACATGGCCAATTATTTTTTACAAATCTATGCAACTCAAGTCTTACTACTAAAGCCCACCACTAAAACCAAAGAGAACCGCTTTCAACCTTTCACAACAGATGCAAAGGCATTACGGACACCATCTAGTTCAGCTACTCACATTGGCGACTATCTTGACCTCCTTATACTGCATCTCGTAGAAAATGTCTGCGTTGCCAAGAACATTCAACAGAGGGGACCCTCCTTTGATCTGCCGGTCAAGGAAGGCCACAAACTCCTTTAGCTTCGCACTGCCATCCTCAAAATCTTTGGAGTGCCTCTTTCCCCCTGCCTTATCTGAAGGGGTGGTTGATTTGGAGAGAGAAATAATAAAGACTTGGTCAGGCTAAAAACAAGCCTCATCTCCTCCTAGGTCAGAGGGGCCAGACAGGGGTCAAGGCCTTTTCTTTCTGAGTAGTAAGAGATGCCTCGTGTCTTTTCCAGTTCCTGTGCCAATGCTCATTGACAACATTACAGGAGGACGTGGGCCCTGGTCAAAAGTTGCACTGTTTAGGGAATAAGGTGCAATTTGGGACACAGACAGGGCCAATGCTCATGGACGACTTTGCAGGAGGTTCTGTGTCAGCCTAAACCTTGTTACCTTTCAGTCTCTTGAGGTCCTTGGTGCTGCAGACGTCCACCCTCATGGCTGCCAGCTGTTTCTCCTTTAGCGCCACTTCCTCCACAGAGCTGTGGTACTTAGAGAGATGATCGATGAATGCCTGGGGCTGCATGACAGGACACCGTCAGAGAGCCAAACCACAGGACATGGCAATAGTTAAGGTCAAGTTCAACTCAACATACTAGCTTTGTAGTACAAGCATTTACTTGAAGTATTCTCACAGTTCTCATAGTACAGTAGTTACAGTTCATTTGGTATGATTTGGTCATTTCTCGAGAGGATATGCAGTAAAAAAAATTCTGAATATAAAATTGAGATTTTAAAAAAGAAACCAAACAGAGCAGAACATAGAATATATCCTATAGTGGGTAGTGGACACTTACAACAAATTCAGCTACAATCTTAGATTGAAGAGCAGCTTTAGGGTTGACTGGAGCTGAAATTACATAAGAAATGTCCATGACAAAGTTAACACAACACACAAGCATTGAACAGAACAGCTAAAATGCCACAAAATGAAAAGTGAAGTACAACAATAAACATGATGCCTCATTATCTTGACAATTGTACAATTTCGAAAGACACTGCTGGTGGTACATGGTTAGAACTGATTCACTCACCTTTAGGTGTTTCTAAAGCAGCAGGTGACTCCTCTTTGACCAGACTGGCCCTCAGCTCAGCTATGAGCTCCTCTTTGTACACACTCCTCTCCTCCCAGATGGATAATATCCTGTCCACTGACTTCATCACCTTAGAGTCTCCCACATTACTGCAGGACAGGAGACAGAAAAGTTCATCACTGACATGGCAATGATGTGTAAAGTGATAGAGTAGCCCTGATGAGAAGATCAAACTCCTTATTTCAACCACAATGAGATACCAGGTCGGAACGCCCTTTGCCTCCAGAACACCCCAATTTCTTCGGGTGTGGATTCTACAAGGTGTCAGAAACATTCCACAGGGATGTTGGTCCATGCTGACACGATGACATCACGCAGTTGCTGCAGATTGAGAGAATGGCGATTGATGCTGTTTAACAGGCTCCTAACCAATTGTGGTATTTGTTTATAATTAATGTGCGTTTTTTTGTACCTTTTGTTTTACATTAACATACGGTGGCAAAAACATTATGACCGAAAAGAGCTTCTGGACATCAGAACAGCGATTACTCAACTCGAATTGGACGAAGATTTTTTCTTTAATGAATCGGAGCCTAAAGTTTTACAGCTCCTAAGCAAACAAGAGAACGCACACCCAGAAGCGTCTCTCCTCGTGGCCGGGGCCTTTAATGCAGGAAAACTTACATCCATTTTACCTAATTTCTACCAATATGTCACATGTGCAACAAGAGGGAAAATCATATTTTGTACACATGACTCTTCCGTGGTGCTGTAAGATTTGTGAATGGTGTCTCTTGTATAATACAGTAAATTCTATACATTAGTTTATACTGGATTAAGAGTACAACTGTAATTGCATTAGTTATGCTCCAACATCCCATCAATCTTGTGACAACATCAGTTCTTTTTAAGTCTTGGTTCCAATAGAAAAATATATAATCTAAGAGATTGTCAGTAGGATATATTCTCTGCAAGGTTTTGCATATCTTATCTATCATATGAACATCCTTTTCTGACTCAGATAAGACTCCCTCAAGGTTGTTCAAAATTGCTTTTAAATTCTGTCACATGGAAATGTATTTCCTGTTGCCAAGTCATTTACAGTTCATTTACAGACTTCAGTTTTCCATGTGGCTAAATTTCTAGGTGTATTTTGAAAAGCTATCCAAGGATTGTTCCGTAGGGTTGTGTTCTTGTGATATTGGTTGTTGTAGAATACGTTTTATTTTCTTACATATTGTTATAGTGTCCTTAACTATGAAGTTGTTAATGTTCTTAGCTTTATCCTTTGGAAATAGACATGTGAAAAAATTCTGGGGAGGAGCATGCACATCTTCAATATGTACCCATTGTTCCTCTTTAGTGCATTTAACTATTCGTTGCAAGTAAAAGCCTTGGGTTGCAAGTAAAAGCCTTGGGTTGCAAGTAAAAGCCTTGGGTTGCAAGTAAAAGCCTTGGGTTGCAAGTAAAAGCCTTGGGTTGCAAGTAAAAGCCTTAGAATTCCAAGTCTGGAAGGTTAAAACCACCCTCAGACTTAGTAAGATGTAAACCCTTTTTATTCTATGAATTTTAGTTGCCCATAAAACGTTGGGAGCCATGCCATTCTGAAAAGGTTCATTCTACTTGTAAGATTTATGGAAAGATTGTTCCATATAAATTAGACCACATTAATTTTAAATCCTGAGATTTTTGTGTATTCTGAAAATATGTTTAGCAAAGGGGGTATTGAGTTTTCAATATTGGTGAGGTATATCAGGAGATCATCTGCAAATGAGTTTAGTTTATATTCATGTTTACCAATACTGATACCTGTTACCTTTGGGTCCTGTCTAATTCTTTCTGCTATCGGTTCAATTACCAGTACAAACAGGAGAGGGAGATGGGACATCCCTGTCTTGTGCCCATTTCTAAAGCAATTATATCAGATAATGTATAATTTGTGTATATTTTTGTTTTAGGACATTTATATAATTATCTTAATTACATTTATTTTTTTCAGCCGGAAAGTTGAAAGCTTCCAAAGTTTTTAATAGAAAAGGCCACTCAAGACGGCCAAAAACCTTTGACATCAACATCCATTATTAATAAATCTAGTTTTTTTAATGTATTGTATTAAACTGAAACATGTTCTTGTATTTCTTTTGTAAGTGTATTTTTAATAAACCCTGTTTGACTGACATGTATCAAGTTTGGTGAGACTTTTTCCATTCTATTACTCCAGATTTTCCTTGTTTTAATATAATTGAAATAACTGTTTGATACATGTAACTAGGAAGTACTGAATTGAGTGACGTGTTTTGCCATGTGTAAATAGGTGCGCTACTTTGTCCCAAAATGTTGAATAGAATTCTATGAGAAAGCCATTCGTTCCTGGTGCTTTTCTCCATGTGAATGTTTTAACAGTATCTAATATTTATTTTTGGGTGATCTCTGTTTTTAGTGATTATTTTTCTGTCTGCTGATAATTGCTATAGGATCCATCCAACTGTTGTTTAATTCTGATTTATATACATCTTCATAGAAGCTTTTAAAATAGTCTTTATTAGCGTTGTTGTTTCGAATTACTGCATTTGTATCTGTTTCTTATAACTGGTTTAGCATATATTCATTTTGTGACAGCTGTAAGATATTTACCAGTTTTATTTGCCATTAAGTAGTATGCTTTATCTGAGTTTAACCTGTAGTTGTTGGCTCTCTTCAAAAGTAAAAGATCTCATACTTGCTTAAATTCAGAAATTGTATTTTCTTCTTTTATGTCCACATTTGTAATGTTAAAGGTTATTTTTTCGTTTAAATATTTAATACATCTTGGGTCCAGAAGTTCATTCTCCAAATTCTGTCGCTAAGTGTATTTTCTATGTAATTAAGCACGATACCGGAGAATTATACTATATCATACATTTTTATAATTCAGTAAATTGTTATTAAAATGTAGTCAAATTCTTGAATAGATTTTCTTACTTTGAGAAAAAAAAGAATCGTCTTTTGCAGTTGTGAATAGTAATCTCCAGGTGTCCTGTAAATTAAATTATGAGATTACATTTTTCATCCTCTTGAAGGCTCCCTAAATGTGTCTTTTTTATTGCTATTACTATTTCATTGTCTATCAATTTTATCAAATGTATGATTGAGATCATCTGCTAAAATAATAGTTCCTGTCTGGATTTGATCCAATATAGTTTGAACTCTATCTAAAAACACCAGATTTGCCCCCTGATGGGATGCACAATGAAATCATTGTTAATTTTCCACCATGTAACAATGTACAATTTAATTTACACCACTTTACTTACTCATCCATTTTACTTCATTCACACACACCTTATCCCTCCGCACACCCATTCATATGCACAGACACATGCACCCACACACACAAACACGTCCATAGAATAATTATTGACAAACATTCCTCTTTTACATTGCATTTTCAGTGTCCATGTATCTCTTCTTTTTTTTTACCCCTATTTTCTCCCCAATTGGTAGTAGTTGCAGCGATGAGACAAGACTAACTCCCGTACAGACTCGGGAGAGGCGAAGGTCGAGAGCCATGCGTCTTCCGAAACACAACCCAACCCAACCTAGCCGCACTGCTTCTTGACACATTCAATCCGGAAGCCAGCCGCACCAATGTGTCGGAGGAAACACTGTACACCTGGCGACCTGGTCAGCGTGCACTGCGCCCATCCCGCCACAAGAGTCACTAGTGCACATTCAACCCGGAAGCCAGCCGCACCAATGTGTCGGAGGAAACACCGTACACCTGGCGACCTGGTCAGCGTGCACTGCGCCCGGCCCGCCACAGGAGTCGCTAGTGCGCGATGAGACAAGGATATCCCTGCCGGCCAAACCCGGACGACGCTGGGCCAATTTTTATTGCTATTACTATTTCATTGTCTATCAATTTTATTTTTTTCCAGGACGAATCGAATGGACTGGCCATGAATTTTGATCTCCTTTTCCCACTCATTTTGCCCAATCTAACTGTAACTGAATGCCTCGATGCCTGATTTATATAGCAAGTCATGGCCACGTGACTGTCTGTAGGAACGATACATTTCATGAGTGGGTTGTACCTAATAAACTGGCCACTGAGTGTATAGTGCACTACTTTTGACCAGAGCTCCATTGGCGCAGGTCAAAAGTAGTGAACTATAAAGGGAACAGGAATAGGATGCCATTTGGGACAGTCATTGACTCGTATGGTGAATAAACAAAAGTATTGTAGACGTTAGCTTTGACCCTGACCGTGTGGTTTACTCCAGGGTGAAGTTTCCCCATAGGTACAGATCTATGATCTGCTCACCCTCCCCCAATCCTAAACTTAACCATTAGTGGGGGTAAATGCTAAACCAACCCATGATCAGCATCTAGAGGCAACAAACAGTGTGTGATTTACTCACTTGACCAGCTGGAAGGCCTCAGGGAGCACGTCGGCGAAGGCAGTACGGTAGACAATGGCATTTTTCCTCTTACAGTTCTGAATGACATCGTTGGCGAGGTAGAACAAATTGAGACGGTGAGAAGCCTCAGCTGCCAGGAGAAAGGAGCAGGAAAAAGGAGGGAGAGAGAGAATAGTTGAATTGAAAACTTAAGTGGCGGAACTGTACAAAAATTGACACTGACACTACTACAGAATTAGGCTTATATAGGTAACTGCCAAAATAAAAGGTAACACCAGTGTCTTAATAGGGCATTGGGCCACCACGAGCCACCATAACAGCTTTAATGAGTCTTGTCCTAGATTCAACAAGTGCCTGGAACTCTATTGGAGGGATGTGACACCATTCCTTCACAATCAATTTTATAATTTGGTGTCTTGTTGATAGTGATGGAAAACACTGTCTCAGCCACCACTCCTGAATCTTCCGTAAGTGTTCAATTGTGTTGAGCTCCAGTGACAGACAGCCATGGCATATGGTTTACATCGTTTTCATGCGCATCAAATCATTCAGTGACTACTCGCGCCCTGTGGATGAGGGCATTGTCATCCTGGAAGAGACCACTCCCATCAGGATAGAAATGCTTCACCATAGGTTGAAGGCGGTCACTCAGAATGGCTGCGTATTTATTGGTGTTTACCTTGCCCTCTAAGGCGTTGACTGGACCTAAACCATGGACCCCACCTGCTTTCAATATACTTTGTATCCCTCATTTACTCAAGTGTTTGCTTTATTTTGGTAGTTACCTGTACATTGCCTTCTCGTAACCTAAGGCTAACTTGCCTGCATTTCATACAAACTAGGCTACTCTTCATCCTGTCCTGCACTGATTGAAACCATGTTTTGGGTGGTTTAACAGATGCAGGCCGAAAGCCTTGCACCGGGTCCAAAATACCCTGGCCTAGAGCCTGGGCTGTTCCACTTTCAAAGGCTGTGACACAAAGCTTTACCCAAGGCCAAGTAGGCTCTACATTTAAAAATGATATACTTTCCCTTATTTTCCCTGCTTTCCCCTCGTTGTCAAACTAACCCCAACGTCTCAATACCTTTAGCAAGTGATGACGGCATCATTGTCACCGATACTGTTATGGTTCTATATAATACCAAGACAAAGCACTGCAAATACCAGACAAATCCAAACCAAATTTGATTTACAAAAGAACCAAGATTACATTTATTCGAGGGTCCCATTAGCTTTCAAATATCTGCAAGCCATCTCCCCAAAAAATTGTTTTCAAAGATTTCACCTGCGTTCTAAACAAAGCAGCATTTAATAGGCTACCATGACATTTAGCCACGCTATTATTCAAATCAGACTCCCAAAGCGGTTGAACAACTACAGTTAGCTTTAAAAGTATTGGGACAGTGACCCATTTTTTAATGTATTGGCTCTGTACTCCAGCACTTTGGATATGAAATGATACAATGTAAATATGAATAGAATGTTTCTAAACACTTTTACATTAATGGGGATGCTACCGTGATTACGGATAATCCTGAATGAATCCTGAATATTGATAAGTGAGAAAGTTACAATAACAAGTGAGGTTAACATTTGGGGGGGGTGACATGATGATTTCTGCCATAGAAACCCTTGGACGGGCCGCCTAAGCGTTTTTTCGGGACACCAAACTAAAAACAATATTTAAAAAAACGTGGGATGAAAAAATGCTTTCAGTTAAACATAAATGACTACAACCAAATATAAAGTATTTGGTAAAAAAATATAACGGACCTACAGAGCCTTCAGACAGTATTCATATCCCTGGACTTTCTCCAAATTTTGTTCCATTACAGCCTGAATTTGAAATAGATTACATTTAGATTTTGTCGTCACTGGCCTACACAATACCCCATTAAAGTCCAAGTGAAATTATGTTGTTTGACATTTTTTTCAAATTAATACAAAATTAAAAGTTGAAATGTCTTGGGTCAATAAGTATTCAACGCCCTTTGTTATGGCAAGCCTAAATAAATTCAGAGGTAACAGTGTGCTTAACAAGTTATATAATAAGTTGCATGACCTCACTGTGTGCAATAATAGGGTTTAACATTATTTATTTATTACTACCTTATCTCTGTACCCCAAACATACAATTAGCTGTAAGTTCCCTGAGTAGATGAGTACATTTCAAACACAGATTCAACCACAAAGACCAACCAGGGAGGTTTTCCAATGCCTCGCAAAGAAGGGCACCTATTGGCAGATGGGTAAAAAAAAGACATTGAATATCCCTTTGAGCACGGTGAAGTTATTAATTACAATTTGGATGGTGTATCAATGAACCCAGTCACAAGGAGACAGGCGTCCTTCCTAACGGAGTTGCCGGAGAAGAAGGAAACCGCTCAGAGATTTCACCATGAGGCCAATGGTGACTTTAAAACAGAGTTCAATGGCTGTGATAGGAGAAAACTGAGAATGGATCAACAACATTCTAGTTAATCTACAATACTAGCCTAATCGACAGAGTAAAAAGAAGGAAGACTGTACAGGATACAAATATTCCAGAGCATGCATCCTGTTTGCAACAAGCACTAAAGTTCTACTGCAAAAAATGTGGTAAAGCAATTAACTCCTGAATACAAAGTGCTATGTTTGGGGCAAATCCAATCCAACACATTACTGAGGACCACGCTCCATAATTTCAAGCATAGTGGTGGCTGCATCATGTTATGGGTATGTTAAGGAGTTTTCCTGGACAAAAAAGAAACACAATGGTGCTAAGCACAGGCAAAATCCTAGATCAAAACCTGGTTCAGTCTGCTTTCCACCAGACACTGGTAGATTAATTCACCTTTCAGCAGGACAATAACCTAAAACAAAAGGCCAAATCTACACTGGAGTTGCTTACGAAAAAGACAGTTAACGTTCCTGAGTGGTCTAGTTACAGTTTTGACTTAAAGCTACATGTAAATCTATGGCAAGACTTGAAAAAAAAAAAAAACATGTTTTCACTTTGTCATTATGGGGTAATGTGTGTAGATGAGTGAGAGGAAAACATATATTTAATACATGTTTAATTCAGGCTGTAACAATAAAATGTGGAATGAGTCAAGGCAATGTTTCCTCTGCATTCATTTAAGTGTGGCAATGCGCAACGGCAGACAATCATTGCTGCCACACCAAAAAAAAAAGCATCCTATTTCTTCCAAACATAGTTTTAATAAAGTTCTGTAACTAGCACATTCGCTTTTATTGGTAAATATATAATCTGTCTGGGTTCAACACAGTTCTGAAGGTTATTTAGCTCTGTGAGCTGTGGCAGGCAGCTCAAGAAACACAGTGTGCCAGTGACCAGTGCTCGATACAGACGCTCTGCGGCGTGAAACACAATTCATTTGAATCGCTTCAGAATGCACCTACATGAGAAACGGCACGCCAGGGACCAGCAGGCAATACAGAAGCCCTGCAGAGCATAACACAATTCACATGAATCACCGGAGTGCTTCTGCCTGAGAAACTGCAAGAAAGGTACGTTGGCTAACTAATGTTAGTCAAACAAGCTAACTAGTTAACTACATAAGCTAGCTATAACCTAAAACTCCACTAACATAATTTAGATCTATTATGTTGCTTCCACAATTGGAACAGCAATAAGCCATCCAATATCCATAAGTGTTTTTTTATTTCACCTTTATTTAACCAGGTAGGCCAGTTGAGAACAAGTTCTCATTTACAACTGCAACCTGGCCAAGATAAAGCAAAGCAGTGCGACAAAAACAACAACACAGAGTTACAAACGTACAGTCAATAACACCATAGAAAATAAAAATAGAAAAATCTATGTACAGTGTGTGCAAATGTAGAAGAGTAGGGAGGTAGGCAATAAATAGGCCATAGGCGCAAAATAATTACAATTTAGCATTAATACTGGAGTGATAGATGTGCAGATAATTATGTGATTATATGATTGAATGAACACTTACTTTAACTTAATATAATACATCAATAAAATCAATTTAGCCTCAAATAAATAACGAAACATGTTCAATTTGGTTTAAATAATGCAAAAACAAAGTGTTGGAAAAGAAAGTAAATGTGCAATATGTGCCATGTAAGAAAGCTAACGTTTTTAGTTCCTTGCTCAGAACATGAGAACATATGAAAGCTGGTGGATCCTTTTAACATGAGTCTTCAGTATTCCCAGGTAAGAAGTTTTAGGTTGTAGTTATTATAGGAATTATAGGACTATTTCTCTCTATACCATTTGTATTTCATATACCTTTTGACTATTGGATGTTCTTATAGGCACTATAGTATTGCCAGTGAAACAGTATAGCTTCCGTCCCTCTCCTCACCCCTAACTGGGCTCAAACCAGGAACACATCAACAACAGCCACCCTCGAAGCAGCGTTACCCCTGCAGAGCAAGTGAATAACTACCCCAAGTCTCAGAGCGAGTGACGTTTGAAACGCTATTAGCGCGCACCCGCTAACTAGCTAGCCATTTCACATTGGTTACACCAGCCTAATCTTGGGAGTTGATGGGCTTGAAGTCATAAACAGCGCAATGCTTGAAGCACAGCAAAGAGCTGCTGGCAAAATGCACAAAAGTGCTGTTTAACCTTTTTGGGATAGGGGGCAGCATTTTCACTTTTGGATGAATAGCGTGCCCAGAGTGAAAGGCCTCCTACTCTGTCCCAGATGCTAATATATGCATATTATTAGTATTGGATAGAAAACACTCTGAAGTTTCTAAAACTGTTTGAATGATGTCTGTGAGTATAACAGAACTCATATGGCAGGTGAAAACCTGAGACAAATCCAACCAGGAAGTGGGAAATCTGAGGTTTGTAGTTTTTCAACTCAGCCCCCATTGAAGATACAGGGTGATATTAGTTATGTTTCACTTCCCAAGGCTTCAACTAGACGTCAACAGTATTTAGAACCCGACTCTAAAGGAGGGGCTCAAAAGGGCGCTTTGAGTGAGTGGTCTGGTGCGCTCACGTGAAAGGTAGCTAGCTACGTTCCACTTCATTTGTACAGACAAAGGAATCGTCCGGTTGGAACATTAAGGAAGTTTTATGTTAAAAACATCCTAAAGATTGATTCCATACTTAGGTCGACATGTTTCTACGGGCTGTAACGGAACTTTTTGAACTTTTCAACCGACGTTCGGCGCGACCTGAACGTGCTTCTGGATTTGTTGACCAAACGCCCTAACAAAAGAAGAGATTTGGATATAACTGATGGACATTATCGAACAAATCAAAACATTTATGGTGGAACTGGGATTCCTGGGAGTGCATTCTGATGAAGATCCTCAAAGGTAAGTGAATATTTAAAATGCTATTTCTGAGTAATGTTGACTACACAATATGGCAGGTATCTTTTTTGCTGCTTTGTTGTCTAAAGGCTGTACTCAGATTATTGCATGGTTTGCTTTCTCCGTAAAGTTTTTTTGAAATCTGACACAGCAGTTGCATTAACCTCTAGCGTCGAGCAATCCCGTATCCGGGAGTGTAATCATAGCCTCAAGCTCATTACCATAACGCAACGTTTCCTATTCATGAAAATCGCAAATGAAATGAAATAAATATATTCAAACACAAGCTTAGCCTTTTGTTAACAACACTGTCATCTCAGATTTTCAAAATATGCTTTTCAACCAAAGCTACCAAGCATTTGTGTAAGAGTATTGATAGCCTAGCATAGCATTAAGCCTAACATTCAGCAGGCAACATTTTCACAAAAACAAGAAAAGCATTCAAATAAAATAATTTACGTTTGAAGAACTTTGGATGTTTTCAATGACGAGACTCTTAGTTAGATAGCAAATGTTCATTTTTTCCAAAAAGATTATTTGTGTAGACGAAATAGCTACGTTTTATTCATCTCGTTTGGCTATGAAAAAGACCGGAAAATGCAGTCACTTACAACGGCAAATTAGCTCCATAATATCGACAGAAACATGGCAAACGTTGTTTAGAATCAATCCTGAAGGTGTTTTTCACATATCTATTCGATGATAAATCATTCGTGGCAGTGGGTTTCTCATCAGAGGCAAACGGAAAAATACTGCAGCTGGAGATTACGCAATAATTGCGACGGAGGACACCAAGCGACCACCTGGTAGATGTAGTCTCTTATGGTCAATCTTCCAAAATACGCCTACAAATACGTCACAATGCTGCAGACACCTTGGGGAAAATGTGGAAAACATAAGCTGACTCCTAGCTCCTCCACAGCCATATAAGGAGTCATTGCCATGAGGCGGTTTCAAAAAATGTGTCACTTCCTGATTGGATTTTTATCTGGTTTTTTTTCTGTAACATCAGTTCTGTGGCACTCACAGACAATATCTTTGCAGTTTTGGAAACGTCAGAGTGTTTTCTTTCCAAAGCTGTCAATTATATGCATAGTCGAGCATCTTTTCGTGACAAAATATCTTGTTTAACTTGTTGGGGATAGGGGGCAGTATTTTCACTTTGGATGAATTGCGTGCCCATAGTGAACTGCATCCTACTCTATCCTAGATTGCTAATATATGCATATTATTATTACTATTGGATAGAAAACACTCTGACGTTTCTAAAACTCTTTGAATTATGTCTGCGAGTATAACAGAACTCATAGGGCAGGCAATCTTCCAAACAGGAAGTGAAATTCTGAATGCGGGTCTAATTTTAAGTCATCGCCTCTTCACTTCCAAACAAGATATGGATCTGTTAGCACTTCCTACACCTTCCACTAGATGTCCTCATTCAGTAGAATGTGGAATGGAGCCTCTGGTGTGAACTTTGACCGAGTGGGAGGGGAATGAGTCACTGTCATGGCAGAATGCAATTTCCCTGTTGCGCATTTGTCTGTTGAGATCACCATCGTTCCATTTGGCTGCAGATGGAAACGTATGCTCCGGTTGGAACGTTATTGGATATATATGAAAATAACATCCTGAAGATTGATTCTCTACTTAGTTTGACCAGTTTGTTCGACCTGGAATATATATTTTAGAAGTTTTTGTCCGAGTTTGCCTGGACCAGCGTCAGCTTTTGGGCACGTGAGCTGAAAGTGGTAGCAAATGCAGCTAATTGGACACTAGTAATAGACATTATGGAACAAAACAACAATTTATTGTGGAACTAGGACTCCTTGCACTGCATTTTGATGAAAGATCATCAAAGGTAAGGGAATATTTATGATTTATATGTAAAACATGTATCTTTCGTCAAAGTTTATGATGACTATTTCTGTTATCTGGCGTAGCTCTCTGTATTTACTCCGGATATTTTGGAGGCATTTCTGAACATGGCGTCAATGTAAACCTAGATTTGTGGATATAAATATGCATATTATCGAACTAAACATAAATGTATTGTGTAACATGATGTCATATGAGTGTCATCTGATGAAGATTATCAAAGGTTAGTGATTAATTTTATCTTTAATTCTGCTTTTGTGACTATCTGTGGCTGGGGAAAATGGCTGTGTTTTTGGGGGGATTTGGTGGTGGTCTAACATAAATATATGTGTTTTCGCTGTAAAACATTTTAAAAATCGGACATGATGGGTAAATTAACAAGATGTTTATCTTTCATTTGCTGTATTGGACTTGTTAATGTGTGAAAGTTAGCAGCTTTCCAATTTTGGGGGATCTCACACGATACGAAAAAGAGGTTGAATAGGTTAGTAATGGGGGTTGCAAAAATTTCAGCTGATAATTTTAGAAAGAGAGGGTCCAGATTGTCTAGCCCAGCTGATTTGTAGGGATCCACATTTTTAACAGCTCTTTCAGAACATCAGCTGTCTGGATTTGAGTGAAGGGGAAGCAGGGGGGGTTGGGCAAGTTGCTGCAGGGGGTGCTGAGATGTTGTACGGGGTAGGGGTAACCAGGTGGAAAGCATAGCCAGCCGTGGAAAAATGCCTATTGAAATGATCGATTATCGTAGATTTGTCGGTGGTGACAGTGTTTCCTATCCTCAGTGCAGCGGGCAGCTGGGAGGAAGTGCTCTTATTCTCCATGGACTTTACAGTGTCCCAAAACTTTTGGGAATTAGTGCTATAGGAAGCAAATTTCTGTTTGAAAAAGCTAGCCTTAGCTTTCCTAACTGACTGAGAATATTGGTTCCTTATATGAGCGCTTGCAAATTTGACCAATCACCGCACTATTTCAGCACAGAACAGGCAGCAGCGGAGTTAGGAGACAGGAAAAAAGCTGTTGCCTTATTTTCTAAGAAAAGAGGAAACCCCAACTTCATTAGGTCTTTAATAATCAATAGCCTAACTGTTACATTTTATTGGCTTTATAAACCATACATATATCTACAGATATAAGATAGATCCTGCTTCTGTTGCCTGTTTGAGTGTTTAATAGCCTACTGATTCCGTGAGCACGCAACAATAACCCATTGGATAAAGAATTTCACAAATTTGGCTATGCTGTAATAAAGGCTTTACACTTTTTTTCATTAGCTCAGCCTCTCTGGTTGTAATTATAACTGATATAGTGTTGTTTACACTGTTCCAATTTGTCAGAGAAATTATACTTAGAAAAATCCTCCTTTTTCTTGATCTCCTTATTGTTATTATTACAGACATCATTATAATAATAAGTAATATCATTAACATTAGTTGGCTTAGTATAGGAGTCTTGTATAACCACCAACAAGCTGTAGGCCTAAGAGTGCGTCCTATTTAGTCATAATAGCCTAACTTACTTAGTCCTATATTTCATTAGTTATATACGCTACTGTATCAGTCAATCATTCATTTGTTCATGTCATCACACAGCATACGAGTCATTCATGATTTGAAATGCAATCAAGCATTTTAGTTTTAAAATAAACTAACAAAGCAATCCTTGAATAATTAGAGTAAACAAATAAACTGATCCATTTTGGATAATGCATTCCCGAATGAATGCAACTGTTTTTACTATTTGCTATAATAAAGTATTTACAAAAAAACATTGCAACAGACTCTATGGTAAGCCTGTCATTTATTTAGCGTAGTTTGTCCCAAACGGTCATAAAAAGGATATTGTAATAATATGCACTCAGCGCTTGCTCCTTACCTTATTTTTCTTGAGCTCCAGTATTTTACACAACTAGCCAAATGTATTAAACACATCTGACTTCCTTTACCTCCTGAGCAACCAGTAAACATTCCCCTAATTCAAGTTAATTTGTCACGTCTTTTGCATCCATTTTGCTGTCATGTGTTATGGTGTTCGGAGTTTGTTAGAAACAATTTATTGATGCGATTATGGGGTTCAGGCCCGATCACGAAAAGAGTGCATGATTTCCTAAACAAATTTCGGTAACAGAACTTTGTCAGAAATTATGATTTAATTATTTTGCAGCTTCAGCAACACGGACAATGCGATAAACGCTGATGTTCTGTGGTGTCATTTGTGATGTTCTGTGGTGAAGTAATTTGTGTGTTATTTATTTAATCAAACATTGCACTTAAAGTATCAGACAAGCTCAGTGCATGTAGTTGATTTGATTAAGACACATAGGCTACCTGCTGCCACACATCCTAATAGTTAGAACGTTAGACCAGTAACCGAAAGATTGCTGGATCGAATCCCCGAGCTGTCGTTCTGAGGAAGGCAGTTAACCCACTGTTTCCCGGGCGCCGAAGACGTGGATGTCGATTATGGCAGCTCCCCACACCTCTCTGATTCAGAGGGGTTGGGTTAAATGCGGAAGACACATTTCAGCAGAATGCATTCAGTTGTACAACTGACTAGGTATCCCCCTTTCCCTTTCCTTAAATATCAAAAATATACGTTTAAACATTGAACGATTGGTTGTTGGAAAAGACGACTCCCGGTCAAATATATTTTTTTTTCAGGGACAGCCCTAATATTATTGCATAAAACCCATCGCCTTATATAAAGAGGGCTTGTAATTTCAACCAATAACCGCACATTTACTGCATAATATGGTTCAACCAAGCCACATGTCAAACTTTTCCCCTCAGTGAATGCGTGACAAATTAGACAAAATCATTGCATATTGCCATACAAATTTCAGTAACAGAACAGCTGAAGAGTTCTATCAGTCACTCCTGGGCTACAATCACCTATCTGGACCCGTTTTACTGCCAACGCGGAGCCCCACCGGGCCTTCACAACTGGACTGCCGACTTTATCTGCCCGAGGGAGTTATCCGGCTGGCTCCTCCGTTGCGACGTTACCTGAACGCCCATCTGCGATCCGCTAATCGTTAGCTGTCTTATCGGCTGCTATCTGAATAGACCTATCGAACAATTTTTTTTATTTTTCTTGGGCCTCTATAACTATTGGGTTTTTTTACGAATTGGAATGATCCCCTCTACCACCCACTAATTCTACCGACGGAAACGCACGAGGTGGCTAAAAACAGACCTCCATCCTATGCTAGCTTGCTACCGATGGCCCGGCTAGCTGTCTGAAACGACGTGACCCCAACCAACCTCACTACTCACTGGACCCTTTTGATCACTCGACTAAGCATGCCTCTCCTTAATGGCAATACGCCTTGTCCTTTGCTGTTCTGGTTAGTGTTTATTGGCTTATTTCACTGTAGAGCCTCTAGTCCTGCTCACTATACCTTATCCAACCTATTAGTTCCACCACCCACACATGCGATGACATCTCCTGGTTTCAATGATGTTTCTAGAGACAATATCTCTCTCATCATCACTCAATACCTAGATTTACCACCACCAAAAATTCTGAAATTTTCATCCCAAACTACAACATTTTCAGACAAGATAGAACTGCCAAAGGGGGCAGTGTTGCAATCTACTGCAAAGATAGCCTGCAGAGTTTTGTCCTACTATCCAGGTCTGTACCCAAACAATTTGAACTTCTACTTTTAAAAATCCACCTCTCTAAAAACAAGTCTCTCACCGTTGCTGCCTGCTATAGACCACCCTCTGCCCCCAGCTGTGCTCTGAACACCATATGTGAACTGATTGCCCCCCATCTATCTCCAGAGCTCGTGCTGCTAGGCACCCCAGCACCCCAGCCATCCTACAATCTAAGCTTGATGCCCTCAATCTCACACAAATGATCAATTAACCTACCAGGTACCTCCCCAAAGCCTTAAACACGGGCACCCTCATAGATATCATCCTAACCAACTTGCCCTCTAAATACACCTCTGCTGTCTTCAACCAAGATCTCAGCGATCACTGCCTCATTGCCTGCATCCGTAAGGGTCAGCAGTCAAACGACCTCCACTCATCACTGTCAAACGCTCCCTGAAACACTTCAGCAAGCAGGCCTTTCTAATCGACCTGGCCGGGGTATCCTGGAAGGATATTGATCTCATCCCGTCAGTAGAGGATGCCTGTTTTTTTTTTTTAAATGCCTTCCTAACCATCTTAAATAAGCATGCCCCATTCAAGAAATGTAGAACCAGGAACAGATAGAGCCCTTAGTTCTCCCCAGACCTGACTGCCCTTAACCAACACAAAAACGTCCTATGGCGTTCTGCATTAGCATCGAACAGCCCCCGTGATATGCAGCTATTCAGGGAAGCTAGAAACCATTATACACAGGCAGTTAGAAAAGCCAAGGCTAGCTTTTTCAAGCAGAAATTTGCTTCCTGCAACACTAACTCAAAAAAGTTCTGGGACACTGTAAAGTCAATGGAGAATAAGAACACCTCCTCCCATCTGCCCACTGCACTGAAGATAGGAAACACTGTCACCACTGATAAATCCACTATAATTGAGAATTTCAATAAGCATTTTTCTACAGCTGGCCATGCTTTCCACCTGACTACCCCTACCTGCCCCTACACTGCACCCCCCACAGCAACTCACCCAAGCCTTCCCCATTTCTCCTTCTCCCAAATCCAGTCAGCTGATGTTCTGATAGAGCTGCAAAATCTGGACCCCTACAAGTCAGCCGGGCTAGACAATCTGGACCCTTTCTTTCTAAAATTATCTGCCGAAATTGTTGCCACCCCTATTACTAGCCTGTTCAACCTCTCTTTCGTGTCGTCTGAGATTCCCAAAGATTGGAAAGCAGCTGCGGTCATCCCCCTCTTCAAAGGGGAGGGACACTCTTGACCCAAACTGCTACAGACCTATATCTATCCTACCCTGCCTTTCTAAGGTCTTCAAAAGCCAAGTCAACAAACAGATTACCGACCATTTCGAATCTCACCATACCTTCTCTGCTATGCAATCTGGTTTCAGAGCTGGTCAAGGTTGCACCTCAGCCACGCTCAAGGTCCTAAACGATATCTTAACCGCCATCGATAAGAAACATTACTGTGCAGCCGTATTCATTGATCTGGCCAAGGCTTCCGACTCTATCAATCACCACATCCTCATTGGCAGACTCGACAGCCTTGGTTTCTCAAGTGATTGCCTCGCCTGGTTCACCAACTTACTTCTCTGATAGAGTTCAGTGTGTCAAATCGGAGGGTCTGCTGTCCGGACCTCTGGCAGTCTCTATGGGGGTGCCACAGGGTTCAATTCTTGGACCGACTCTCTTCTCTGTATACATCAATGATGTCGCTCTTGCTGCTGGTGAGTCTCTGATCCACCTCTACGCAGACGACACCATTCTGTATACTTCTGGCCCTTCTTTGGACACTGTGTTAACAACCCTCCAGGCAAGCTTCAATGCCATACAACTCTCCTTCCGTGGCCTCCAATTGCTCTTAAATACAAGTAAAACTAAATGCATGCTCTTCAACCGATCGCTGCCTGCACCTGCCCGCCTGTCCAACATCACTACTCTGGACGGCTCTGACTTAGAATACGTGGACAACTACAAATACCTAGGTGTCTGGTTAGACTGTAAACTCTCCTTCCAGACCCACATCAAACATCTCCAATCCAAAGTTAAATCTAGAATTGGCTTCCTATTTCGCAACAAAGCATCCTTCACTCATGCTGCCAAACATACCCTTGTAAAACTGACCATCCTACCAATCCTCGACTTCGGCGATGTCATTTACAAAATAGCCTCCAATACCCTACTCAACAAATTGGATGCAGTCAATCCGTTTTGTCACCAAAGCCCCATATACTACCCACCATTGCGACCTGTACCCTCTCGTTGGCTGGCCCTCGCTTCATACGTCGCCGCCAAACCCACTGGCTCCATGTCATCTACAAGACCCTGCTAGGTAAAGTCCCCCTTATCTCAGCTCGCTGGTCACCATAGGGGTGATGCTATGTAGCACGCGCTCCAGCAAGTATATCTCTCTGGTCACCTCCAAAACCAATTCTTTCTTTGGCCGCCTCTCCTTCCAGTTCTCTGCTGCCAATGACTGGAACGAACTACAAAAATCTCTGAAACTGGAAACACTTATCTCCCTCACTAGCTTTAAGCACCAACTGTCAGAGCAGCTCACATATTACTGCACCTGTACATAGCCCACCTATAATTTAGCCCAAACAACTACCTCTTTCCCTACTGTATTTATTTTATTTATTTTGTTCCTTTGCACCCCATTATTTTTTATTTCTACTTTGCACATTCTTCCACTGCAAATCTACCATTCCAGTGTTTTACTTGCTATATTGTATTTACTTTGCCACCATGGCCTTTTTTTGCCTTTACCTCCCTTATCTCACCTCATTTGCTCACATCGTATATAGACTTGTTTCTACTGTATTATTGACTGTATGTTTGTTTTACTCCATGTGTAACTCTGTGTCGTTGTATGTGTCGAACTGCTTTGCTTTATCTTGGCCAGGTCGCAATTGTAAATGAGAACTTGTTCTCAACTTGCCTACCTGGTTAAATAAAGGTGAAATAAAAAAATAAATACAAAAAGTCAGAATTGAAGCAGCAAAATCAAGCATTTTTGCCCGCACATATCACAACAAATGTCTGCGAAATCCTGGAGGGACTGTTTAGAATCATGGCAAAGTTGGGGGGGGGGGTTGATAGTTATATATCGGAAATTTTTGATGATATTTGACAATTTCACAATATTATTTTTGCGCTAGTTAGCTGTACCTGCACCTAACTCCAGTAGTTCTTTCATCAACTCTGCAAAACTCAGGACCCTGTCTTTCAAAGATAATTCAAATAACTTCACAGATTTTCATTGTAAAGGGTTTAAACACTGTTTCCCATGCTTGTTCAATGAACCATAAACAATTAATGAACATGCACTTGTGGAACGGTTGTTAAGACACTAACAGCTTACAGACAGTAGGCAGTTAAGGTCACAGTTATGAAAACTTAGGACACTGAAAAACACCAAAAGAAAGGGTCCCAGGGTCCCTGCTCATCTGCGTGAATGTGCCTTAGGCATGCTACAAGGAGTCATGAGGACTGCAGATTTGGCCAGAGCAATAAATTGCAATGCCCGTACTGCGAGATGCCTAAGCCAGCACTACAGGGAGACAGGACGGACAGCTGATCGGCCTCACAGTGGCAGACCATGTGTAACAACACCTGCACAGGATCGGTACACCCGAACATCACACCTGCGGGACAGGTACAGGATGGCAACAACAACTGCCTGAGTTACACCAGGAACGCACAATCCCTCCATCAGTGCTCAGACTGTCCACAATAGGCTGAGAGAGGCTGGTCTGAGGGCTTGTAGGCCTGTTGTAAGGCAGGTCCTCACCAGACATCAACGGCAACAATGTCGCCTGTGGGCACAAACCCACCGTCGCTGGACCAGACAGGACTGGCAAAAAGTGCTCTTCACTGACGCGTCGCGGTTTTGTGTCACCAGGGGTGAGGGTCGGATTTGCGTTTATCGTCGAAGGAATGAGCAATACACCGAGGCCTGTACTCTGGAGCGATTTGGAAGTGGAGGGTCCGTCATGGTCTGGAGCGGTGTGTCACAGCATCATCGGACTGAGCTTGTTGTCATTGCAGGCAATCTCAATGCTGTGTGTTACAGGGAAGACATCCTCCTCCCTCATGTGGTACCCTTCCTGCAGGCTCATCCTGACATGACTCTCCAACATGACAATGCCACCAGCCATACTGCTCATTCTGTGTGTGATTTCCTGCAAAACAGGAATGTCAGTGTTCTGCCATGGCCAGCAAAGAGCCCAGATCTCAATTCCATTGAGCACGTCTGGGACCTGATGTATCGGAGGGTGAGGGCTAGGGCCATTCCCCCCAGAAATGTCTGGGAACTTGCAGGTGCCTTGGTGGAAGAGTGGGGTAACATCTCACAGCAAGAACTGGCCAATCTGGTGCAGTCCATGAGGAGGAGATGCACTGCAGTACTTAATGCAGCTGGTGGCCACACCAGATACTGACTGTTACTTCTGATTTTGACCCCTCCTTTGTTCAGGGACACATTACTCCATTTCTGTTAGTCACATGTCTGTGGAACTTGTTCAGTTTAGGTCTCAGTTGTTGAATCTTGTTATGTTCAGACAAATACTTACACATGTTAAGTTTGCGGAAAATAAATGCAGTTGACAGTGAGAGGACGTTTCTTTTTTTGCTGAGTTTAGTTTGTTCCCCATTTAATTTTTTAAATAGGGTGCCAAATTGTTTTCAGGACACATTTCCATTGACTGATCAAAACTAGCTTACTTATGCTCTCTCTTGTCCCTCTGCAGCAAGCATATGGTGAGCAATATGTTTGGACCATGGAAATCGCAATGTAACCACAGTTTTGAATCGCAATACATATAGAATTGTAATACATATCGTATCGGCACCTAAGTATCATGATAATATCATATCATGAGGTCCTTGGCAATTCCCAGCCCTATTAGCCACTATGACGTCAACATTGTTATTCTCGGCTTCCCGGGTGGCGCTCTGGGTGCCACCAGAGACTCTGGGAGACTCTGGGTTCGCGCCCAGGCTCTGTCGCAGCCGGCCGCGACCGGGAGGTCCGTGGGGCGATGCACAATTGGCCTAGCGTCGCCCGGGTTAGGGAGGGTTTGGCCGGTAGGGATATCCTTGTCTCATCACGCACCAGCGAATCCTGTGGCGGGCCGGGTGCAGTGCGCGCTAACCAAGGTAGCCAGGTGCATGGTGTTTCCTCCGACACATTGGTGCGGCTGGCTTCCGGGTTGGAGGCGCGCTGTGTTAAGAAGCAGTGCGGCTTGGATGGGTTGTGTTTCGGAGGACGCATGGCTTTCGACCTTTGTCTCTCCCAAGCCCGTATGGGAGTTGTAGCGATGAGACAAGATAGTAATTACTAACAATTGGATACCACGAAATTGGGCGGAAAAGGGGGTAAAAAAATATATAGAAAAAAATGTTTAAGAATAAAAATAAAAAACATCTAGGTCATTATCAATAAAAGTCACAATAAGGTGCAGAGTTCGATTTGCCTGCTGGGGGGCAAGGACACCCCCAGCTTCGCTAAAACCATTGACAACTGCATGCCATTTAAGGGATTGTTAAATAGATGTTAACTATGAAAAGCCAACTGACATTTACTCCTGAGGTGCTGACCTGTTGCACCCTCTACAAACACGGTGATTATTATTATCTGACCCTGCTGGTCATCTTTGAACATCTTGGCCATGTACTGTTATAATCTTCACTCGGCAGAGCCAGAAGAGGACTGGCCACCCCTTATAGCCTGGTTCCTCTCTAGGTTTCTTCCTAGGTTTTGGCCTTTCTAGGGAGTTTTTCCGAGCCTCTGTGCTTCTACACCTGCATTGCTTGATGTTTGGGGTTTTAGGCTGGGTTTCTGTACAGCACTTTGTGACATCGACTGATGTAAAATGGGCTTTATAAATACATTTGTTTATTTATTGTAATATCACCTCTTGAAGAGCTTAGTCAGAACTACACATTTCTGATTATTCCATGCAAAACAATTGCGCACATTTATCTCTATCAGAGTTATACAGCAGGTAACTGCATGCTTTTCATGATCAGTAAACATCAATTGATCATGTACTTTCAGATACGTTAGAGTAGCCTTACAATATCTCTCAATATTGGCCACCATTAATTGGATATTTGAGTGATATAAAAGTGAACTATAGACAAGTATGAGTATCAATTCCCCATACTTTGTGGGCTCTGCCTGTCAAGCAGCAGAAGCATTTGCCGATGAAACATTATCAGCTAACAGTGCATTTGCAAGCTACCGGTAGAAACTTTGTACAGTTGGCTAAACATAGTGGTAAGTAGACCTAACATACTTTTTTTTCCAACCAACATAGGCCTGACTACCTAGCAAAGTAAGCTAACATTATCCCCTTTTCAACAGTGTTTAATCACGATTGCTGCTGACAGACATGATTCATGGACCACGTCAAATTGGCTAACTAGCTAATAACTGATCACGTCAATATGGCTAGCTAGTTAACTAGCTAACTTTCAGGGGATAAACAGTGTACAAAACATTAAACACCCTTCTAGTATTGATTCACCCATTGAATGGAACACATACACAATCCATGTCTCAATTGTCTTAAAAATCCTTTGTAAAAGTTGTCTCCTCCCCTTTGTCTCCACTGATTGAAGTGGATTTAACAAGTGACATCAATAAGGGATCAAAGCTTTCAACTCATATATATATATATATATATATATATATACACATATAAATGTGTATATATATATATATACACATATAAATGTGTGTATATATATATATATATATATATATATATATATATATATATATATATATATATATATATATACACATATAAATGTGTGTATATATATATATATATATATATATATATACACATATAAATGTGTATATATATATATATATACACATTTATATGTGTATATATATATATATATATACACAAATATATGTGTATATATATATATATATATATATATATATATATATAAATGTATATATATATAAAAATCGGCATTGGCTTTTTTGGGTCCTCCAATAATCGGTATTGGCGTTGAAAAATCATAATCGTTTGACCTCTACTTAAGGCCTACATCATAGCATTTTTAAGCATATCCTACATCAGCTTCTGGTGCTGAAAGGCAGGGGCTCACACTAGAGCACCAGCAAACATTCATGGTTTTCTGAAAAACCCAAGAGAGCTCTGCCTCCAAAGCAACCACTTGTTCCTAAACTAGCTCTGTAAAGGCATCATGTAAATGGACCCGTTCACCAAGCTGCATGGCAATACACCTTTAGTACATCTCAGCTGTTGCTTGGCCCTTCAGTGTAGCCTATGGATGATCACTCAGCGTAATAAAAGCCCATCACTGTCGATTGAGGTTCCATCAGCATTTGTTTTACAACAACGTACACAGAATAAGCCTAATTAGGCTATTACACAGCAATGAAAGTCACATCTGACACTGCAAACACAGGGCCTGCCACCTGACTGAAAATTAAATCATTGAATTTCAGTGATACTTGAACATAGTGCATGTGTAGTGCAGTTCTGTGCATGAATAGAAGTCATGTAAGCATTGACAGAGGTGCAGTAATGTGGACAAATATGAAGCATAATGACCCAACCCATCCATTGGATCCTTCACAACCAACAACATATTTCAATATTATCAGGTATGTCATTGTCCCCCCCCCCCCCCAGCCTTTCACTCTCACTCCCCGCTCTCTTTCACCACAATCACTGAATTTCCCACTCACAGAAAATTACCTTAAAAAAGGCAATCTGCAGTTGTTACATCCATTTTGGGACTTATAAATTCATGATATGTAGGCCTACCCATTGACTCTGGAAGAATATAAACTATATAAGCTCCAATGTTTATATATGTAAACAAACACTATACATCTCCAAAACATACAGTACCAGTCAAAGGTTTGGACACACCTACTCATTCAAGGGTTTTTCTTAATGTTTTACTATTTTCTACATTGTCGAATAATAGTGAAGACAGCACAACTATGAAATAACACATATGGAATCATGTATTCATAAAAAAAAGTGTTGAACAAATCTGAATATATTTTATATTTGAGATTCTAAGTAGCCATCCTTTACCTTTGTGACAGCTTTGCACACTCTTGGCATTCTCTCAAACAGCTTCATGAGGTAGTCACCTGGAATGCATTTCAATTAACAGGTGTGCATTGTAAAAAGATAATTTGTGGAATTTATTTCCTTCTTAATGCATTTGAGCCAATCAGTTGTGTTGTGACAAGGTAGGGGGGGTATACAGAATATAGCCCTGTTTGGTAAAATACCAAGTCCATATTAGGGCAAGTACAGCTAAAATAAGCAAAGAGAAACGACAGTCCATCATTACTTTAAGATATGAAGGTCAGTCAATCTGGAAAATTTCGATAACTTTTGAAGCCTTTATGGTTGAATTGCTGCAAGGAAACCACTACTAAAGACATGGAGATCAGTCAATCTTGTTAATTTCAATAACTTTGAAAGTTTCTTAAAGTGCAGTCACAAAAACCATCAAGCGCTGTGATGAAACTGGCTCTCATGAGGACCGACACAGGAAAGGAAGACCCAGAGTTACCGCTGCTGCAAGGGATACGTTCATTAGAGTTACCAACCTCAAAACTTGCAGCCCAAATAAATGCATCACTGAGTTCAAGTAACAGACAGATCAACTGTTCAGAGACTGTTCGGAGACTGCATGAATCAGGCCTTCATGGTTGAATTGCTGCAAAGAAACCACTACTAAAGGACACCAATAAGAAGAAGAGACTTGCTTGGGCCAAGAAACACAAGCAATGGACATTAGACAGGTGGAAATCTGTCCTTTGGTGTGATGAGTCCAAATGTAATATTTTTGGTTCCAACCGCCGTGCCTTTGTGAGACGCTTAGCAGAAAAACGGATGATCTCTGCATGTGTGGTTCCCACCGTGAAGCAAGGAGGAGGAGGTGTGATGGTGTCGGGGTGCTTTGCTGGTGGACGAATATGTAGTAATTTATTTAGAATTCAAGGCACACTTAACGAGCATGGATACCACAGCATTCTGCAATGAAAGCCATCCCATTTGGTTTGCGCTTAGGGGGACTTTAATTCGTTTTTCAACAGGACAATGACCCAACACACCTCCAACTTTACTGTGTTACCAACTTTATTACCACAACCGACTGGAGTGTGGACGTCAGTTCATTTTTCAATTTCCCACGTGGGTATATGCTTCGAAAAACCAATGAGGAGATGGGAGAGGCAGACTTGCAGCGTGTTGAGCGTCACAAATAGAACCAATTTCTATTTTAGCTCATGGCCACGCAGATGCTCACTGAGGCGCACGAGCAGTTTGGTTGCAATGATTGAATAACATGTATGTGTACATTTATGTTGCAACGCTCAAAAACGCGATGCGAGCGGTGTGGTCAGCATGTAAGGGCTATTTGACCAAGAAGAAGAGTGATGGAGTGCTGCATCAGATGACCTGGCCTCCACAATCACCAGACCTCAACCCAATTGAGATGGTTTGGGATGAGTTGGACCGCAGAGTGAAGGAAAAGCAGCCAACAAGTGCTCAGCATATGTGGGAACTCCTTCAAGACTGTTGGAAAAGCATTATTCATGAAACTGGTTTAGAGAATACCAAGAGTGTTTAAAGCTGTCATAAAGGCAAAGGGTGGCTACTTTGAAGAATCTCAAATATAATATATATTTTGATTTATTAAACACTTTTTTGGTTACTACATGATGCCATTTGTGTTATTTCACAAATTATTAGTTATTATTCTACAATGTAGAAAATAAAGAAAAACGCTTGAATGAGTATGTGTGCACAAACTTTTGACTGGTACTATAGTTGAAACTACAATTTTGATATCATGGATGGTGAGTATTTGCACCTTTAGCTTTGTCTATGCATTTGATAGTGGTTACATTTCTCCAGCCCCATCTCTCAGCTTTTTACAGAAACATAGGCATGGAGATCGCTTTGTTATTGTTTCAACTGCTGTTGGCCACTTTAAGGACTAAAACATGAGCAGCCTCAAACAGTAATTTACAGTTAGGCATACTTTAGCAGTACTACAACAATAATCACATATGGTTTCAAAAACACGGCACATATTGAAATTATCAATATGGACTACCAAAGCTCATTAACAAAAATGCAGAGGAAAACATATATAATACCACAGTATGAGTCATAATACCCAATAAAACCTAGCGGTTAAACAGAAAAATGTTCACCATTAATTTTTCCCATAGGGGATTTTAGAATCACTTCAAATAAAGGCTATGTTTCGTGTAGGCTTACACTAGCGTGATGTTTTGATAACCGTGTAAATCTCTCTAGGACAAGGTGACTTTTATCAATAGATTTGCCTGCATTTACCCCACTAAAATGCAACGCTAATTAGCTGCTTATGTGGCTATCATAAAGAACTCCAAATGCCATGATATGAACAAGACTGCCGAATCGAGGCAAAGCTAAGAATCTCTCGATTAACTATCTAATGCTAGCTAAATGTAGTTACTAATGAATAAGTTGGGTAAATGTATTTAGCTAGATATGAGCTTGCAGGGATTTGTAGTTTTGCATTATGTCTACTCTGATGTTAGTTAGCTATTCAAATCAGAGAGTAAATAGAGAAGAATATGTTGACAAATGTCACCTTGTCCAAGAGATTTACATGCTAATTAAAACGTTACGCCAGGGTAAGCCTACACGAAACAGTCCTTATTTTAAGTGTTTCTAAAATCCCCTGTGGGAAAAACGAATGGTGGAAAAAACGATTGGAAACATTTCCCTGTTTGACCGCTAGGTTTTATGATACCTTCACTGTTGGGCTTTATAGCAGCAGCACAGCGTGTTTCCGTTTCTGGGAGAACACAATACATCCAGGCATCTTCAATTATTGGCAATAATAATTGCTAGTACTATACACAAGCATTATACACTCCCCATAGGCCTACAACAACTGAAGCTCCCAAAATGAGGTTAGCCTACTCATGTATGCTCCTCACACATTCCTATGTTTAGCGTGTAATAACTACTATGTAGTAAACAGTAAGTTACAGTAGCAATAACATCAATATCGTTAACTAGTGTTCGACTTGTTACGTTACCACTTAGTAACTTATAAACATGTAGCTAGGCTAACTAGTTACCTAGCTCGAGAAATGGCTAACATGTATCTTGATTATTTTACTGTTTTGGACACATCTTCTAAATCAAACGGATGATTGTTATTCTAATTTCATCCCATCAAGACCACTAAGAACAGAGAAAGGTAGCCATCCATCCATCCAGACAAAAACCAGGGATGGCAATGGCTTCAAGGAATGTGATAGTCTGAACAGGAGAACCTATTCCAGGGTAGGATTTATAGCGAACAGCTTTGCACTAACGTTACATCTATGCGGAGAATACTCGTTCACTAAAGCCATTGTTTGTCAACAACTGACCAGATACGTTGTAACAAACATTTGCTAGTCAGATGTCAACAGCTTGTAGTGACAGCATTGTCTTGCTGGGACTCCAAATCCTAAGCTAGCAAGGCAGCATTTACCTAGCTTGCTAAGAAGCTCCAGGGTACTACTTTGCGCACACCCAGGTTAACTAACAAATAGCTAACAGTTATCTAGCTAAAGTAGGCTAAGCTAGCCAGGCAAACCAGCTAACGTTAGCTAGCTAAGATTAGCAACTCACATTTCCTCAACCATTTCATCCAGTAACGCACGATAAGACTGTGGTATTTCTTGTTCTCGATACACCAATTTGATAGTCCTTGAATTGATTCCATTGTGTTCGACACTCCTTGAAACCGTCGGTCCAAAGTTGACTCAAGGGCCGCAGGCGGACCGTGACCGCTTGACGAGCCAGATCCTGCAGCCATTTTCCAGGCCTTGCACTGACAAGCTAGCTGGTTCTTGCCTGTCGCGCGTTGTGATCAACCTAGTCAAGAGTGCACTTCTGCGGTATCGTGCGGCGCTGGCTGTACACATTAGTAAATTGCCATTGTTTTAACTGTACATTCAGTTATTACTGTATTTGCTAACGATTAGGTATATTATGTCATTGGTTTTATTTCAACAACTTGTGCAACAAAGGAATGTAATTATTATAGAGTTGGTTGGTCGTTACTAGAAAACTCATTCAAAACAGACGATTTAATGTGAATGTAGCGCCACTATGTGGCTAAATAGCTGCAGCTCAGCATGGTCTGTCACTAAAATCATGCATCTTTCTTTCTTCCCCTCCTTTACATTCCAAGATCACTTTCCTAACTCCCTTTCCTTTCCTCCTATCCTAGCTCCATTTCCTTCTTAATTTTTTTTTAGCATGCTTTGCTTGATCCCTTTTCTTCCTTTCCTCCCCTCCTTTGCTTTCCTAGCTCCCTTCCCACCTATCCTTTCCTAACTGCCTTTGACTTGTTCCATTCCTAGCTTCCTAGCTTCTTTTCCAAGCTATTTTCCTCTTTTCCTAGTATTTTGTTTTTATGTTATAATCTTGTGTATATTTTGTTTTCATTTATTTTCAAGAGGACCACGATGGAAATGAAAGTGTTTGAGTCATCCTCAATGATTTTAAAGGCATTGTACTGTATCCATGCGTGGTTGTATTGTGTTAAAAATAAAATCAAAACGTTAGGAAAGGAAAGGAGGAAAATGAGCTAGATGGAAAGGAAAGATGGAAAGGGGTCTAGGAGAAGAGGAAAGGAGGTAAGGGAGCTAGGAAAGGAACAACAACATTTATATAGGAAAAGGGGTCTAGGAAATGAAAAAAGGGAGTTAGGAAAGAAGAAAATTGACTAGGAAAGGAAGCTAGGAAAAGAGGAAAGGAAAGGCAGCTAGGAAAGGGAGTTAGGAAAGGAGGAATTGAAAATCAGAAAGGAGCTAGGAAAGGAAAGGAGGAAATTCAGCTAGGAAGGGAAAGGAGGAAAGGGAACTAGGAAAGGAGGAAAGGAAATTAGATGGTATAGGTAATAGTATACGTTTTTTGTGAAAGGCCACTTTTGGTGACAGGCCATGCTATAAGGACTGCAGCTGGATACTTAAGCAATAAGGACTGTTCGCAACGTGCCTGGATACAGCCCTTAGCCATTGTATATTGGCCATATACCACAAACTCCCAAGGTGACTTATTACTATTATCAACTGGTTACCAACATAATTAGAACTGTAAAAATAAATGTTTTGTCATATTCGTGGTATACCACAGCTTTCAGCCAATCAGCATTCAGGGCTCCAACCAAGTGGGTTATAATATATATTTGCTCAGGTTTTAACGGGCATATCCACAGTTGAAACAATATACCGTATACAGTGTTTGTATACATTTATAATGTTTACTAACATTGGAGTAAAACAAGCTTATATTTTAGGTTCCGATGGGAGTGTGACAATTGAACTAAGTCCATGAGGCATTGAAATGTTATATTGTTCAAGAATCAAATACATCATTAACTTATAAATTCTAAATTAATTGTAGCATCTGCATATTGCCCCTTTAATCCATTGTTAGGATGAGTAGAGGTGGCTGACGTCTTCATCTGAAAAAAGTAATACGAGTACAGGTGACTGCCAGCTTGACATCAGTCACCTGTACTCATCCTAACAATGGAATAAATCTTGAGCAAATAATACATTAATCTCTGCCTTTTTTGTTGAGTGCGCCAACTCATTTCTGCCTCGAATTACCGGTAGTCCTTTTGAATGTTTTTCTTGGTAAGCCATTTTGTTTGATTTTTGTCATGGTTGTCGAGAACCCCTTCTTTCTTGCTGTAGCCTGGAGGCCTACATGAATTCTCATGTCGCAGGGCCACAGTCAATTCAATCATTTGAATTTATGTGGCAGATTTCAAGTTCTGATTAACAAAAACATTACTTTATTTTAGCAAAAAAGGGTACAATTTATCAAAAACAATTTAGGTCTGAAACAATTATATATAAAATATTAAGCACAAGTACATGGTGTATAACCAAAACACTATTATATTATGCCCAACCCAAAAATGTGATGGAGGGTGTTGAGTAAAAGTTGGGAAGAGAGGAGGCAAAGGAAATGGATTGAATCAAGGAAGACAACATTAAACAGCAAAATATCCTTCTCAGCCCAAACATTTGTCCTCTTTTGATAAACAGAGAAAATGTGCAAAACATAGGCCCTACATACACCAAAAACATGACATGAAATTACAATATTTCCTCACAGGAAATATAAAAATAAACAACACCCCAATGGGCTGTTTGAACAGTTTTTAGGAAGGGTTGTGCATTGCCTCAACACAGTTACCTGTATTTACTGCTGCAGTGATCTCTCGGTTGTCCTCTACCTGGGCCTTTCCTTGGCATGGTAAAGAACAATAACATATACTACCAGTATGGTAAATCACCCCCAAGCCATAAGACTGCTAAATAATCAATTAATTAAACTATCTGCACTGACCCTGCGCACACTCACTAGACTATACATACAAACACTGACTCACACATACACAACATTGACACTCCCATCCAAAACCCACACACATTCACAAAATGTTGATTTGATTCTGATCATGATGTTTCGGTTGTCTTGTATTAGGCTTAACTGTTGTCGTTTAAAAAATAAATCTTGAAGTCTGTAGATCAAATCAGTATCCAGCTATTCTTGGTTTCCCCCTAACCCCATCTAGGTAGTTACAGCTCAAGAGACTCTCTGAAAGTGGCCAGGGATAGAGTCATTCAACATGAATGATAATTGCTAAGCAAAAACATTGTGGTTCAAATACCCAATGACCTAATGAAAGGTTTTTGTGTATTTTCTCCCAATACAATAGAAACACTCCTAGAAGATTCAAAATGATTTGTGTTTTGCGTCGTCACAATAGTAACATTTATAAGGTACAATTTCCTTTGTTATCAAATGTAAAATACTCATGTGCAAAATAGTTTTGGCACACCAGAGAAAACTGACAAAAAAATAAAGGATGATAAATGTATTCTATCAAATAAATCAATGAAGTTAGAAAGCATTAAGTCAATTAATATGCTCTAGTCTGCACCCAGGATTTTCGAGCAGACCTATTTGATGAGTAATACCTCAAATCTAAGGGTTGTTATTTCTCCTCTCGTAGTTCTTAGTGGTTGCTGTCATTCCAGTTGCATGCTACTGGGGTTGTTAGTATTCACACTGAGGTGGATTTAGTCAATAGTTACATTAAACTGTGGCTAACAGACTCGGCAGAGTGTGAAATAAAAGCAATGGTTTTGTTGCCACTGGTTGGCAGAGGTTTAGTGCCAGTTGTATCAGCTGCCCATTTCACTGTTCCCTGTGCTGGATCCGCTAAAGGATTAATAGGTTCTTGTAATGTTTTTCATTGTATTGTCAATGTTTTATGCTTCACTACTATTGATAACTTTATCATAACTAACTGAGTTTATGTTAGGTTAAAAGGTATTCCATAAATCTTGAGCTATGTTACTTTCTTTTTTATTTCTGCATAGTGTATTTCATGTGATTGTATTTTTGTTGATAATTCTGAAATACAAAATTATCTTGTTTCAAACCAGTATAAAACATTTTAAAAATTAAACCACTGCTTTATCACATCAAACATAAAAAAATATTCCCAGGTACATTTCAATTTTTTTAAAATAACTCTCCAACACTGACAAAAGATGGTCAAACGGTGCAATGACTTCCGAGTTCAATTTTATATCTTCTACTCCGGCTCTTGTTTCATAGACCTCAGTAATATGGGGATAGACTGACCCCTCCTTTGGGTTTCCACTGATGCAATATCTGTCTCTGTCTTCACTGTTCCAGGCCTGCTGTGGTACCTCTGTGGCTGATGTCCATGGAGGGAGAGCTGATGTGAGTGAAAGACCAGGAGGGTGGAGGAGACACGGCTGTCTTGTGTGGCTGGGCTACCACATGCTGAGCAAGGTGAAATTTCAAGCCTCTTATTTCCCTTTCTTCTCTTGCTGACAGTCAGACATGACGGGTAATAGGTGTCTGTGCTCAATGGGCAAGAGTCTTGTGAGGTAATTTCCTGGTAGTTGTCCTCGCGCTGCAGGCGCTTGCAGCTGGGTGGGGCGGCATTGGGGAAGTCAGAGTCCAACCAGCTAAGCTTGCGCTTCTGATGGAGCAAGAGTGAAGAAAAACAAATGAGATACAAGTCTTACATATTATAGATTGTGTGAGAATCATTATAACAATGATATATTAAACAGCGATAACTAGAGCAGTAAGACACCCACCTTGACTGGCATGCACAGCTGATTTTGGTGCCATCGTGGCGGAAGACTGGGTGTGGGGTTCTGGGTGGCAGCGACAGGGGTCACATGGGGGAACCACATCTTCAGCATCATCTCTACCTGCAGAAGGGTGCGGAGGAATTTCTCTCTGTGGAAAGAGTACTGTCATTAATAACATTTTAACTACGCCATAAATTACTGTTTGCTAGACATACACAAGATGGTTTGGTTTGCTTACCCCATTTCAGGTTTCTGAAGAATACCCAGGATCCTCTGGAGTCTATCGATGGCAACGCTCGACTGGAAACTGCTAAGACCTCTCTCAAATCTCCCTTTCTTGAGTCCATTCAGAAGCTCCAACAGGGGTCTGATAAACCTTTGCAGCTCTGAACACTAGGAGAGAAAGGAAACAGAAAACATACATATCCACTGTCTGATAATGTCTCTGGATGCAAAAATCAGTAACTCAGTATTTTCAAATCAGTCAAAGCAGTCTTTAAACAACAAAACTCACTTTCTGAGCGAAGGCCAGGTCTCCTTGCATGGTCTCCTCTGTGCTTCCCTTTGTGCTTAACTCAGCACTGCCAGGGGAACCCATCATGGATGGGTAGGTGGTGGTGTGAGGAAAGCATTTTGCTTGTCCACTCCCAGCCATGGACCAGTGTAACCTAGGTACTGAGCAGGTCTTGCCACCCCCTGAGCTATCTCCCTCACTTTCGGAGGTGAAGACATCAATGTCTGCCTCGTCCTCAGTCACGTCGCTCTCGCTGAGGAGGAAGCTGGGTGTGGAAGAGCGGGAATCATAGGTCGGCCATTTGGTGGACATGCTCAACAAATGCATCCCTAGAGAAAGTGCGAGAGATCAGTCACAAGGAATATCAGAAATACCTCAGAGTAACTGATGTAGAGTTAATGCTGACCTAGGCATTATAACAAGTGCTGTATGTAGAAAGAAAAAAACTTTAACAGAGTGACAGTCATATCTATCACAATTTAAATTAAAACTATGAATACAAAACAATAACAATGCAAATTTGTGGTTTTTACACCATGCTCCAGAAAACTAGTAGGTGTGTCCCCTAATAAATATTCAAGAAGGAATGCTGTTAGTCACTGATCTTGGGATAAACTCCACCAGCTGTTGCTTTGCTATACATGTGAACATGTGCTGTGTGGGGGTGTGACGTACAAGGTCATGTGGGGTTTGACTGTATGGCTCTAGGATTTTGTCAGCTATTAGTTACATTTCAAACATCCGATCTGACCACTGTAACATCAAACTAACTGATTATCCTAAAACAAAATGACAAAGGCTGCCTTATACACTACATTGTTTCACGCATTACAAAGTTGTGTATGTTCATTGAATGCTTCTCATAAACTCGCTATGCTTTTACTTTCAATTTTAGTCTATACTGTATGAAGCGCTTATATATATAGATAACATACACAGAAACAACTGTAAAGACATTAACTGATTCCAGGTTTGAGGCGTTAGCCATGAAGGAAGGTTCAGACTAGAGGAGGGAAAGCTGATCCTGAACCAACGCATACTTAAGGAACAACCAATAATGATTAGACATTTGGCTTAAATATTGTAGCCAAGAGTGCAGGTTGAAAGTTCAAAGCTAGTTAAAATAGATCTGGGGAAGCAGATATGTATAGAAAAACACAAGTTACAGTTGTCTATAGCCTATGATATATATATTACCTTTTAGGATGAAGTCGATGCGAAGACAATTCAATAAAACAGTCAAATGGATAACTAGTTGAATAACCGGTATTCCTTCTCCAATTGCAATTGTAAGAAGATCTTATTCAAAAACCAATGACCAACACTGATGTTGATGGCGCGCTATAATTGTAGAGTCCTCTGTTCTCAACGTCTCAGTACTGTTTCCTCCTTTCCCTCGTTTTAGATTCCGTTTACCTTTCAAAGTCCTCAGTACAGCGAGGGGTAACATGTGAATCGCTACCATGCGCTGCACGTGCTGAACTGTGTGCTCGGCCGTGGTTGGTTGGCAGATGGTACAAAGCGCTCTCATTGCTTGAGAATATAACCACACAGTGACTACATAAATACTGATTGGCCAGTAACTGTTCCTTGTCATGCATCTCTCACTGTCACGTGTGAGACGTGTGGAGGGCTGTGGCTGTATACTACAGTTGTCAACAAGGAAAAACACGAGGCAGTAACAACACCGGTTATACAGTGTGGCTGATGTGTCTTGTCCTGCATTATCGTAATGTAGGACTGGCTAGTCACTAGACTGCTAACGGTGCTAACGGTTTCGACCCCACGTGGAGAACACCGGACAACAACTGATGTCATCAACTTGGATCAGCCTGATGCACCAAAGCTATATGTATACTGGGACAATTCATAACTGGATTATGGTAGAGTTCTTGGCTGACGACCAACTACTTGACAATAAATACAATGTTGTTCTAGTGGGGTAGGCATGCATATTCTGCATTTGTCCAAAACTGCCATGCACTTATTTCTCCCCAAAATGTCTAATTTTGTGCATCTTTTTTTATTAGTGTAGATAAATTATTCCCTATAATTTCCATTTATTTATATTTGTTGTATGATCCAACCATTCCTAAAACATGTATCATTTGATCTATAAATTAGCAGGCCTAATTAATCAAGCAATTACATTTTCATTGGGAGGTCCTTCTCCAATGTTCTTACAAAGTGTTTAGGAACATATTCAATCATATTCATATCCCCAGTCTGGTGTCCCCACTTGCTTCAAGATGTCAATTATTGTTCCTGTTCCGGAACACTTTGCCTACCCGGTGGGGCAGGGCATCTGAATCAAGTGAACCTAACACCAATAGTGCAAAATTATGGCTATTCTGAGGGCAAAAGGGGGGGGATGCAACTCAATATTATGAATGTGTCCTTAATGTTTTGTACACTCAGTGTATATGTTGCCCACTATCAAAAATCATTGATTCTGACTTACGCCACTTCTATGTTGGAGGTGGTCAGCCGCCATCAGAAAAGCCTGGAGCACCCTGTTTTTTTTGTGGTGTTCTCAGAATGCCTGCACCTGGTGCATTTGGAGGCCAAGCCCAACTGGGTCGACCAGGCTCGGGCTCAGGCTGGGGACGAGCTCCCTCCCTCAGGAGGGGTGTGCCAGCGAGCTGTTAGTCCCTCTACTGGGCCTAGTACCCTTCCCAGGAAGCATGGCTGGAGCCACCCCAGGCAGAGCCCATCTGCTGCCAGTGCTGGACGGGGGCAGGAGTCGGACCGCTGGAATCGCCTTGAACGGAGAGCACATGCCTGCGTCAGGAGGTTGATAGCTTCTATGGCGACGACAGCTGTTCCCCGTTGGCCAGTGATAGGCTGTTCCTGGGGGACAATGCTGGTACTGTTCACCACCGTGAGTGGGGCTACCAGGCTGAAAGGCCATCAGAAGCTGGCAGCGGGGCTTCATCGTCCCCCAGTGGCTATGAGGAGCCTACTCACTCGGATAGCCACTGCACTGGACATCAAACTGGTGGACAGTGATGACTCTCCATCTGTCCCCATCTCTACTGAGTTCCGCAAGACCTTGCAGGAGAGCTGGGCCTCTGCCAGTGGGCACTTCCAGCAGAGACTGGACCATGGAGTTATGTTGCGGGCGCGGAGTCACTCGGCCTCCGGGAGTACCCGACCATGGACACCATGACAGCTGCCATGGTCCTCCCAGACTGGGAGATTATAGGGCAGAATCCGCGACTGAAGCCAGGAACCCCCCCCCCCCGAGTCTTTGATGCGGACTTGAAAGCCACATATGGGTCCCTCTGCTCTCTTGGCCACCTTACCAATGTGACCATGCTGCTGCAGGCCAACCTGCAGACTCTGTTGCCCTGGCTGCAAGAGGGCACAGAGGAACTCCTTCGGGAAGCGATGGAGTTGTCTCGCCTGCTTTCCCTGCTCCAGAGGGATGTGGCCCGCACCAACGGACGGGCCATGGCGCAGGTGGTTTCCTCCCGGTGCCATCTCTGGCTGGCCCAATCCCATCTGCCAGCTCCTCTCCAGAGCACATTTGCCACTACCCCATCACCCCAGGGCTGATGTTTGGCCTAGGGATTGATGACATTCTGGATTAGACCGATAAGGTTCGTAGGGAATGGGCGACCCTGAGACGGTTCATCCCGACCTCACCAGGCCCTGGGCAAAAAGCAGACGGACGTCGCCACCCACCTTCACCCGAACGACGGTGAGGTCCCTCTCTTGCCCCAGCGCTTCTTGCTGAGGGACAACAGTGGGGAGGGGCACAGCGTGCGGTGGAGCAACAACCTGTCAGCCATCACCACCATAGGGACGTGCCTGCACTCGGTGCGCCAGAGAGGCGGGCCCCGGCAGGACCCCTGACACACCCTTCCCTGGCCTCGGCCGCTTCTCCCGGTCTCAAAGGGCAAAGTGGGATTCGCATTCAACACTAGATGGCGATACATCAACATCCTATCCTGTGGTGAAGCTTTCCATTTATCATGCACTCAACATACATGTTCTTTATTTTATTGGACAGAACAAGATTAATATTTCATAATCATGTCAACAAATATTGAATTACTACAAATCAGGTAGCTCTGTTTTATAAAAGTCATATCAATGTGGTGGTACTAGATCATGTTGTTTTTATTCCATTACATTTCTTACCTGTGTTTCCAACACAACTCAAAATGACAATATGGAGTGCATTAATGTTACAATATTCATTACACTCAGCTCCGTTTTAATTCCATCAGTTAAGGCCATCTGAATTAAAATCAAATTAATTAATGAATGAAAATCCTTAGAATTTATGAAAAAACATTTTTATTGCCTTTTATTTATTTACTCTTGAATTGAATGTCAATCATCACGTCATCTGAAATTAAATTGAATTTTCCCTATGAGGACACAAACACACAATCATACATTGGGAATGCCTGTTTCCCTCAATTGCTCCTCAGTGATTATTTTCTGTAAAATGAGACAACATTCAGGGGAAACATGAACAATCAAGAGTTTGAAATGATACCAGTCGTCATAACAACAAGGACTAGACGTCCTCACATTTCCCTTTTACCAGAGGACCTTCTCCTTTCTCTAATTTCTCAGCTGGGCCTCTTAGCTTCATAGACTGTGTCCAAAGGGCTGTGGTTAAAAGTAGTGCACTATGTGATTTCAGGCACAACAGTATTCTTGAGGTAGAGATAAGGGGGGGGGGGGGGGGTGCTTACCTCTCATTTGAATTCTAATAATATGTTATTGAGCTGCTCTAATGGGAAATCAGAAGTAAATTACATGGGCATGGGGGATGTTTACTAGAATATTTACCACTAGAATATTCTGCAAACAACATAGCCACATGTTTTGGGTTTAATTGTTTTGGTTGGTTGAATATACAGTGTTAGGTTTCCAGGGGTATCAGTTTTGATGCAGACTTGTTGAAATGTTCTTGGCAGGAGGGAGAGGAAGAGAAGAGGAGAGGAGAGGGAGAGGGGTTGTAAGAGGCTGTGGAGGAGAAGGAACCAGTGGGACAGAATTGGTAGGCAATTATCTCTTGACATTTAGAGAGAGAAATGGGCGTCTCATAATTACCTCTGGACATTTGGATAGGGATGGGGCGGGGGGTGAGAGAGAAGAAAACACCATTGTATATACAACCTATATTTATCTTTATTTATTTTCCCTTTTGTACTTTAACTATTTGCACACATCAATCATTACAACACTGTATATAGACATAACATGACATTTGAAATGTCTTTATTCTTTTGGATTTTTTGTGAGTGTAATGTTTACAAATATTTATAAAAAATGTTTTTATTATTATTTATATTTAAATCAGTAAAAGGGAGTGAAGGACTTGTACCGCATTGGCTCTATATTGCATAAACATTTTTGAGAATATTATTTTTGGATTAATTTGTTGATCTATTGTCAATATGAATTTTTTCTCATGTGCTCATTGATAAGAGCCAGTCCATGATAGGAAATATCCTCATATGGATGATTACCATGGGTCATTGATTGACATCACCCAACTCCGGATTTCTTATCTTGGTGTCATATCATTGCCCTCTACACTTCTCTCCTCTTTCTACAGAAGCTAACCCAACCCAGGAGCTAACCCAACCCAATCCATCTGATTTCACATTCCAAAATCTTAATCTTCTTTAGGATGGGATTGTCACGACTTCCACCGAAATCGTTTCCTCTCCTTGTTCGGTGGCGGTCGGCGTCACCGGTCTTCTAGGCATTGTCGGTCCACTTTTCATTTTCCATTTGTTTGTCTTGTTTTCCTACACACCTGGTTTCCAATTCCCTCACTAATTGTTGTGTATTTAACCCTCTGTTCCCCCATGTCTTTGTGTGGAATTGTTTGTTGTAAGTGCTTGTACGCTATGTTTACTGGTGCGCGTCGGGTTTTTGTACCCATATTCTGTTGTATTTTTATGCCGTTGGATTTTGGATTAAACTGCTCCAGCTACTACCTAGTTCTGCTCTCCTGCATCTGACCTCCCTGCCACCAGTTACGCACCCCTTTACAGGGATCCTCTTTAACAAACTTGTCCTTTTCAATAGGAGCTACTATATTCCTTTCTTATCTCATTACTCAATTGCCCAAATTATTGATTTGAGGTCCACAACCAGATTTACCCCTTCAAAGTGCAAGCATACTTTCTTAATAAGGCATCTTCTTGCAGTTTGTTAGGCAATAAAAGCCCACTCTATTGAACTTGCAAGATTTAAAAGGTTACACCTACTAAAATTGTATGTAACCTAGCTTACAAAAAGCTATATTATAAAATGTAATAGTAATAGATCTAGCGTCTACATATTTCAGTAGGCTATTTTACGTTAATATACAGTCAAAATTCTAGATTCTTCCACCAATGCTTGAGAAGAAGGAACAGGCACCTGGGTGGAGCGTGCTCATTGGTTCCATGGTCTTTGGTTCCATGGTGGGATTCTTGCTATTCTTGCTTGTTTGGCGTCGCGCTTACGCCAAACAAGACATGAGCCAAAAAAGGGAGTGTGCCGACCAGATTGAATCAACCTCTGAATGAGAGAGAGAGGGGAGGCAGAGGGAGCAAACAGAGAGCACCAAGCAACAGTGCCCAATCTGAGAGACAAAACACAGAAAAATCAGAAGAGCTGCAAACAGTTTATTTTATGGGTCTGCAGAGAACAAAATAATCATGTTGACTATCTTTTTTCTGTAATGAGTGACTACTATAACAAACTATTTACACCGGAAATGGACCGTAGAGTTGCAAACTTCTCTGGGTTGTGGAAAATGAAGACTTCTGAAAACTTTGAAGAACTCCTGAAAGCGCTGGGTGAGTATTTTCACACAGCCACGGGAAGTAGGGGTGCTGAGAGTGCTGCAGAACCCCCTGAAAAATCGGAATTAGGCCTAAAAATATAAATAAAAATGAAATGTGTTATTAAAAATAAAATAAAAATCACAAAAGTAGTGCACTGGGCCTTTTAGTAGTATTAGCAGACCGATATAAAAAAACATTCCGCATCTGGCTTTGGCAAAAAAGGTAGTTGTTTAATAAGGACAGTATCTTGTAGGATTCAATAGTTAGAATTGTCAGAGTTGTTTCCCTGTCCCTTTCTCTGCGATTATCATTTAATGGAATCTAGAAAGAACAAAACCCTGTCCTCAAACATTTACATCAAAAGGTGCAAAGTTATGGGTAAAGACACAAAATATCCACATCAGATTAAATATTTTTCTTGACCAAATAACATGGAAAACAACCACTTTTTGTGCAGTATTAATTTACCATCCTTAGAAACCACTTAATGGAATTGTACTGTACATTACTGTATTGTACAAAGGTCATCTAGCCTTGTACCTGTATACTTCCCATCACAATGAGGAAAAACACTGCACAAAACAGTAACTGAGTACATTGAGACATTAAGTGGTTTGTGATGATGTGGCTCAGTTGGTAGAGCATGGTGCTTGCAATGCTAGGATTGTGGGTCCAATGGGGGACCAGTATGAAAAAGTATGAAAATGTATGCACTCACTACTGTAAATTGCTCTGGATAAGAGTGTCTACTGAAAAGGAATTAATCCACCATTTCAGTTTTCACATAGAAATAAGTCTCATTTGCAACGTATTTCAAGAAAATTGAAAACATACACTGCCATACACTGGCACTTAGAAATGCCCTTGTTTTTGAGAGAAAATCACATTTTTTGTCCATTAAAATAACATAAAATTGATTAGAAATACAGTGTAGACATTGTTAATGTTGTAAATGACTATTGTAGCTGGAAACGGCAGATTTTGTATGGAATATCTACATGGGCGTACAGAGGCCCATTATCAGCAACCATCACTCTTGTGTTCCAATGACACGCTGTGTTAGCTATTCCAAGTTTATAATTTAAAAAGCTAATTGATCATTAGAAAACCCTTTTTCAATTATGTTAGCATAGCTGAAAACTGTTGTCCTGATTAAAGAAGCAATAAAACTGGCCTTCTTTAGACTAGGGGAGTATCTGGAGCATCAGATACTCACCTAGTCTGAAGTCTTCATTTTCCACATCCCAGAGAAAATAGCTTTTCTTTCAAAAACAAGGACATTTTTAAGTGACTCCAAACTTTTGAACGGTAGTGTATATCAAGCAGTGGCGGCTCCTCGGAGTAGGAAGGGGAAGGAAGGGGAGGACCATCCTCCTCAGTGAATTTCATAAAAATAAAACATTTTTAAAAAAATTATACAACTGTCCTAAATATAATCACGGCACCAAATAATTGATTAAAAATACTATGTTGCAAAGAAGGTCTACAGCACTCCTACAGCACGCCTCAACAGCACTCCTCAACAGCACTCTGTAGGGTAGCACCATGGTGTAGCCGGAGGACAACTACCTTCTGTCCTCCATAGACTTACACAGTAATTGTGGCAACTTTCGGAGGACATCCTCCAACATATCAGAGCTCTTGCAGCATGAACTGACATGTTGTCTACCCAATCAAAAGATCAGAGAATTAATCTAGTACTGAAAGCATAAACTACAGTTAGCTATCACTGCAGTGCAGAAAATGTGGTGAGTAGTTGACTCAAAGAGAGAGAAAGCAAATAGTTGAAGACTTTTGAACAAATTAGTTTCTTCCAAAATGAAGGAGAAGCCAGAAAGAAATATATATATATATATATATATATATATACAGTGCCTTGCGAAAGTATTCGGCCCCCTTGAACTTTGTGACCTTTTGCCACATTTCAGGCTTCAAACATAAAGATATAAAACTGTATTTTTTTGTGAAGAATCAACAACAAGTGGGACACAATCATGAAGTGGAACGACATTTATTGGATATTTCAAACTTTTTTTAAAAACAAAAACTGAAAAATTGGGCGTGCAAAATTATTCAGCCCCTTTACTTTCAGTGCAGCAAACTCTCTCCAGAAGTTCAGTGAGGATCTCTGAATGATCCAATGTTGACCTAAATGACTAATGATGATAAATACAATCCACCTGTGTGTAATCAAGTCTCCGTATAAATGCACCTGCACTGTGATAGTCTCAGAGGTCCGTTAAAAGCGCAGAGAGCTTCATGAAGAACAAGAAACACACCAGGCAGGTCCGAGATACTGTTGTGAAGAAGTTTAAAGCCGGATTTGGATACAAAAAGATTTCCCAAGCTTTAAACAGCCCAAGGAGCACTGTGCAAGCGATAATATTGAAATGGAAGGAGTATCAGACCACTGCAAATCTACCAAGACCTGGCCGTCCCTCTAAACTTTCAGCTCATACAAGGAGAAGACTGATCAGAGATGCAGCCAAGAGGCCCATGATCACTCTGGATGAACTGCAGAGATCTACAGCTGAGGTGGGAGACTCTGTCCATAGGACAACAATCAGTCGTATATTGCACAAATCTGGCCTTTATGGAAGAGTGGCAAGAAGAAAGACATTTCTTAAAGATATCCATAAAAAGTGTTGTTTAAAGTTTGCCACAAGCCACCTGGGAGACACACCAAACATGTGGAAGAAGGTGCTCTGGTCAGATGAAACCAAAATCGAACTTTTTGGCAACAATGCAAAACGTTATGTTTGGCGTAAAAGCAACACAGCTCATCACCCTGAACACAACATCCCCACTGTCAAACATGGTGGTGGCAGCATCATGGTTTGGGCCTGCTTTTCTTCAGCAGGGACAGGGAAGATGGTTAAAATTGATGGGAAGATGGATGGAGCCAAATACAGGACCATTCTGGAAGAAAACCTGATGGAGTCTGCAAAAGACCTGAGACTGGGACGGAGATTTGTCTTCCAACAAGACAATGATCCAAAACATAAAGCATAATCTACAATGGAATGGTTCAAAAATAAACATATCCAGGTGTTAGAATGGCCAAGTCAAAGTCCAGACCTGAATCCAATCGAGAATCTGTGGAAAGAACTGAAAACTGCTGTTCACAAATGCTCTCCATCCAACCTCACTGAGCTCGAGCTGTTTTGCAAGGAGGAATGGGAAAAAATTTCAGTCTCTCGATGTGCAAAACTGATAGAGACATACCCCAAGCGACTTACAGCTGTAATCGCAGCAAAAGGTGGCGCTACAAAGTATTAACTTAAGGGGGCTGAATAATTTTGCACGCCCAATTTATTAGTTTTTGATTTGTTAAAAAAGTTTGAAATATCCAATAAATGTCGTTCCACTTCATGATTGTGTCCCACTTGTTGTTGATTCTTCACAAAAAAATACAGTTTTATATCTTTATGTTTGAAGCCTGAAATGTGGCAAAAGGTCGCAAAGTTCAAGGGGGCCGAATACTTTCGCAAGGCACTGTATATATATATATATATATATATATATATATATATATATATATATATATATATATTGAAAAGCAAATGCAGCTAGCTAGTTTAGCCTACTGAAACACTAGCTGGCTATGTCTATCCAACACAACCCCGGACCTCTTCCAAGTCAAGGTGAGCCTTTGGTTTGACTAATTTATTGCCACGGGCCCGTTGATTCTGTTGAAAAACGTTTCTTAAACAGAACTTAAAAAAAACAAAACAGGGATAAACATACCCGAATTTGTCCGTTAGAAACTCTTGTTTGCAACTGTTGGAGTAATGATTACACCCACTATCAGCTAGATGCAGGCAAGAATGTGCAAGGCGGTATTGAATGTCACTGTCTGTCACATCAAATTTTGTCTCTCGACCTGTGTGCACCTACGTTGTAAACTTTCATTCATAGGCCAGGTTGTAGCAACCTCATGATGGGTATCGGGAAAATTTGAGTTTCATGTTGTAGCCTAAACCTATCGCTGCTACATTTAACAGGGTGAGTAGAATATGAATGACAGTCATCCAATATGCTGTAATAGAAATATGGCCATGTTCATAAAAAAAAAAAGTGCCTCCATCGTCTGAAACGGAACTGACCGCCACTGATATCAAGCAAGTATTTTTATATTCCACAAGTACTATCAACTGTTTTGTACAGATAATTATCAGACTCAAGTTACAAATGCTGGTAAACACTGAAATAAATTTAGTTTGAACCCCCCCCCCCCCCTCCCCCCCCCCCCCGCAAAAGTAATGCACTGGGCCTTTACTAGTCCTGTATTAGCAGACCCATATAGACGTCATCAGCGCGGGCAAAATACCAATTCTGCATCCCCACCCCCAAACTACTTCCCGCGGCTATATATTTTCATACTATTTGAACCTGGACATAGCATTTTGGTTATCACAACTAACATTGGAATGTATTAATGCAACCGATTGAGAAATATGTTTGTAGTAGACATGTCTGTAAACATATCGACTCTTTGATGTAGACTCAGATCATCATACATTCTGCAAATCACAGTTACACTTATTCATGCATTTGACCTTTTTTCAATCTATGGAGCCCTAGCCTTTGTCAAGGATATGTCAAAAATGTGTCAGAAATGTTGCAAAAAGGAGCAAAGGCACGAAAAGACCAAAGCGTCCTGAGAAGCAGCTTGGTCTGTGGCCACAGACACCACTCAAGTGTTTCTACTTCTCTGTGCACATGTTTGGTTTTAATGGGGAATTCATTCATTATTATTTCCAATAATTTTCTTGCTTGATTTATTGTTTTAAAAGTCCTTTGTTCCCCTTTTTGAGGCACCCATCCACCTACACATTCAGTCACCTAAACACACACACACACACACACACACACACACACACACACACACACACACACAGAAAGGCCAGAGGAGGGCCAGTCAGTGGCATCTATTAAAATGTAAAGACAAATAGCCCGTGGAGGAATGTTATATTTTCCCTCATTTCAAACCAAAACCTCATGAGATTGTAATTAAAGCCAGTATAAACGGAACTAAACCCTGAAATGGGCCCCCTCAGTCAGCCGGTAGTGAGACTAACATTCCCTCAGTACCCTGGGGCTCCTCAACTAACTCGCTCCAGGGGTTTCTCTGTGGGCAACAGCAATATTTCCCTTCAAAGATAAATTTCGCTCCAATGGCAAGGTTTGTCTGATTTTTATTTAAGGATAAGATTTCTACTTTGAATAGGCGAGAGGAATGAAAGTCAGTCTGATGTAACATACTGTTATTTGTATGTCAGGTCTACCCTAATCATCCCTTGAAGTTGAATGAATGAGAGCTCTGTCTGAGATCAAACCCTCCCTCTCTGCTGATGTCGTTCCCACTAACCATAAATCAATGGTTATGAATGATGGCTGTGATATGGCTTTTCATCACAATGGATGCATCCCAAATGGAATCGTAATTACCTACAGTGCCTTGCGAAAGTATTCGGCCCCCTTGAACTTTGCGACCTTTTGCCACATTTCAGGCTTCAAACATAAAGATATAAAACTGTATTTTTTTGTGAAGAATCAACAACAAGTGGGACACAATCATGAAGTGGAATGACATTTATTGGATATTTCAAACTTTTTTAACAAATCAAAAACTGAAAAATTGGGCGTGCAAAATTATTCAGCCCCCTTAAGTTAATACTTTGTAGCGCCACCTTTTGCTGCGATTACAGCTGTAAGTCGCTTGGGGTATGTCTCTATCAGTTTTGCACATCGAGAGACTGACATTTTTTCCCATTCCTCCTTGCAAAACAGCTCGAGCTCAGTGAGGTTGGATGGAGAGCATTTGTGAACAGCAGTTTTCAGTTCTTTCCACAGATTCTCGATTGGATTCAGGTCTGGACTTTGACTTGGCCATTCTAACACCTGGATATGTTTATTTTTGAACCATTCCATTGTAGATTTTGCTTTATGTTTTGGATCATTGTCTTGTTGGAAGACAAATCTCCGTCCCAGTCTCAGGTCTTTTGCAGACTCCATCAGGTTTTCTTCCAGAATGGTCCTGTATTTGGCTCCATCCATCTTCCCATCAATTTTAACCATCTTCCCTGTCCCTGCTGAAGAAAAGCAGGCCCAAACCATGATGCTGCCACCACCATGTTTGACAGTGGGGGTGGTGTGTTCAGCTGTGTTGCTTTTACGCCAAACATAACATTTTGCATTGTTGCCAAAAGTTCAATTTTGGTTTCATCTGACCAGAGCACCTTCTTCCACATGTTTGGTGTGTCTCCCAGGTGGCTTGTGGCAAACTTTAACACTTTTTCGAAAATCCTTTTTTTTTTTAGCTGGGGCTTTTCTTTTTACATTTGACTTTGCTTTTTATATTTCTCCTTACCACCACCTACCATTGGAAAGGCACTGAGGTATCAGAATTTAATCTGTCTTTAACACTTTTTATGGATATCTTTAAGAAATGGCTTTCTTCTTGCCACTCTTCCATAAAGGCCAGATTTGTGCAATATACGACTGATTGTTGTCCTATGGACAGAGTCTCCCACCTCAGCTGTAGATCTCTGCAGTTCATCCAGAGTGATCATGGGCCTCTTGGCTGCATCTCTGATCAGTCTTCTCCTTGTATGAGCTGAAAGTTTAGAGGGACGGCCAGGTCTTGGTAGATTTGCAGTGGTCTGATACTCCTTCCATTTCAATATTATCGCTTGCACAGTGCTCCTTGGGATGTTTAAAGCTTGGGAAATCTTTTTGTATCCAAATCCGGCTTTAAACTTCTTCACAACAGTATCTCGGACCTGCCTGGTGTGTTCCTTGTTCTTCATGATGCTCTCTGCGCTTTTAACGGACCTCTGAGACTATCACAGTGCAGGTGCATTTATACGGAGACTTGATTACACACAGGTGGATTGTATTTATCATCATTAGTCATTTAGGTCAACATTGGATCATTCAGAGATCCTCACTGAACTTCTGGAGAGAGTTTGCTGCACTGAAAGTAAAGGGGCTGAATAATTTTGCACGCCCAATTTTTCAGTTTTTGATTTGTTAAAAAAGTTTGAAATATCCAATAAATGTCGTTCCACTTCATGATCGTGTCCCACTTGTTGTTGATTCTTCACAAAAAAATACAGTTTTATATCTTTATGTTTGAAGCCTGAAATGTGGCAAAAGGTCGCAAAGTTCAAGGGGGCCGAATATTTTCGCAAGGCACTGTATATAATGCACTACTTTTCAAAAGCCCCATAGGGCCCTGTTCAAAACTAGTGCACTATGGAGTGAATAGGGTGCCATTTAGGACACACCCAAGGTCTCCATTCTCAATCTACATGATACCTTATTGATCCCTATGACCAGGTGTGAACGTGTTTGTCAGGAAGATAGCCGTGGCTGCAGCCTCCAGACCTGCAGTAGAGATCACCCAGCAGGGAGAGAGCCTCTCCATCCAGACCTCCACCAGCGTACGCACCACCCATGTCTCCTTCACCGTGGGACAGCCCTTCAATGAGGACACAGTGGACGGACGCCCTTGCACCGTAACACTCCATTTCCACATTCTTCATCTCTACATATGTTGCATGAAATATTTAGGTTATTACTGTACGTGCATATTTTGCCAGGACTCAGTGTATGGAATCATGGGTCTGTATAAGCATGCGGGGGAAAAAATCTGTGTGTAACTTGACATTTGTTCTATGTGATGGTTTAGTATTCTCGTTTTCTTTATGGTTTGTGGAGGGCAGCAAACATAACGCCTAACAGACTTGAAGAAGCAGTAACATGCCGCAACAGTACTTAGTACCAAATGAGAAGCCTCAGGGTCACACACAGATCTACTGTGTTTATCTAACCACTTCACTACAACATGCAGTGTCACTTATTAAATCCTTGCATGGCCTTCTTCTTATGTCCTCCAGAGTACCCCTCGCTGGGAGACAGATAGCAAGATCAGCTGTGAGCAGACCTTGCAGAAAGGGGAGGGCCCTAAGACTGCCTGGACCCGTGAAGTGACCAATGATGGTGAACTCATTTTGGTAAAGCATACATTTTTATTGCCTACAAACAGTGATCCTTTAACTGTGTTTGGGGGGAAAGTATGTGTTTGATTTATCTGAGTTTTGTATTAATTTTGTTGTCATTTTCTTTCAGACAATGAGCGCTGGGGATGTTGTGTGCACCAGAGTATATCAACGAGAATGAAAGACTTAAGACTGTCAAACATTTCAATTTTTCTTATCTACCTGCTCCTTTTGCTTATTTAATCTTCCAGTCATTCAGATTGTGGTTAACAAGACGTCAGTTGTATGTGTTTTGTCAGACAGAGTTTGGTTGTTGTGAAAGCCTTGTGCCAGTTTATTTTCATGTATAATGTTCTCGTAATAGCATGTAATGGCTTTGTAGTGTTATCATTGTTCCTCCCCAACTAAAGCTGTATTTATTCTCAGTATACCGCATGAAAACCCTATCTGTATCCTCAAACTGTGTTGTTAAAATTGACCATGTATTTCCAAAACCTGATTTTATTAGCTTTGTCAAACGGATTTAAACCAAGACCTTGTCCCTCACCGCTGTTCTGTCTTTGTCTCTCCATACCACCTCCTTCCTACTTCTCCTTTCCTCCTGCCTATGATCTTTGTATGCATCCCTCCCTTGTTTTTCGTCCCTCTCGGCAACTTGCCCTCTCCTTCTCTCCTCCACACCCTTTCCTCTCAATCCTCCTTGTCCTCTATGTGCTCTCTTTCCTCATCCCTCACCATTTGTCCATTTAGAATTTTAAAACTCCCAAAGAGAATCCATATTTTATGAACACCACTGTGTCTGAAAGACATTTGGCAAGAACAAGGGGAAAAACTGGGAGTGGTAGGGAAAGAGTGAGTGAGGGACTATAAGAAAATAATTTCATATTGAGAACGGTACTATTTCCTTAGCTTTCCTTCCCAGCTGTACCTAATTACAGTATGAGCTCAATAAAAGGTTCCCCACCCCCTCTTCCCTGGACTCGGCCCGCACCCATTTACAAAAGGTAAAATTACTGCCTCTGATTTGTGTGAGGACACTTTGCTCTCCCACTCTCCCACACACCTCTGAACTGGACAGCCAAAACAAAATACAGTCACACCTAAATTAGCACTCATACTTGGGAGGACGGATGCTGTTAGAAAATAATGGATTGAGGAATGGATTGAACAGACTCCAGAATCCAGCTTGCTGTGAAATACAGTGCAGGGTCTCTCATGCACTTCCCGAGGAGAGAGAGCACTTACTCGATCAATAGGAAGTGATTTTGCTGTCCAGATTATCAGACGGTGTGCTAAGGGTCCCAAAAGTAGTGCACTATGTAGGGAATAGAGTACCATTTTGGAACCAAAAATTGCCCAGTTCACTCAATCTCTCCTCGTTACCGAGGTCACTTTCCACACAACGATTGTGTCAGCTCATTCCATAGGCTATGATGTCATGGGGCCACAAATCTCTTGATTCGCCATGGAATGCAGTGGTTTTAAGACCAGGCTGGAGGCACCCGACTCCAAGGCTGCATCCCAAATAGCACTCTATTCCCTAGTAGCACACTACTTTTGACTAACTCCATAGGCTCTGGTCAATAGTAGTGCACCATATAGGGAGTAGGGTGCCATTTGGGATAGGTCCCAACTCTAGACAAGCCATCTGGACCACTCATACAGACTATTACAAATGAATCACTATGGACAAACACAGAGGTACTGGATATTAACATGGGAGCAGACTCAAACAAGCAATTACAGATCTAACGCTGTAAAATCTGTGTCCAAAATAGCACCCTATTCCCTACATAATGCATTACTTTTAACTAAACCCACTGGGCACAGACGTAAATTCAACGTCTATTCCATTTTGGTCCAACATCATTTCATTGAAATGACGTTGAAATAACTTTGATTCAACCAGTGTGCCCAGTGGGAAGCCTTATGGGCCCTGGTCAAAAGTAGTGCACTAAATAGGGAATAGGGCAGTAGCGGTGAGTGGGGAAAATCACTGGGGAAGCCAAGCCAGGGAAAAAAAGCCATATTACAACCTATGTGTTGTGATAATTGCATTGTTTGCTTTATAACCTGTTAGTTCATATGCCTTGACACCGTGATATATAGGCCTAAGGCCAAGACCATAAGAAGACACAGTGGCAGAATAAATTCAGCCACACCTTTGTTTCATCACAAAACCGGAGTGCAACATCAGTCCGGTGAAGTCCACAAAACATATCGCATGTAACAAACAGTTACATGACCTACAGTATGATCAAACAAGTTAATGTTTCAGACATTTTCGGACTACAAAACTACTATTGATTTAGAACCACGGAGAGTTAGCAAAAGTCGCAAAGAAAAAACTGTCAGCACCATTTCAACATTATCTAATCACCTATGCTTAGTCTAATACAGTGACAACTAAAATATACCAAAAACGATTTAGTTCAATCAGCATAAGCTAAATATGATGTGGCTGTCCACGGTGATGCTTTATGTATGTATGTATGTATGTGTGTGTGTGTGCAAGTGGAAAAACATGTTGACTCACCCCACAAAATGCCAATGCCATCCTCTTTCATGTTGTCTAAATGGTCTCGGATTCTCTAATACACGCTTTTAGTTTTTGTTGTCTTCGGCTACCTGGCTAAAATGATAGCTCGCTAGTCAATTAGTTAACAGGCCAGCTATTTAACATTAGCCTAATGTTGAATTTCCATCCTCTTAAGGCCAGGGGCACAATGTATGAATTTATGGTTGGATCAAAATCATCGTTATAATCATTGGCCAGTGCGGAGAATTAAGTAAAATTACATCCATGGCTAATTTAGGAAAGGGACAAATTTAGCTCGCTAGCTAGCCACCGGAGGACAAGGACACAATAGGATGCAACAATTCAGTTTTTTCTGTCAATGACGTTTGGCTTCTAATGTGATGTGATTGGTCTGAAGCCAAATCCAAACTGCCTCCCCTTGACTTTTATTTGGTGCGCCAGGACAATTCACAGCTGAATTCACTCAGTTTAGCTCAACGCTGATTGTCTATTATTTTATATATTTGTTTTATCATGGGAAGCCAAATGCTTACTGGCTTCCCTTGCATTCAATGTTACAGGCATACTCTTTTTGACCAGCAGGCTGGGCTACACATACAGAGACAGCTTTTTTGATCGCTTGGTTGCTTTCACTGGTGAGATACAGTGCATTCGGAAAAGTATTCAGACCCCTTGACTTTTTCCACATTTTATTACTTTACAGCCTTATTCTAAAATGGATTAAATATATTTTTTCTCTCATCAATCTATCTACACACAATACCCCATAAGGTCAAAAATACCCCATAACGGCAAGGCAAAAACATGATTTCTTTGTATCTTTTTTTCTTAAATAAAAAAATCACATTTACGTAAGTATTCAGACCCTTTACTCAGTACTTTGTTGAAGCACCTTGGGCAGTGACTACAGCCTCGAGTATTCTTGGGTATGATGCGATAAGCTTAGTACACCTGATTTTGGGGAGTTTCTTCCATTCTTCTCTGCAGATCCTTTCAAGCTCTGTCAGGCTGGATGGGGAGCATCGCTGCACAGCTATTTTCAGGTCTCTCCAGAGGTGCAAGTCCTGGCTCTGGCTGGGTCACGTAAGGACATTCAGAGACTTGTTCCGAAGCCTTTACAATGTGAGCTGGCTTGGCTGTGTGCTTAGGCTCGTTGTCCTGTTGGAAGGTGAACCTTTGCCTCAGTCTGAGTTCCTGAGCTCTCTGGAGCAGACTATGCTCTGTTTATCTTTCCCTCGATCCTGACTAGTCTCCCAGTCCCTGCCGCTGAAAAACATCCACACAGCATGATGCTGCCATGACCATAAGGATGGTGCCAGGTTTCCTTCAGACTTGATGCTTGGCATTCAGGCCAAATATTTCAATCTTGTTTCTCATGGTCTGAGAGTCCTTTAGGTGCCTTTTGGCAAACTCCAAGCGGGCTGTCATGTGCCTTTTACTGAGGAGTCGCTTCCGTCTGGCCACTCTACCATAAAATACTGATTAGTGGAGTGCTGCAGAGATGGTTGTCCTTCTGAAAGGTTCTCCCATCTCCAAAGAGGTACTCTGTAGCTCTGTCAGAGTGACCATCAGGTTCTTGGTCACCTCCCCGACCAAGACCCTTCTTCCCCAATTGCTCAGTTTAGCCGGGCGGCCAGCTTTAGGAAGAGTCTTGGTGGTTCCAAACTTCTTCCATTTAAGAATGATGGAGGCCACTGTGCTCTTGGGGACCTTCAATGCTGCAGATTTTTTTTGGTACTCTTCCCTAGATCTGTTCCTCAACACAATCCTGTCTCGGAGCTCTACAGACATTTATTTTGACCTCCTGGCTTGGTTTTTGCTCATGCACTGTCAATAGTGGGACCTTATATAGACAGGTGTGTGCCTTTCCAAATCATGTCCAATCAATTGAATTTACCACAGGTGGACTAGAATCAAGTTGTAGAAACATCTCAAGGATGATCAATGGAAACAGGATGCACCTGAGCTCAATTTCGAGTCTCATAGCAAAGTGTCTGAATAGTTAAGTAAATAAGGTATCTTTTTTTTATACATTTGCAGTTATGGTGTTTGGTGTGTAGATGGATGATGATTTTTTTTTCTCAATTTAATCCATTTTAGAATAAGACTGTAACGTATCAAAATGTGGAAAAAGTCAAGGGGTCTGAATACTTTCTGAATGCATTCAGCCTCTTGCGAATCGAAGGAAATTTATGAAACACAAAGTGTTGAAAGATACAAAGTAATGTATGATTTTTTTCTATTTTTGGGGGTACATTTTTGGGACACTGCCTATGATGTCTTTGCTAGAATTTCTTGACCTGCTGCCACCCTACATAATTTGGTGGAAAAGCCTTGCATGTACAGTTGAAGTCGGACGTTTACATACACTAGGTTGGAATCATTAAAACTCGTTTTTCAACCACTCCACATTTCTCGTTAACAAACTATAGTTTTGGCAAGTCGGTTAGGACATCTACTTTGTGCATGACACAAGTAATTTTTCCAACAAATGTTAACAGACAGATTATTTCACTTATAACTCACTGTATCACAATTCCAGTGGTTCAGAAGTTTACATACAATAAATACATTGACTGGGCCTTTAAACAGCTTGGAAAATTCCAGAAAATTATGTCATGGCTTTAGAAGCTTCTGATAGGCTAATTGACATAATTTGAGTCAATTGGATGTGTACCTGTGGATGTATTTCAAGGCCTGCCTTCAAAATCAGTGCATCTTTGCTTGACATCATGGGGAAATCAAAAGAAATCAGCCAAAACCTCAGAAAAAAATTGTAGACCTCCACAAGTCTGGTTCATCCTTGGGAGCAATTTCCAAATGTCTGAAGGTACCACGTTCATCTGTACAACAATAGTACGCAAGTATAAACACCATGGGACCACGCAGCCGCCAAACCACTCAGGAAGGAGACGCATTCGGTCTCCTAGAGATTAACGTACCTTGGTGAGAAAAGTGCAAATCAATCCCAGAACAACAGCAAAGGACCTTGTGAAAATGCTGGAGGAAACAGGTACAAAAATATCTATATCCACAGTAAACCGAGTCCTATATCGACATAACCTGAAAGGCCGCTCGGCAAGGAAGAAGCCACTGCTCCAAAAACATCATAAAAAAGCCAGACTACGGTTTACAACTGCACATGGGGACAAAGATTGTACTTTTTGGAGAAATTACCTCTGGTCTGATGAAACAAAAATAGAACTGTTTGGCCATAATTACCATTGTTATGTTTGGAGGAAAAAGGGGGAGGCTTGAAAGCCGAAGAACACCATCCCAACCGTGAAGCACGAGGGTGGCAGCATCATGTTGTGGGGGTGCTTTGCTGCAGGAGGGATTGGTGCACTTCATAAAATAGATGGCATCATGGAGGAAGGAAAAGTATGTGGATATATTGAAGCAACATCTCAAGACATCAGTCAGGAAGTTAAAGCTTGATCGCAAATGGGTCTTCCAAATGGACAATGAACTCAAACATACTTCCAAAGTTGTGACAAAATGGCTTAAGGACAACAAAGTAAAGGTATTGGAGAGGCCATCACAAAGCCCTGACCTCAATCCTGTAAAAAATATGTGGGCAGAACTGAAAAAGCGTGTGCGAGCAAGGAGGCCTACAAACCTGACTCAGTTACACCAGCTCTGTCAGGAGGAATGGGCCAAAATTCACCCAACTTATTGTGGGAAGCTTGTGGAAGGCTACCTGAAACATTTGACCCAAGTTAAACAATGTAAAGGCAATGCTACTGTCACGCCCTGACCTTAGAGAGACTTTTTATTTCTCTATTTGGTTAGGTCAGGGTGTGATTTGGGTGGGCATTCTAGTTTTTCTATTTCTTTGTTTGCCGGGTATGGTTCCCAATCAGAGGCAGCTGTCTATTGTTGTCTCTGATTGGGGATCATACTTAGGCAGCCTTTTTTCCACCTTTAGTTGTGGGATCTTGTTTGTGTGTAGTTACTTTCTGCACTGCATGTAGCGGCTGGTTGTAGTTTGTTATTTTTGTTTCGTGTTCATCTAATAAAATCATGTACGCTTACCACTCTGCACCTTGGTCTAATCCATCTCTAAACGATTGTGACAGCTACCAAATACTAATTGAGTGTATGTTAACTTCTGACCCACTGGGAATGTGATGAAAGAAAGAAAAATCTGAAATAAATCATTCTCTCTGCTATTATTCTGACATTTCAGAACTGCCACCATACCCCTACACAGCACAGGCCTACCTCCGTGTCAGTGAAGGGCTGTTAAATATAACTCGAATTGAGGGGGTATACCATAGGCCTTCCTTTTATTAAAGAAAATGTCAAAAAGCAGATGCCTACCCCTTGTTAGCTTAGAAGATTTTGAAGAAAATAAAATGGATCTGATTATATAAATTGATCTATAACAATGCTTTGGTCAGCAATGCTTTATGCTAGAAACACGGTGTAAAATACCCAGGAAAGACGTGACTCGGATGGATATGGGGATATCATTGTTTAATTTCTTTGATATTCCGAGGCGGACTTTTCTTGGGCAGAAATCAATTGCTTAAGCTATTCAATTTCTGTACAATAGAATATGTTTAAACCCAGACAGCTTATAAGGGCACAAGGCGAGACCTAGATGCAGAATGGTCAGGCAGGCGGGTACAGAGTCCAGAAAACGGGCAAGGGTCAAAACCAGGAGGACTAGTAAAAGAGAATAGAAAAAAGGCAGGAGCACGGGGAAAACCACGCTGGTTGACTTGGAACAAACAAGACGAACTGGCACCGAAAGACAGGAAACAGCGATAAATACACCAGGGATAACAAGTGTCACCTGGAGGGGGTGGAGACAATAACAACGACAGGTGAAACTGATCAGGGTGTGACACAGCTTTTAGTGAAACACTTGTGACCTACCCTCATTGGGTTAAGCCATTGAAGAAGAGTAGCCAGCAGTTAAAGCTGACATTTTTCTGTGTTGGTAGGCCTACTCTGTCTGGGGTGGAAAGGTTGGCCTAACTTATGAAAGTACCATGCTCAGATTCATAATGAAGTCTTTAATTATTTGCAAACAGGGACAGCTTAGATGCAAACAAGACACACTGACTTGGCATTGGAGAAATATGTTAAGATGAACACATAGGCATATCTATTTATCCATCCATTTTTAGCCTTTAATTTTGGTAATGTATTAAAAAGAGATTCCGCTAATATGTAGAATTATGTAGAATTGCATGACATTTTTATAAAAAGCTAAAAAGATGATAGTTTCATGCAATACCTTTATTATATAGGAGATCTTTCCTCCCCTGCTCTTGTCCACGGCAGAGTATGTGAGCAGAGTTGAGCGGTTGGAAACCCCTCCCATCACTCACGGAGCTGTGCTTAGCAACAGTGCTCCATGTTTTTACTACCACTCTGATAAAAAAAACGCTCCAAGCTCACAGGAACAACACTCCTGCTCCAAATTCGCTACATTCATTGAAATCACAATTGAATCAACATCCATCTATTTTTGTGACTACCTGGACCTACCAATTGGTTTTAAAGTATTGAAACGAAACCATATGGATTTGAATGAAAAGTATTTGGATAAACATGAAAAGGTTCATGTAAGAAGCGAACATAATTTCAGACTACATGTCATATTAAACAGCATATAAACACTCAAAATAGGTCAGGAACCAGACAGGGAGCCTAACAAAGAACGAAATTTAATTATTTAGGCTATATTATTTCAATTATTTCAAGGCTAGAGCCTACAAAGAAATACATTGAAGCATTTGCGAGTACGAGATATAACTGTCCAGAATCGGCCTAAGTACATCGGGCCGTTTCAGTCTACCGGAATTCAGCCGACTTTGCCGGCATTTTACCAGAATCCCCCAGAAGCGGCCCAATGCAAATTTAAATAAATGTATACAAAATTACCCTATTTAGTATTTTAAAATATGACTATTATACATTTTATATATACAAATTATACCCATCCACAAAAAAATAAACATTTTGTGTCGGAGGAAATACAATACACCTGGTTGACCGTCTCAGCGTGCCTGGCCCGCCACAGGAGTCGTTACAGCGCGATGGGACAAGGACATCCAGGCAGGCTAAACCCTTCCATACCTAATACCTCCGAAGGCGAACCTTGACTCGGGCCACATGATGTCAGCTGAGTCTGACCGAGGGCCCCGACTCTCAGCTGGAATCGGGCCAGATGCACTGTGCTAGCTGGGGATGGCCTGAAGAGCAGGCCAGCAGTGGAGAATATCCTCTCCACACTTGCAGAGCCACTGGGGATGCTAAACATGCATTTGGCCACTCTTGCCAGGCTGGGCAGTAATGCAGAGTTGTTTTTTATTTTTCTATAGGTAGGCCTAAAGGTTTTCTGGCAAAGTAACCCAATCAAAACGGAAAGCTCCTTGAACGTGGGAATATGGCAGGCCTATTGGGCCAAAATCAATAATGGCCTATTTTAAAGACAATAGAACAAAAATGAACGAAACGTTTAAGAGATCTGATTTGTTGTTTATAAACACTTTGCTATGATGACACATTTAGTCATCTATCCACCTCGTTCCTTACTTTTAGCATGTGCACGTAGTAAGTACACCATCATACTTTTGGGATAAGTGTATTTTCAGATTTCACATTGATTCTTTAGTTGTGGATTTTTTATGTAGCCAGTGTGTAACAACTGCCATATCCTGCACGTAGAACAATGCCATCCGGTCTATAACCTAACAGTTTAGTACCATACCAGCAGGTGGCATCCAAACCTTACACATAACAGTGGACACGACATCACTGCACTCCCTCTCTTGCTGTTGGTCCTCATCTTTGTAAGTCACCTTGATTTAGCACCTGTGTGTTTTATCAGTTTCTGTATGAAAATATTTAGCAAACTCCATGACAGTAGCTAAAGCATGGAGCTATTAGTAGCACACAAGTAGACTACAAATGCATGCTGGGGAGGGCATGCCCTGAGCTCCTATTGGAGCAGGCGAGAAGGCCGAAGCTCCAGCCTTTGGGAATCTCACACCATGCTTCAGTCAAATTGGCCAAGCTCAGCTCCTCACTCTGCTCCAAACTCCGCTCACATGCTTTGGTCCAGGTGGTCTGTGCACTCACAAGCTTCTGGCCTGCAGCCATGTGTGCTAGTAAAATTACGGTGTTACCATACCGCGTTGCCATGTAATGCTCACAAGATGAAGAACAGTTTCTAATCCTGCATATCTAAGGCTCTAGTCTGTCCAAGAAGTGATAGTAAACGTAGACATGTTCTCTGCTATCCACTTAGTTTTAATTATTATTTTGGGTATAGGGGAGAGTCACTTTTTAAAAAAGTTTTCAGGGAGGGTTCAGGTCAAATATATTTTGCTGAAGGGAGGGCCATCCATTTTCATTTCAGAGGTCCGATTTTGTCCATATAACCCTGATTATAAATACCGTACACTCCCTTGAGAAAAAACACTTTATACCGGAGTTGTGCCTGTTGTCAATATAACGGATAATCTGCCCTCCCATTGGCTAGAATGGTCCAACCTGATCTTGCCTCCTCCCGACTGCCTTCCATTTTTGATTACATTTATCTTCATTGTTACAGCTGCCACTTGAGTGTCTGGTCAATATAACGGATAATCTTTCACTCTGGTTACTAGATAATCGAATGCCACCAGGTAAACAATGCCCCCATTAGGCAGAAAGTGTTATATTAAGGAGTGGGACTCATGTCCCTGGCTGGCTGCTACTCAAAGATATCTCATAAGGTCATAGATCAAATTCCCTGCAATAAACTTACAAATACACTGAGTATACCAAACATTAGGAACACCTTACGAATATTAAGTTGCATGGACTCCACAAGGTGTCGAAAGCGTTCCATGGGGATGCTGTCCCATGTTGACTCCAAAGCTTCCCAAAGTTTTGTCAAATTGGCTGGATGTCCTTTGGGTGGTGTACCATTCTTGACCCCCCCCTTCAAAGGCATTTAAATATCTTGTCTTGTCCATTCACACTCTGAATGGCACACAAACACAATCCATGTCTCAATTGTCTCAAGGCTTAAAAATAATGTATTTACCTCCCTTCATCTACACAGACTAAAGTGAATTTAACAAGTGACTTTGCTAAGAGATCATAGCTTTCACCTGGTCAGTCTGTCATGGAAAGCGCAGGTGTTGTTAACGTTTTGTATGCTCAGTGCATAACTACACAGAACCACAGACCAGTGGAAAATGAGAGGCCCATCTCCCTATTAAAATGTTTCCCGTTGCACAAGCAACATGCCTCCGCTCCACCCTGGCTAAAAGGCTCTGCATGGTCAATCCGATTTCTGCAGTGACCATACAGCATTTACTGTGATGCGGCCTCCACAGAAGTCAGAGCATTCATACTTCTTGCGCTTCAGGGAGCTGTCACACACATCCAATAAATTGGTCTACACCGCACCACTCGTAGTGACTCAGGGCTAATTGCTATAGCTATCCAGCTCGCTTGCACAAGCAACTGACCAAGCAACCTCTTCTGAGATGCTCAAGTCCATTACCCAATGCTTGACATAGGAGCTCAGCCAAGATGGAATAAAGTAAAAAGCCTACACCATTTTCCCACCTGCATCTCCATCACGAGTCTCCCCATTGCTCCCCAGCAAAAAGTATGCTCACTATGTTGAGTATAATGCTTGTATGGATGTCAACCCCAATATGTGTTCATGTCATCAATCAAATGCATTAGTTACAGTTAAAAACTACTTTGACTACCACCACCGGTTTCTGTATGCTAGCTATTTTTTATATATATTTATTTTATTTTATTTCACCTTTATTTAACCAGGTAGGCTAGTTGAGAACAAGTTCTCATTTACAACTGGGACCTGGCCAAGATAAAGCAAAGCAGTGCAACACAAACAACAAAGTTACACATGGAATAAACAAACATACAGTCATTAATAAAATAGAAAAAGTCTATATACAGTGTGTGCAAATGAGGTAGGATAAAGGAGGTACGGCAATAAATAGGCCATAGTGGCGAAATAATTACAATATAGCAATTAAACACTGGAGTGATAGATGTGCAGAAGATGAGTGTGCAAGTAGAGATACTAGGGTGCAAAGGAGCAAAATAAATACAATAAACAACAGTATGGGGATGACACAAGCATTTCACTACACCCGCAATAACATCTGCTAAACATGTGTATGTGACAAATACAATTTGATTTTGTCAACGTTCTCCATTTGTGTTTATACAGGATGTACATCCCCACACCTATCGTTAACCAATCATGTCAATGCGGAGCTATGCGGAGCTCTCTGCATTGTTAAAGCCATTTTATACTTGTTCTGGAGGTAGGGTGTTGTGCAATTGCGGAGTCTCCTGAGGCACTACTGCATTGCCGCAATTGCAGAGCCTGCATCGCTGTGCGTCTCCCAAATGTTGTAACAATGTGGAGGGCTCTGTATAGCCTTTATAAACACAAACGTTGCTTCCTTGACAACAGCCCTGTGCTACTGCATGAAGCGCAATAAGTATGAATGCCCTGAATTCTGCAGAGGCCGTATCACTATAAATGCTGCACGGCCAATGCAGACCTCAGGTTGACCATGCAGCGCGTTTTTACAACATTTGGGAGGCGCAAGGCATCACCATACAGAGCTTGATTTGGCATCTGCAAGACAAGGCTCTGCAATTGAGTCACACCCTCCGGATCGCATTGCTAGATCAAGCATAAAAGGCTCTGCATGGTCAATCCAACATCTGCAGTCACAGAAGTTTGATCATTCATACTTCTTGCGCTTAGCGGAGCACAGCTGTTATGAAGGAAGTTGTCAGGGAAGTGACTTTGTTTATACAGGACCTCCCGCACCCACCTACAGTCAACCAATCATGTCAATGCGGAGCCCTCCACATTATTACAACACTTGGGAGGCGCAAGGCGATGCGTTACGGAGCTCGATTTGGCCTCTGCAAGCCTCCAGAGGATCCACAATAGCGTCAAACACCATATGGAGGCTCAAGATCGCATAAATTGGCTTTAAATTCGTTTTTTTACAGAGCGTCTTTGCAATCTGCACTTATAACATCTTGTTCTAGGAACGCAAGTAATATCACTACACCGGCACCCAACATGAGTACAGGCACCTATTTCACCTTTTTTTTGTAATCAAGCACTGATTTCAACTATAGGATTAGGGTTAGTAATTTTATCCTACTCCTCTTTCTTTGACCCAAGGTGCAGGAGCCCGGCTCCAGGTAGTTCCAGCTCAATTCTAAGTGAACCCACAGTGGTTTTCTTTTGCCCCAGGGCTAAGGCAAATCATCAAAATCAAATCAAATGTATTTATATAGCCCTTCTTACATCAGATGATATCTCCAAGTGCTGTACAGAAACACAGACTAAAACCCCAAACAGCAAGCAATGCACGGTGGCTAGGAAAAACTCCCTAGAAACAACTGCAAGAACTGACCTATTAATTCAAGGAGCGACAGTGACACCCCGTGGTAGACATTTTTCTTAATTTCTCCTGGATGGAAATCTACCTCCTATCTTTTTTCACCTCTGCCATATTTTCCCCTTTCCACTATCATGCTTCAAACTATATAATAAATAGAGTAGTTGCGTGGAATACAGAGGGGAGAAAATGATGGCTGTGGGGCAGTATCAGAGGAGCGCACGGACCTGTTCATTGCTACGCTACCCCCATGTGTGGCTACCACATTGGGCATAATTAAAAGCGGGGGAAATCAACGGTTTCGAGATTATTAAAGTGGCATGGATATCATCAAATGAATTGGTAAATAAAAAAATATAGACCTATCCTTGCACTGGTCGAGGGGTTCTGCCCAACTACGCACGTGCTTCTTCTGTAGTCGCAGTCACATGACATTACTTCCTGGATCACATTTGTTTGTGCAGCGGCCAAAAACATGTTTTATTGTTATTGCAGGCAATAACAAACGGAATCTTCCAGCAAAATATGACTGAAGGAGAAACGGCGTTAAATAAAATACGAGGATATAGCTAGACAAGTCAATTAAATCAATAGATGTACATTTTCGCCAATATCTTGACAGATTGCGGCAACGTTTTCCGTCGATAACAGATACATATCCTGGCTACCGTTATCTATGTCGTTATTAGCTTGCTAGCTGGTTGCATGTGTGTTATATTTGGCGATAAATCTATAACTTAAATATATAAACAACTGGCTAGCTAGACAATGACAACCCGATACAGACATAATATATAACAGTTTGGTTTTTTTTGTTGCTAGGAAGCTACTGTAGCTTGCTACTAGTAGCGAACCAAATCCGCAGAATATAGCTAACGTTAGCTAGACAGCCTCCGAAATAACGGGAAACAGGTTGTTGGCAAACTGTTGTGTCAGTAGAAAGGTTTTCTATTTTAACTAAGCAGGACATACAGAATTGCTGTAAAGAAAAATGTCAAAATACACAAGTTTTCCGGAACCAGGCGACGACCACAACCCTTTCCAGGTGATATGATATAAGATCGTAAAATACTTTACTTAGCTACTGTTATTGTATTCAATTTTTAGCTAACGTTACAATGTTGGTGAAAAAATGCATGATGTTTCGCCTGTTGCACTGTAACAGACGTGCTGTTACTCATTACATGTGATGTTGCTGCTTTCTCCATGCTCTAACCCAGGCTATTCTAATGATATATCTAGTAGCTGAAAAGGTGTTAGTGTACAAAGGGCTCATTGAATGAAATAGAACATATTGATACTTACGTGGTCAAGGCTACGTCCCAAATGGGCCCCTATTCCCTAGTAGAGCACTATTTTGATTCTACGGTTCAATGTAGTGCACCATATAGGGCCATTTAGGACGTCACCTATATAATTATAAATTATAATTAAATATTAATATATGAATAGTAATAGGATCTCTGGCATTTATTTTATGATGTTCTGTTAGTGATGTTTATCTTGTCTGTATGTCAGGACCCTGCAGTGACTCAACACAGCAGCAACACTGAGTATGCCACACTGGATCTTTACAACCCATTTGACAATAAAAATGGGGTAAGAGATCTGTAGTTAGCTTTGTGTTTGTGTCAGAATATGAATGCTTTGGAGATTCAGTATATGCAGTAATAGTAATGCAGTATGGTAATAATGCATACAGGAGTATATAGGCTAATTGTGTGGCATCTTTCCGCATAGATGTGCTTTGGCAGAGTAGCAGGAATGCCACTACATTCCAAACAATTGGACATGGTAACATGCCACGATGCTCCACTCCCATACAGAGTTGTTTGGACATATGCTCTATAGCCACTCTTTGCTTGTGGTCATTATAAACGTTATTGGTAATGATATAGGTTGATTTCTTGTTTTAATCCACTCTCTAGCCCCCACCACCAGCCTATGCAGCAACTGCACCATCCGCCCCCCAACCTGTTGTTCCTGCAACAACCCCACCCAACAGGACTACACCCACAGAACCCCGCAACTATGGCACCTCCTTCACCCCCCAGGTACTTGTTCCATATGTATTAGACAATTATCAGGAGTCACCTGTGCAGGTTATAGAATTAACTTCATACAGCTAGAAATAATACTCATAGACAAGTAACTCATATTTCTGTATGATAATTACATTTCCTGATGTTTATTTACTAGCTTGACATGGAGCACCTGAACTTATCAGACTAATTTCTATGAAATCAAGTTCAACTTCTGTATTTCTACTAAGGTACATGGAGCTATATTCAGCTCTGCATTAAAGCCTGACGTTTTCCTTCTCTTTCTCTCTCTTTAGCAGACCGCGGTCAACGCCACCACAGCAGAGCTCCTGAGAAAGCAGGAAGAGCTTGAGAAGAAAGCCCGCGAGCTGGAGAGGAGGGAGAGGGAGCTGGACTCACACGCCCTCGGCCCTGGAGCCAGTAAGAGAGGGAGATGGTGGTCGTGATGATGATGATGATGATAGAGATTGGTTTGAGAGAAAAAAAAGTGGATCCATGAGTCTGATATGAAATGATTGATGGGTGGGGGGAGGGAGGGTGTTAATAAAGGAAGGATTGGATTACTGTATACTGGTTCCTAACTGCACATGTCTCATTGGGAAACAAAGATTGCTCCCATTGCTGAATCATTTGAAGTAACACTCTCTTCCCCCATCTCTCTGTCAGCTCGTCAGAATAACTGGCCTCCCTTGCCCACTTTCTGCCCTGTGGGACCCTGCTTCTACCAAGACATCAACATGGAGATCAGCCAGAGCTTCCAACACACTGTCTCCATCATGTATTACTACTGGATGTGTAAGTTTCCCTGTCTGTGCCTGGCTGTCTGTCTGGTGAAGTCATCTGTAACACTTCCATGAAAGAATGATGATTAGAATAATGCTTAGATTAAATGTTTTATGCCAATGTTAAGCACTTTAAGAATGTTACCTAATACTTAATGACACTGTTAAAACTTAGAGATTTCTCAAATTAATTTACACCAATTTGGAAGTGATTCATTAATCACAAGGTGTACCTGTGTGCGTTCAGTGTACCAATGTAACTATCTCTTTATCCCTTTCCCTTCCAATGCAACTCTAAAGTGCTCTAGTATCCAAACTACAGTTCTGACCTCCCTATCTTTCTCTTCTTATTTTGCCTACATACCTATCCATCCCTTCATCTCTGGTCTGCATCTCTGTCACCTACCCTCTCATTTCTCTTTACCCCCTTTTCTCATCCTTTCCCCCTTCACTTTCTTTCTCCCCATCACTTTTCATGCTCTCATCCACTCCGCTCCCCTCTCTCACTCCCTCATTTCACCCATCCTACACTCTTCCTTTTGTCTTCTTTCTCTCCCCCTCTCCTAGTCACAGCCTGCACACTGGCGTTTAACTTAATTTCCTGCCTGAGTCTGTTCTGTGTGGAGCCTTCTGGTGGTGTTGGGCTGGGCCTGGCCATCCTCTGGGTCCTCCTTTTCACCCCCTGCTCCTTTGTCTGCTGGTACAGGCCTGTGTACAAAGCCTTCAGGTGCGTACTATTGCACATTTCCAATTTAGGGGCTTGTCATTACAAAACAGACATTATATATTTAGGTTCCCTCTTGATATCAGGTTACAGTGAACCTATGAATGCATTATTTTTCTTTCAGGAGTGACAGCTCCTTCAACTTCTTCGCCTTCTTCTTCATTTTTTTCGTCCAAGTGATCTTCTACGTCATCATGACCATTGGCATTCCTGGTTGGGGTTTCAGGTATGTGCCACAAACAAGCCAACCATATTACAATTACTATATCTTTACTGTATTACATCTCCTATACAGTACATTCCTCATACACCTATCCTTCACACTCCCCCTGTCTATATTTGTCTTCTATCTTTGTGACTGTCTCTCTCGCCTTCCCTCCTTGTCTCTGTTCCACTCAGTGGCTGGATTGTGAGTCTGGCTGCTCTGAAGACTAGCGTGCCTGTTGGTGTGATCATGATGCTCAATGCCATCCTATTCACTGCCCAGGCTGCCATGGGGGTCGTCTTGCTCAAGCGGGTAAACCTGAAATGAAGGCGAGGGAGGGGACTTTAGACAGTTTTAACCAAACTAAAGGGTATTGTATGCTAGGGCAAATCAGGACAGTGTGGAGTAATTACAGTAGGTAGACAATGGCTTGGAACATGGGGGAGCAAGGAAAAGGATGAGGGTAAAAAGGCTACAACATATACATCTAGCTTCTCACATCTTTTTCATCTTGACCCAGTATGTCAATAAACATTTAGAATTGTCCACAGAACTTAGAGTAATTGTTTTGAATTTTAAGAGTATTATTTACATTATTGTTTTAAGATTGATGGCGAGTAGGGTGTTGAGCTATGGTCAATTCCACGGCAACAGTGATACTGAGACTACGATTCTTCACTCTAAAAAGGAATGTCAAACAAAAAAACAATGATTGCAAATTTAAACAAACCATGGAACTATATGCACTAGGACTACTTTTAACAATTTCCACTGTTTGTCCCGTCATTCTGTTACCAAACTTTGCATCTGCGCTGTTCTTGTAAAATGTTTAGTGGAAATTGTTAAAAGTAGTCCTTGTTCATAGTATGGGTTGTTTAACTTTGCAATCATTGTCTTTTGTTTGACATACATATTAAAGTGAAAAACTGAGTCTGTGTCACTGTTACTGTGGAATTGCCCATATGTATCATGTATTAAAGCCTGTCTTCCTCTCCCCTCCAGGTCCACTCTCTGTACAGGCAGACCGGTGCTAGCTTCGTGAAGGCCCAGGCTGAGTTTGCCACTGGAGTGATGTCCAATCAGGCTGTACGCCAGGCAGCTGCCAACGCCACTGCTTCTGCAGCTCAGGGGGCCTTTACTGGTGCAGCTCGGTAGAGAGAGGGAAGGCAAGCAAGTAGGGCAAGGGAGCTAGTAGAGAGCGAGAGAGGGGTAGGTACAGTATGTATGAGGGTGTATAGTACAAAATAAGTAGGCAAGACTCAGGTGTTTTGATAAATTGTTTTGTCAAAGTAGGTGAAAGGGCTGGGACTTGAGTTTGTGATGGATGCACAGAAGTGATGCTCCATATTTAACAGCCGAACGGTTCAATTATCTGTGGCCAATGCTATTATGGTTGCTAACGTGAGCTCCAAAAAGTCAATTGTCTTGATATCCCAAATGAGAATGCCTACCTATTTACACACACTATCTTTGCCAAAATCACAACTGTAAATGAGAAAAACACGATGTTTTGGGTTGTAATATTATTGCTATTATTATGTTATGTTGATGCTGTATTTGGTTGTCATGGTCGCCATTGTTCTTTCTTGGTTTTAATAAAAATCAGTTGATATGCTCAATATTTTCTACTTCCCTTTGGTCACTTCACCAATACAGTATCATTAGTCATGTCAGCAGCCTAACCTAAAATAGTGTATGTGTAGGCCTATTACGTCTAAGACTAATAAAGGCAGAGCGGGTTTTTCAGTGTTGTATATAATGTAGAGTTTCTGAAAACCTCTTCAATGGACTGATAAAGATGTACTTTAGTCTTCCCTACAAACTCCTGGGAAACTACATCAATGATGCATTTCTTGCTTTTAGTCATCACTTCTGTTATTTCTGTAACTTGTGTTTAATATACTGAGCAAAAATATAAACGCAACATGTAAAGTGTTGGTCCCATGTTTCTTGAGCTGAAATAAAATATTCCAGATATGTTCCATTTGCACAAAAAGCTTATTTCTCTAAAATGTGCACATTTGTTTACATCCCTGTTAGTGAGCATTTCTCCTTTGCCAAGACAATCCATCCACCTGACAGGTGTGGCATATCAAGAAGCTGATTACACAGCATGATCATTACATAGGTGTTCCTTGTGCTGGGGGAAAAAGGCCACTCTAAAATGTGCAGTTTTGTCATGTAACACAATACCACAGATGTCTCCCAGTTTTGAAGGAGTGTGCAATTGGCATGTTGACTGCAGGAATGTCCAGCAGGGCTGTTGCCACAGAATCTAATGTTAATTTCTCTACCATAAACTGCCTCCAATGTCATTTTAGAGATTTTGGCAGAACGTCCAACCTGGCCACACAACAGCAGACCACGTGTAACCACGCCAGCCCTGGACCTCCACATCCGGCTTCTTCTTGGACTGTGACCAGCCACCCGGACAGCTGATGAAACTGGGTTTGCACAACCAAAGAATTTCTGCTCAAACTGTCAGAAACCGTCTCATGGAAGCTCATCTGTGTGCTCGTCTTCCTCATCAGGGTTTTGACTTAACTGCAGTTCCGCATAGTAACCAACTTAAGTGGGCAAATGCTGATCTTCGATAGCCACTGGCATGCTGGAGAAGTGTGCTCTTCACGTATTAATCCTGGTTTCAACTGTACCGGACAGATGGCAGACAGTGTGTATGGCGTCATTTGGGCGAGTGATTTACTGATGTCAACGCTGTGAACAGTGCCCTGTGGGGTCATGGTATCTATCGGCAGTCATAAGCTACGGACAATGAACACAATTGCATTTTATCAATGGCAATTTGAATGCACAGAGATACCGTGATGAGATCCTGAGACCCATTGTCCTGCCATTCATCCGCCGACCATCACCTCATGTAGCAAGAATCTGTACACAATTCCTGGAAGCTGAAAATGTAACATTTCTTCCATGAAGAAATCACCAGACATGTCACCCATTGAGCATGTTAGGGATGCTCTGAATCAACGTGTACTACAACGTATTCCAGTTCCCGCCAATATCCAGCAACTTCGAACAGCCATTGAAGAGGAGTGGAACAAAATTCCACAGGCCACAAACAGCCTGATGAACTCTATTCGAAGGAGATGTCTTGCTGCATGAGGCAAATGGTGGTCACCAGATACTGACTGGTTTTCTGATCCATGCCCCTACCTTTTTTTAAAGGTATACATATCTGTATTCCCGGTCATGTGAATTCCATAGATTAGGGCCTCATTTATTTATTTTAATTAACTGATTTCCTTATTAACTGTAACTCAGTCAAATCTTTAAAATTGTTGCATGTTGCGTTTATTTTTGTTCAGAGTACTTTAAGGGCCAGTTTACCTGAAACCAAATCCTGGACTAAAAAGCATGCTGAATGGACAATCTCCATTGAAATCTTTTTTTCAGTCCACGACTACTAAACTTCAACTGTGACGTTAAAAACTGTTTTTATTTTACCAGTACATTCTGTTGTTTTGGATAGTCTCATTGGTTGGCCTGTCATGTAGCATACAACTGCAGATTTTGCTTCAGCTATTTCTTTCGCGAATCAGTCTTGTGGTCATTGGTGCAACAAGTGAAATCGGTTCTGTATTTACATGTCATACATACAGTTTACATGTCGTGTTTATTTGCACAATTTTTTGGTTGTAAATGTTGACGGGACCCTTAGCCCTATGTATAACCTAGGTTATTGCAACATTGGTTAGAATATAGCTGCAATAATCTCAAATAACAACACTTGGTTGAAATTTGAGTAGTATACATTTGATATGTATCACCTCAGGGAAATAAGATTGGAGCAGTCAGAACAATATGTTCACTAGCAAATGTGAATTTGGGAAAATATCTTGAACAAATGGTAGACTGTAGTAAAAAATAAAAAATTAACTATCCTATGGACTGGACTGACATGACCCTTCTGACAAATGTCCCTACGCCTTCCGTCGGCTTGAGCTACCATACAGACGTCAGTGACTGTATGCTACCGTGAAGATGGCGGAGGCTGCGGCGGCACCACAACACCGTTTTTTCTGTCACTGTTGTAAAGGTGAAATCGACCCTAAACTCCCGGTGAGTTGACATAAGTGATTTTCTTCCTTCATTTCCCGTCCGGTTCTGGACCGACGTTTCTGTATCAGTATTAGCTAGCAACGCCTCCCGATATATATTCTAAGAAAATAAACATTTTGTATCTGAAACTGAATGTGATTGATAGAATATTGTCATTACTAAAATACAACGTTGTAAGTGTTGTTGCATGGAGTGCGCGCCTTTAGATAGATTGGTTGTTGCGAAGAAATCTGGTGATCCAAGTTTTGGGTTTGCTTCGTTGCCATATTTAGAAGCACTACTGTGTCACCAGCTCGTAGTCGCAAGTGTCAACTGCATGTGAAAAACATTATTGCCGCGTTCAAGTAATAGTCGGAAATATGAAACTCGGAAATTTCCAAGTCGCCAACTGGTTGAACTCAGCTCGTGTAGGCTACTACAAACAGTTAGCAAGTCTGATATTTCTAAGTTTTATAGTTCCGACTAGCATGTGAACGCGACATTTGCATGGAAGGGGATGGTGCTGTGGCAGGCAGGGTGTCTCTTTTCGGCACACCACCAGGCGCACCAGCGCGTTTGTCGAGCAGCTGACACAGTGCTTTTTTTTACGTTGACATGAACGCGCATCTTGACGTAGTGCACTTGATACCGCCAAGTGTGTTCCTTTTGTATTCTCATGTTATGTAAGGAGCGCAACTTTCACTGGGGATGGGGACATGTCCCCCCCAAATTCTGAAATTGCATTTTTGTCCCACCCAGTTGTATTATTGGAATGTGATACAAAACGTGACAATGGTGTGCTTTAGTACCATGCGGACGCCCCTGAGCGACTGGATAAAACATGTATAATAATTATTGCCCTCCCCACTTCTAAAACCAAAGTTGCACCCCTGTGTTATGTCATCATGATTTGAAATAAATAAAATATCAAATCAAATGTTATTGGTCACATACACATATTTAGCAGATGTTATTGCAGGTGTAGCGAAATGCTTGTGTTCCTAGATCCAACAATGCGGTAGTATCTTAACAGTGCAGTAGTATCTAAAAATGCTTCACAACAATACACACAAATATAAAAGTCAAATAATGTAATTAATAAATAAATAAATATTAGATTGAGCAATGTCGAAGTGGCATTGACTAAAATACAGTAGAATAGAAATCAGAAAATAAACATGAGATGAGTAAAGCAGTATGTACACATTATTTGAACATTATTAAAGTGGCCAGTGATTCCAAGTCTATGTATATAGGGCAAATAGAAATTGCATTTTTTCTCTCAAGGAATTCACATGCCCCAGGTGTGAGTCCGATTTCATTGAGGAGGTGACAGAAGACTCCAGGTAAAGTGTTCAAATCTGTGCTGTTTGTTTGCGTGCTGTTCTGCTTATAGTATAGTATAGGGAGGGGCCTATACTGGACTTGCAATATCGTACTATTTTAGGTACAGTACTATTTTAGGTACAGTATTATGTGCAATTTCAGTTTCTGATATATCTGATATAATAATATACAGTACATTAGACTTATTAAATGAAAATAGTTTTACTTAAAAAAATATTGTATTTGCATTTCTCTTAATGTATTAATTTCCAATAATTGAAATATCTTTGTCTTTCAGTCTCTTGGAGAACAGCAGCACTGCAGAGGCCAATGATGATGCAGGCACACTCTTTTCAGAGGTACCTGAATGTCATCCCAAAATCTCTTTGTCTTTTTCTATCCTTTACCCCTGTCTTCAACTTGAATCTGAATGTACTGGTTTGCTCTCCTTCCTCCAAGCTGTGGCAGCTGCTGTTTATGGAACACTCTGCTCTTCTCTCGGACCCCTCCACCTCTGAGTCTGAGTCTGACCAGAGCCATCTACAGGCTGCCGCAGTGGAGGGAGACGTAGAGGGCCCTTCTGAAGTGCCTGTGGCCTCTGTGGGAGGCACAGATCCTTTAGTGCCTGAACCGGAACGCCCCTCTCGTCCGCCTAGCCAGGGGAGGCGACAGTCCCACACGCCAGCAGTGGAGGGGTTAGTGGAGATGACCAATTACTTATCACTGATCTTGATCTGTCTACAGTGTAACGTCATTACCTTTATCCACTCACTCTCTATTAGCTACCTTTCATGGTTTTGCCCCATGCCAATAGGTCCAGGCAGGTATAGCTGATGGCTTTTATTTCACTTGGACGTCAAGCCACCTTAGTGGCAACGACCACTGATTTTGCAATGTTATCTAGCTCTCCATGTCAGTTTTTAGGAAGCTATTCTCACTCGACTCAAGGGCCTGTATTGATATTGAGACATTGTACTGTTGTATAATAACATCCTATAACATGATTAGCCTAATGGTGTTATATAATCAAAGTGGTCCAAAATGAAGTATTTCCCTTCAGTTTATCACAGAATATCATTTCACATATTAACAACAATATATTTCAATCATTATTAAACTATTTGGTCCTAAAAGATATTATGTTATTTCACTGTAACTACATAATTATATTACATTATATTACATTGTTATCACAATCAAGTAGGTATTCTCTTTCTACAGGGCCTTCAGAAAGTATTCATACCCCTTTAATTATTCCCCATTTTGTTGTGTTACAGCCTGAATTCAAAATGGATTAAATATAGATTTTTTTCTCACCCATCTAAACACAAAACCCATCAGTGAAAACATGTTTTTAGAAATGTTTGCAATTGTAATGAAATACAGAAATATTGTATCTCATTTATATAGGTATTCACACCCCTGCCAATACATGTTAGAATCACCTTTGGCAGCGATTACATCTGTGAGTCTTTCTGTGTAAGTCCCTAAGACTTATTTGCACATTATTCTTTTTTAAATTCTTCAAGCTCTGTCAAGTTGGTTGTGGATCATTGCTGGACAGCCATTTTCAAGTCTTACCATACAGTTTCAAGCCGATTTGAATAAAAACGACAACTAGGCCACTCAGGAACATTCAATGTCGTCTTGGTAAGCAACTCCAGTGTATATTTGACCTTGTGTTTTAGGTTATTGCCCTGCTGAAAGGTGAATTTGTCTCCCATTGTATAGGTTTTCCTCTAGGAATTTGCTTGTGCTTAGCTCTATTTTTATTTAAAAACAACTCCCTAGTCCTTGATAACGTGACGCAGGCACCTCCAATATTGAAAATATGAAGAGTGGTACTCAGTGATGTGTTAGATTTGTACAGAGATGAGGTAGTCATTCAAAAATCATGTCAAACTATTATTGCACACAGAGTGAGTCCATGCAACTTATGTGACTTGTTAAGGGGCGGCATGTAGCCTAGTGGTTAGAGCGTTGGACTAGTAACCGGAAGGTTGCAAGTTCAAACCCCCGAGCTGACAAGGTACAAATCTGTCGTTCTGCCCCTGAACAGGCAGTTCAGTTCCTAGGCCATCATTGAAAATAAGAATTTGTTCTTAACTGACTTGCCTAGTTAAATAAAGGTAAAAAAAAAAAAAAACATTTTTACTCCTGAGCTTATTTAGGCTTGAATAGGGGGTTGAATCAAGACATTTCATATTTTCATTTTTAAATAATCTAATAAAAATATAATTCCACTTTAACATTATTGTCTGTAGGCCAGTGACACAATCTCAATTTAATCCATTTTAAATTCCGTCTGTAACACAAAATGTGGAAAATGTCTTGGGGTGTTAATACTTTCTTAAGGCACTGTATGTGCAAAATAGATTGAATCTCTCTGCCTATTTCTTTAGTATTGTGCAGCAGTTTTTGGCTGGTCTGTTTGCCAACAATGGAAATCCAGGCATCGCACCAGCTGCACTGTAAATAAGTATTTTTCAAATCTCATAATTATTATTTTAATTACTTTGACTCTTTCAAGGCATGTTAAGCATCTCTCTCTCTCTCTCTCTCTCTCTCTCTCTCTGTCTATCTCTCACTCACTCACTCTCAGGTCTGGCATGCTCCATTCAAATCCAGGGGACTATGCCTGGGGTCAGGGAGGTCTAGACGCAGTTATCACAGAGGTCAGTGCTCTAACCAGGCGCAAAATCCATGCTTTAATCATGGCAGCACGCTGAGTCACAATCTGTCTCTGTTTCTTCATTTCTCAATTTCCTCCACTCTAGTTGTTAGGTCAGTTTGAGGGCACAGGTCCACCTCCTGCAGAGAAGGAGATGATCTCATCCCTCCCCACAGTCAACGTCTCTCAAGAACAGACAGGTGTGTTCCAACCAAGCTGCAACACCAAACCCATAGGCTACCACTCACAGCATTTATGGGAATGGAGGGTGTGGATCTTGCTCAGTAGTAGTGTACAGTATACCACCTGCAAAATAGATTCTCAAAATTGTGACAATATTTAGTTTTATTCTGAAAAATAAAAGGTGAGGTGGTCTTTACCCAGATAAGCACCCCATTCAGAAGCCTTTTAGTAGTGCCGGCACTACTAGTCAATGTTCACTCTCTTTATTCTAAAATGAACACAATTAATGAACCCCCCTCATGCCTCTTTCTCAGATAGCAGACTGGAGTGTCCAGTATGTAGGGAGGAGTACTCCATGGGAGAGTCTGTCAAACAGCTGCCCTGTCTCCATTATTTCCACAGTGACTGCATAGTGCCATGGCTTGAACTGGTAAGCAGGGGAATGGTTGTCTGGTGGGGTTTACAACACCACTGTATTTCATTTGTCATGGAAGGTTAGTGAGTGTGTCACTGGGGTCACATATACTGTCTTGAGGTAGGGTATTTGGTTATATTGTTCTGGGGGTAACCGTGTGCCACACACAAAGGGGTGGTTTCCTGGACCCAGATTAAGCCTAATTCTGGACTAAAATGCAAGAGCAATGGAAAATCTCCATTGAAAGTACTTTTTAGTCCAGGATAAGGCTTAATCTGTGCCCGGGAAACTGTCCCACAGTGCCCAGAAGTATTGAGACTTGACTTGTAATGTTAAGCATGTTATGTCACGTCTCACGTTTTTGTATCTCTCCCACAGCACGATACCTGTCCTGTGTGTCGTAAAAGTCTTGACGGCGTCGACCAGAGCACCCAGCCCCCACCAGAACCCCCAGAGCCCCTCTCCATCAGGACAGACCCTCAGGAGGAGAGACAGGCTATTTGAGGATTAGGCCTCCTCCCTCTCTTCGACCTGTCTGGCATCTCTTCTTCCCTTTACTCCTGAACGAGGCTCATCTCTATCCTCATGCCTCGTCTTTAGCCATGCGTTTATTGAAGAGACATATTTCAATTCAACTGTGCCTCATTGTCAAAATTCAACTCTCCTCAAAAATTCACTTCACAATGCATTTTACTAGGGAACTTTGTTTGACTTTAGAAAGTTCCAATATGCCTGCAGTATCCAACTGTTTTCTGACAAAATGTTATGGATTTGATTTGTCCCTTCGTAGGGTATTTCCCCCAGTGTTCTGATTGGCTCTCATTTTGTATTCAAACCACATGAACTGACATCCTTGAGCCACAGAGAAGTGATAAATGTGATGAAATTAGATACATTGGGGAAAATCCTAAAAGGTGAGCTGAACTCACTCTCTTGCGTTGAAGCTCTGGGTTAGATCATTTGCCCACTGTTCTCGCTGACATCTTTGGTTGCATCCCAATAATCTCTCCTTTCTCCTGAAGGGTACACTTGTTCACTTCATGGATTTGAAAGGATATGACTGGTATATGGAAACTCCTTCCAGTCCATGCATGCTACACCAATCCAATGCTTTCACATTTGTGGGGACTAGTGAACGAGTGCACACTTCCGTAGGAAGGAGAGGTTAATGCCGATTCAAATAATCAAAGCTGGATGAGTAGTTGATTATTTGAGGGCAAAAACCAAAACGTGCACCCCTTGGGGTCCCCAGCACCGAGTTTGGGAAACCCTGGGTTATTGGAATGAAAACACTGAGAATCACAATTGCATACTCCTCACTTCCTCTCTCCTCACCTCCTTATCAAAACCCATTGGAGGAGGTCAGAGGGGCGGGACATCTGGCTTTCTCATCCAATGGGTGTTGAGGAGATGAAGCGAGGAGATGACGCGAGGAGTACGCAATTCAAATTCTCCCGTCTCCCGCTTCCTCTTAATCTCACATAGCAGTATTTGTTAATAATGTCCACCTCTCTTTATGGCCCCTATTAAACCCTAATACTTTGTCCTTTACACTATCCACCTCCTTCATGTTCTAACTTTATGCACTTTTCTAATGCATTAGTATTTTGCCTCTTTCAATCATTCTGTTTTTAATACGTACAAGTCACAGCAAAATAATAAATGTGTTTTTAGTATTTGACATATTATGATGGGCCTATATATGTATTGGTATGTATATATGATATATGTATATATGTGTATATACATGTAGAGTACCAGTCAAAAGTTTGGACACACCTACTCATTTAAGGGTTTTTCTTTATTTTGACTATTTTCTACATTTTAGAATAGTGAAGACATCAAAACTATGAAATAACACATATGGAATTATGTAGTAACCAAGAAGTGTTAAACAAATCCAAATATATTTTAGATTTGACATTCTTCAAAGTAGCCACCCTTTGCCTTGATGACAGCTTTGCACACTCTTGGCATTCTCTCAACCAGCTTCATGAGGTAGTCACCTGGAATGCATTTCAATTAACAGGCGTGCCTTGTTAATTTGTGGAACCTTTTTTCCTTCTAAATTTGTGTTTAAGCCAATCAGTTGTGTTGTGACAAGGTAGGGGTGGTATACAGAAGATAGCCCTATTTGGTAAAAGACCAAGTCCATATTATGGCAAGAACAGCTCAAATAAACAAAGAGAAACGACAGTCCATCAGTCCAACTTTGAAAGTTTCAAAAGCTCCAAGTGCAGTCACAAAAACCATCAAGCGCTATGTTGAAACTGGCTCTCATGAGGACCGCCACAGGAAAGGAAAACCCAGAGTTACCTCTGCTGCAGATGATAAGTTCATTAGAGTTACCAGCCTCAGAAATTGCAGCTCAAATAAATGTTTCACAGAGTTCAAGTAACAGACACATCTAAACATCAACTGTTCAGAGGAAACTGCGTTAATCAGGCCTTCATGGTTGAATTGCTGCAAACAAACCACTAATAAAGGACACCAATAATAAGAAGAGACTTGCTTGGGCCAAGAAACACAAGAAATGGACATTAAACTGGTGGAAATCTGTCCTTGGTCTGATGAGTTCAAATTTGAAATGATTGGATCCAACCGCCATGTCTTTGTGAAACGCAGAGTAGGTGAATGGATGATCTCCGCATGTGTGGTTCCCACCGTGAAGCATGGAGGAGGAGGTGTGGTGGTGTGGAGCTGCTTTGCTGGTGACACTGTGATTTAATTAGAATTTAATGCACACTTAACCACCATGGCTTCCACAGCATTCTGCAGCGATACACCATCCCATCTTGTTTTCACTTAGTTGGACTATCATTTGTTTTTCAACAGGACAATGACCCAACACACCTCCAGGTTGTGTAAGGGCTATTTGACCAAGAAGAAGAGTGATGGAGTGCTGCATCAGATGACCTGGCCTCCACAATCACCTGACCTCAACCCAATTGAGATGGTTTGGGATGAGTTGGCCCACAGAGTGAAGGTAAAGCAGCCAACAAGTGCTCAGCATATGTGGGAACTCTTCAGGACTGTTGGAAAATCATTCCAGGTGAAGCTGGTTGAGATAATGCCAAGAGTGTACAAAGCTGTCATCAAGGCAAAGGGTGGCAACTTTGAAGAATCTAAAATATATTTTTGTTTAACACGTTTTTGGTTACTACATGATTCCATGTGTTATTTCATAGTTTGGATGTCTTTACTATTATTTTACAATGTAGATAAGTAGGTGTGTCCAAACTTTTGACTGGCACTGTATATGTTTGTTAACGAATACATCCGACTGGCAATGAGGTGATAAGATTGAAGATAATAAAAATGGTAAAATTCATAAAGCAGGAGTGAAAAGCAGTGTCATTGAATACTACATGTCCTTCACTCTACCCATTGAGCGCCTAGTCCCAGATAATGTCCCAAATGGCACCTAATTCTCTACACAGTGCACAACTTTTGCTCAGGGTCCATAAAGGCCATCTCCCAGTCCCGCTTATTTTAAGACAAGGACCAATGATAAGCAAGAGTTTGCATGATCGAACTAAATTGACAAATTAAAATTGGATTAAACGCTTTCTGAATTTTTAACAAAGGCAACTGGATTATAATTCTAAATAGACAGATTTACATCCCGCCTCTAAATTTGAGTCCAACGGGAGTCTAGACGCTTCATTTTGGATAAACATATCCAAGAGCGCACACAAACACTGCCTTTCGTTTTCTCGTGAAATGTTGTCAATTATGCATAATAATAGGTCAATTAGGGTATATTCCACAGAGACAACATGAAAGTTGAATCTCTTCTTCCAGTTCACGTAGTGCATTGATACGCCGTTGTTGCAGCAGTTCTTAATTTCACTTTCAGAATCAAAAGACAAAAATAAAATAATAATAGGGGCATTTTGTGTAACACCGCCTGGAGAAAGTAGCCTACCATACGACCTCTGCCTCCTCCCTCCCAGGTTCGCATTAGATAACACAGGCACAAAGTAAATTGGCTATATTGTAAAAATCTTTGAAAACAAAAATGTGTTTTTTGGTCTTCATTTCGGGTTAGTCATAAGGGTAGCAGTGTGGTTAGGTTTAGGTTTAAAATCCGATTTTAAAAAGATAAATTGTAGAAATGTATATTTTTGGCGGGGTTCATGACTTTATGTCTGTCTTAACTAGTGACGACCCTCACCCCGCTGCCCGTCTCCTTCCCTCCCTCCATGTGTGACTGAGAATGCCCGTGTTGTACTGACATAAACTATACGGGCTTAGCAGACATGGAGGCCCGATTAATGACCGAGGCCCATTCCGACACGTCTCGGCTCAGCTAACGTTGTGTTGGAGAAGAGTCCAGTCGTGTTTGGGGATATCAAAGATACCAATTGCTGTGTGAGGAAAAAAAACGTCGAGGGGGAAGAAATAGAGGGAGATCCATTTCGGGTCTCTTGATTCAACGCAGCCGCCATTTTGTTGACAGTTCGTGTTTTTTTTATAACGTACACAGCGCTGCATCTATTTTATTTAAATCTATCTGCTTCCTTAAATATTGCTAGCCTCTTTGCTATTGGATTTGTCTTTACTCCTTCGATAGAAGACTATTCTAAGGCATGTCTTAACTAGCTGACTTGCTAGCTTGTTAGCTAAATGTAATTGCATCGTTAGCCGTCATAGTTTAGCTTCAGCTACAAAGCTAGCACGAGTGGCTAAGCGAAAATGACAGGTTATTCAGTTATTTGGTTTAGTTTGTTTTTCCTTATTCGTGAACTTTATGAAACAAAACGGAGACTATCAAATGATGTAACACTGTCAGATGGATACATTTCCCACAAGTACGGCCACGTTGCTAGAAATCCAAGTTATCATAGCAAGGCAGCCCATATGACGGCTTGCTAGTGAGCACCATTGATACAATGTAACATAGGTTATTATTGGACGACCGATAAATAGCTTGTTACAACATTTACATCGTTCTCTTTGAATGTATACATTGTATCAAGTCACTACAGCACGGCAATATTTTGTTACCTCGTTCCAAAAATTGTTTTTTCTAGAATTGGTAATAATGTATCGTCTTTTGGCGTCTGTCTAATAACTTTCTGTTTTTGGTTATTTTTTTCTTGTAAGCAACATTCTCATGCGTTAGGACGTCGGTTGGGGTCACTGCTAAACTATAACTACAATATTAGCTTGTTAGCTATTTAGTAATAGCAGTGCTATTATCAAGTCGAAACGTTCGCAGTTGATGCAAAAGAGTTTGAAATGGGTACATGTCTGAATTCATAATTGATCTCCCAAAATCGGAATGGAGGTATAATTTTGACATTTCTGTCATCTGCGTTTTTGACAAATCAGCAGTTGGGAACATAAATACTGTGGCGACCATGTTGATACGCACGAAGGGAGGATTTTGATCCACATAATGTGAACACTGTTGTACTCCTACGGAGGTGAGTGGATGCATAATGTGAAAGATTTAGCGACTATTGTAGATGTTGATATTGTCAATCCATAAGATCAATCTTTATTATGCAATATGTGTTTTGATGGATAGCTCTTGGGCTCACAATTCCCCCACACCCATCGTTACAGCGCATAACGATCAAACGTTATTGCACGAGGTGATTATATATTGTAAAGAGGTGTTCGGCCCTTTTACATTGCACGTATTTGTAAATCAAATTAACATAAATCGTCACAAGGATATGTTTTGAAACCGTGTTAGGCTATTTGCGAAGGATTAATGTTATCCAGAATCCTTGGGACGTTCGTACCCGAACCATAACCCGTATCCAACCCTAACCATTTTCAACTTCAACGGGGTAGGGAAGTCTCAATGATCCCGGATAGCAAGGACCATTTGCGATGTGGATGTGTTGATATGGCCAAGCGATGTTGAAAATGGACAATCTTAATAATTTTAACTCTGTCGTTACAGTATGTGTAGCAAGGCTATCTATAGTTTACTAGTAGGTTAAAGGGTAATTCTGCCACCTTTCAATCTCCAATTCATCATCTCCAGCACCAAGCCAGTGTCTACATATGTCAAAACAGCACGGATCTGTGGTAAAAAATATAAAAGGTCCCAAAAAATATGCTTATGTTACATCACAGGGTGGATTATTTTTTCCTACAAAATATTGAAATGTGCACATATGTTGACACTGGTATTGTGCTGGAGATAAAGAAAATGAGATTGAAACGTGGTGAACTTTCCCTTTAAGTTAGGGAAATAAGAGTCTGTTATTAGGGGTGCTGAAGTATAGTAAAAAACGTGGATATACTGTAAAGAGATAAGGATGTAGGCTGCTCACTTTTTGGACTCCTACGGAGGTGAGTGAATGCATCATCTGAAAGATTTACAGACTATTGTCCAACTTTATTATTTGCTCCTGTCCACAATGTTATACAGGCACACTTTTTCACATAACCTGGACATATTCAGTCAGAGTATCATCCTCAATTAGCCTTATTTTATTCATGGTTTACTGCACTTCTATTGTAGGCTACTTACAACAAATGCATCCAACAGGATGATTGGCATAGGGGGCACGCTGCCTAACCCGAAGGACCCCCTGGCAAAATCATTTGAGTGAACTTGTTTTGGGCTAATGATGATACAGTGGTATGGGACCCCGATTTATCATGAATCTTCTGAAAAATGAGAAACCATGGTCTTTTTGGTTTTGTCACGTCCTTCGGTAGTCGTTTTGTTGTGAATTTAGGAAGTAAGCAGTCTAGCTACTCTGTCTATTACCAACAACACATAGGTAAAGATCACATCACCTGCTGTTGTTGTTGAGGCTTTGGTCTCGTTTATTGTAATAACTAATAACAGTTTGGAAAGATGTATAATAATTGACTGAGTCAACGGCCAATGATGATTTCAAATTGAAAACCTTTAGAGATCGGACCTGTCCTGAGAATGCTATCGAGGCTGCTTTCAATACTACGCCATTGGGAAATCAGAAGTTATTAACGTGTGCTAAAGGAGGGAAGGAGAGAGAGAGAGGGGAGGGGACTTTCCAAATGGTTTACTATGTTCCCATTTCACCGAATTTCTCGGTCGTTGTCATTCTATGAAGAGTTTCTCCTGCGAATTCTGTAATTCCTCCCCTTTGCTCTCTTGTCACCTGCTGTTTCCTGGTTTGGAAATTATTTTTTGGTCTCCAACTTCTCCTTTTTTTGTAGGAAAAGGAATATTCCCCACATCACTTTACTAAATCTCTTTATGTGCATATGACATTAGCTCTACGTTGATATGTACCCTAATAGAAAGAATGTGACATTTCCTTCTGTAACATTAGTAGGCGTAATCTTTCTGAATGTTAATTGTATCTCTAGAGTAGTAGGCTAATACATAATTTCACTGTCCTGAGAATAACTGTCCCACTGACCAGAGAATGACCATTAGTGTAGGGGCAGAGAGGGACACATTAGAGCTGCTCTCCATCAGCATTTTGATATATTGCGATGTAGGCCTAATATGCAAAAAGAGAAAAAAAGTATGATCTTTGGTCAGTCTGATTGGAAATATTAAACTAGGTAATGGGCATAGTGTAGTTCTGTTCAAACAAAACACCTTGTATGACTGTATGAGAGATGTTTTGACTAACTTGTCAGGCTTTACTCTAGTCTTGTCAATAGCCATTTACATCCCTTGCTACTACAGCAGCTTATTTTTGGCATACCAGCAGTCAGATCAGCGGAAGCTGCAAAATGAATGTGAACACACACTAACACTTCTTGAAGCAGCGAGTATCGAAGAAAGAGGGGAATGATTGTCAAAGAGTGGAGGACATGGGGAAAGGGGAGAGATGTGTTTTCGATTAGTAGGAAAACAGCAACTCAAGTTTGTCTGCTGTTCCTAGAGTGAAAGGGAGCAAGGTTTTATTTTTGACATTTAGCCTTTATTTAACTAGGCAAGCCGGTTAAGAACAAATTCTTATTTACAGTGACGGCCTACACCAGCCAAACCCGGACGATGCTGGGCCAATTATACACCTCCCTCTAGCACTGAGATGTAGTGCCTTAGACCGCTGCCCCACTCAGGAGCCCTCAGGAGGGAGGTGTGATTTGAGTAATGTATGTCAAATCAAATTGTATTTGTCACGTGCTGATACAAATTCTTACTTACAAGCCCTTAACCAACAATGCAGTTCAAGAAATAGAGTTAAGAAAATATTTACTAAAACTAAAGTAAAAAATAAAATAAAAAGTAAGACAAAATACAGGTTAGTCGAGGTAATTTGTACATGTAGGTAGGGGTAAAGTGACTATGCATAGATAATAAACAGCGAGTAGCAGCAGTGTATGTGGTGGAAGTTTGAGGCGAAATGGACTGAGTAATTGAAGTAAACATAGAGAAGTGGGTGTGGGGAAACACAGGCAAGACTCCAAGTTCTGGACCACAGTTATTGTGATTCTGCAGAAAACGTCCAAGCCCTACTAGCTACTAGTAAAACAATCCAGAACAAGTAGTCTCGCAAGCTTCTGAACATTGTCGATTTTAGCTCTCTGACTGCTTTATCGGATGACTTACCCGACGCACGCTCTGGCTCCACTAAGTGAATTTGTTAGTGCTTTCTGCCACAGTAGGGCAGGCACACAGAAACTGTCAGCATGCTGCTCTCTCCCGCTCCCTCTTATTGGCTGCTCCAGAGTGGTTGGGAACATCGGCCGCATCCTCTGTCCCCCAGAGAGCCCAATGTGCTGAGGTCACAGTTATGAATCGCCTCCAAATGACTTCACTCGGAGAAAGCACCTGCTTTGGGCGAGCCCGCATTAAATCACTCAGTGGACGTAGGGAGCCGGAGCAGACCATTTCTCTCATACGGACACTTCCCTCCTCCAAATGGGAACTTTGCCGCAGCACTACACTGTGAGCGTTATGAAACACATTTTTGATCAAACAAGAGATCCTTGGGGGATGGTTCATTTAGCAGCTTATCACAAATAACCTGGGTACTGGTGGTGGGGTCTGTAGCATGATGTACTACAGTATCCATAATACTCTGTAACTATATCTGAGGGTCAGAATGCAGAAGCCAGTGCTGATCTAGGATCAGGTCCCCACTGTCCATGTAAAAACTGAACCTAAACCAGCACTCCTAGTCTGATACGCTTGATAGTGGCATACAGACCTGGAGGGCTGTTGGGAGTTGTAGTTCACAGGAGGATGGCTGTTATTTAGTTCTTGAGCACCAGAACTACACCTCTCGTCGAATAGATGCCCATTTGTCTAAATAGGTCACAGATTGAGGGAAGCTGTAAGGATGAACACATCCATAAAAAGTCACCTAGAGATGAAGGGCAGCCACTAAGCAAATAGATGATACAAATATTTCACCTTTGTCTCATCTTCCTCACTATGGTAAAGGATGCCTTGCAGTGCTTAGAAAGGTATTTTGTTTTTGATAAAATCTCTTCTGTTATCTGTTGACTAATATCAAACTCTTGTCTTTACTATTCCCCACCTTGTCCTACCCCCTCCCATCTCTACTTGTCTTTCTCTCTACAGCTTGAAGGACGGAGAAAGAGGGCTGGGCAGCCAGGAAAGGAGCAAAGCCACCAAACAAGGATTGCTTTTCAGCTTCCCCAATATCCCCTTTCCCCCTTCACCCCTATCCCGTCTCCTTCTGCACCACGGCTTTTCCCTAGAAACTGTACCTGGCATCCAAACATCCCTCCCTAATCACCCCTCACCCCCTAAATCTCTGATGGATCAGAGGACTCAGGGGGGGCCTGCTACTCCACCCCCCCTCCTCACCACTGCTCCCCCAGGAGAGCGAGAGAAGGAAGGAGGAGGTGGGAAGAAAGATGAGGAGGAGGAGAAGAAGGAGGAGAGAGAGGGGTCGCAGAGGGACTCCTGTTCTGCTGCAGGTGGAGGAGGGGGCTCCGGTGAGCAGCAGCCACCACAGTTCTCTGTCAAAGAGACTAGCCTCCATGAGGGCAATGTCAAACTCAAGATTGGCCTGCAGGCAAAACGCATGAAGAAGCCGCCCAAGATTCTGGAGAACTACGTGTGTCGGCCGGCCTTCAGGGCTACCGTGAGACCAAGCGGGCGCGGAGGTGGCCGGGGGAGCCGCGGAGGAGTTGGGACAGGCGACGGGGGCAACCAGACCCAGAGTCCTCCGCACGGCAGGGAGAGAGAGCAGAGTCCTGGCATGAACCGACCCATCCCATTGTCTTCATCTCCCTCTGCTGCTGCCCCTACTCCTCCTCTACCTGTTCCTGCTCCTTCCACCACTTCACCCAGTCCAGTGAATGGGAGTGCTCCAGCTAAACGGGTAAGCAAGGAAAGCATGTATTATGCTAGGACGTTGATTAAAAAAAAACATATCCCTGTCAAACAAGGAATCCTTTCCAAAGAGACTATTAGAAATTGCACAAGACGTGTCTGGCTTTGGACTGTGCCAAAAATAGGCAAAGCAATACTGACAGCCAGTTCACACATATGAGAACATTTCCAATTCTTCCAACACTGTTTCACTGGTTTGAATTCACAAATTATATTTGTTACTTGTAAAGTCAATTTGCTTCATATTTTACACAATCATCTCAGTTTCTTTGAATGTATTCACTTTGTGTCCCATTCTGGCTTGTCTCCCCTTGCAATCATTCCCTGCTTCTCTTCTCTCTTCTCTGCTCTGCTCTGTCCTTGTCTGTCCCGAATACGTTTTGAGTTTAGAGCAGTGCTCTCCAACTCTGTTCCTGGAGAGCTACCCTCCTGGAGGTTTTTGATCCAACCTCAGCTATAGCTAACCTGATTTAACTATTCAACCAGCTAATTATTAGAATGAAGTGGGCTAGATTAGGATTAGAGCAAAAACCTACAGGATGGTAGCTAACTAGGAACAGGATCTTCCCCTCTGGGCAGAACTGAGAAGCAGTAGAGGACAGGAAATTCAAATCAATGAACTACAGTTTACATAGGGAGAAACAAAACCTGACTGGATTTCATATAGACTGTCTAGGTTGCCTTATTGACAGGGTTGGCTTTTAGCATGCTTTATGTGGTTTTCAAATGCTTCTTTTTGAGAAAAATTTGATTAGGTTTTCACTTTTAGATAATTACCAGAAAGCATTGCCTGGGTTTGGATACATATCAGAAGATTACAAATGTCAAAATAGTCAGACATTTATAAAAAAATTAATAAAAAAATAAGCTTTTTAGTGAAACACAACAATACCTTTCTGGGAACTACCTTTCTGTGATCTATCTGCAATCAATGGCCTTTTAGATTTTAATATTTGCATTCTCTTTTCGCAGGGTCTTCCAAAACTGGCCTGCAAGTCGGACAAATCTGAGGCGAAGTCGGACGGGAAATCTGCCGCCTCTACGGAGAGACCGCTGAATCTTCATCGTCCTTTGGCAGACGGCAAAACGCACCATGCCTCTGGGAAGAAGACGCCCATGCCCCAAACCAAGTCTCCTACCTCCTCGCCCTCCCTTCCTGCGCCCCCATCACCGGAACCCAGCGTGGAAGCTGCTACTAAACCCTCTGGGTACACTTACAGCAGTGAGGGTCTGAGGGAGAAGGACCGGGGTGTTTCTAGTTGGGGGGCTCCTACTGTCACTGAGAAACTAGCGCAACTCATCGCCACCTGCCCTCCCTCTAAGTCCACCAAGGTGAAACCCCCCAAAACAACTTCCTCTCCCACCACCCACACCACTTCTAACTTTATGGCCCCCACCCCAAAGCAGCGAGACCGCGCTATGGCCAACAGGGCGACCTATTCTAGAGCGGTCCACCTAGCTCCACCCCCTCCCGTCTCGCGCCCTCCTGGCCGCCCCTATGGCTCCCGGAACAATAAAGACAATGTTTTGGAGAAGTCATCCACCCCGCCTGGGAAAGAGGAGGCAGATGGGGCCAGCAAGTCTGGCAGCAGCAACAACAGCAACAGCAGTCGCAGCAGCAGCCCTACATTAAGTTACGGTGGCGGCAATAACCGCCTGGCAACAATTTCAAAGGACAACAACGACAGCAACAGTAATGGCGCGAAGCCACTACAGTCACGTCTTACTCACTGCCCACCGCTTCACTCTGTCTCCTCCTCTTCCTCATCACCACCTCGTTTGTCATCCTGCTCCTCTTCAGAGAAGAGGACGGGGAGCGGGCCAAGTCGCCAGGGCTCCCCTGCCTCTCAAGGACACCACTCCCGAGACCGAGACAGTCCCTCCCAGGCAGAGGAGAGGGAGAGCAGTGAGAGGGAGAGGGAGCAGGAGCGTGACCGGGTCGGCCCCAGAGACTTAACCAAATGCTCCCTTCCTTCAGCATTAGGCAAGCAGGAGGCCAAGGACAAGGGGGCTAATCAGTCACTCAAAGGGGAGAGAGGCAAGAGCTTGAGCCCCAGTAAACGCAGTCCCAACCCCATTAAATGCAATCCCAACCCCAATAAACGCAGTCCCAACAGGGAAAGAGATGGTCACACCAGTGGTACCTCCAGTCCCCCGGAGTCTGTGAGACGGACTGCCTCGCCACCAGAGCCCGCCGGCAACCATTCACCCCCTCCTCTCAGAGACGAGTCCCCTGGAGACGAGTCACCGGGCTCGCCCCCAGAGCATGAGCATGAGAACAAACCCCTGAAGAAGCGGCGAGGCAGAAAGCCCCGCTGGACCAGAGTAGTGAACCGGACACAGAGGGCGGGCCAGTACAGCCCTGTTGACCAGTGCGAAACCATCATGCCTTTATCCTCCTCAGGCCTTGATACTCCCCCGCCCATACGCAGGCCTGTAGGACGGCCTCCTAACCCCAATAAGGTCAAGCCTCCTGCCATGTCTCAACTCTTTCCTCAGCCAGCCAGGAAAAGGGGACGGCCCAAGTCTAAAATGCCAAGGCTGGATGCCCCCACTCGGGGACGTCCCCCTCACAAGCTGGCCCCTTCTAAGGTATTTTCTTTACACAGGTCAAAAGAGGAGCAGGACCCCCCTGTTCTCCACCCAGAGGTAGATCTGAATCCTCCCAAACCTATGCCCAGGAAGCGGGGGCGACCCAAACGTCTGCCCCCGACCTTGCCGCAGGAGGGTCAGCCCCCCACTCTGGCACCGGAAGCGGGGGATGGGAAACAGTTCCGGAACAAGGGCAACGGGCAGCTCATCATGAAGACTATCATAGGCAAGATCAATAAGATGAAGAGTGTCAAACGCAAACGGTTCCTTAGCCAGATCCTATTAGGACCAGGGTCCGGACCAGAGCAGGAGCCCCCCAGAGGAACTGCCAGTGGGGTGGTGGGCCAGGTAGCAGCTGCAACCCAGTCTCTATCCTCCTTGGCTGCTTCTTTCGGAGGCAAACTGGGACCCCAGATCAACGTTAGCAAAAAGGGGACGATATACATGGGGAAAAGGAGAGGGCGCAAACCTAAAGCGCCAACAAATCCCTCGTTGGCAGCTCCAACATCACCCACTGAGGGGCCTTTCCTGTCCCCAAACACCACGTCGCCCCTCCACCACCATCAGTCTCAGCCGCAGCACCAGCTCCCGTCTGCCGAGGTGTTCCCCTCCCCCTCGCTCTCCCAGTCCAGCGGAGGCCAGAGCCCCATCAGTGACTCCTGCTTTGTGGCGCCAGGGGCAGTGCACTTCCTGACGCACCCGCACTTCCACAGCCACGGCCATCACTCATTCCCCTTCCCTCCCCCGACGTTCTCAGCCCCCTCCCCTCGCACTCTGGGCCCTCTGGGCTCCTCGGCTGCCGTGGCCTCCCAGAAGAAGTCGTGCCGTGGCTACCATCACCACCACCATCATTACAGGCAGCACTACCACTACCGTAAGCTATCCCCTCCTAGACCCCTCCACCCCACCTCCCCTGCACCTCTGAGTGAGCTGAAGGAAGCCACCCCCTCTCCTGTCAGTGAGTCTCACAGTGAGGAGACTGTACCCAGCGACAGCGGCATAGGAACAGACAACAACAGCACTTCTGACCGGGGTGAGAAGGCCGGTGGGGCAAGTGGTCTAGGTAGCGTGGGGATACCACCTGGCATGGCCAGTGGACTGCTAATGCCAGGGGTGATGGGCTCAGCCGTGGGGGTAGGGGTTGGGATAAACCCTCGCGGTGGACTAAGACACTCGTCGTCAGTGCTGCTGGAGCACCCCTCGCCCTCTCCGTCACCACTGGGGGCGAGGTCCTCACCAGACCCCCGCAGGCCCCTACTGGCGACCCCTCCCTCTGCACTAGTGGGCCACAAAGAGAAACACAAGCACAAATGCAAGCGCCGGAGCCACGGCTGCCCGGGTTATGACAAGCTAAAGAGGCAGAAGCGCAAACGCAAGAAGAAGTACCTGCAGCTGCGTTCCCGGCGCCAGGACCCCGACTTCCTGGCAGAGCTGGATGAGATTGTGGTGAGGCTGAGTGAGATCAGGATAGCGCACCGCACCCCTGCGCTCAGGCTGGGCAGTGGGCTGGGGATGCCCCCGGGAGCTGCGGGGGCGGGCAGAGTACCAGGGTCGGTAGGCAGGGCCACTGGGGCCATAGGAGGCGCTGGCGGCCCCCCTCCGCATCACTACCTGCACAGAGACCTGCTTCCAACCATCTTCAGGATAAACTTCAGTGGCTACTACTCCCCCCACCCCTCGTACCCCTGTGACTCTCTGCACTACGTCCGCAAGCCAGACCTGAAGAAGAAACGCGGGCGCCCTCCCAAGCTGCGGGAGTCCATGTCAGACGTACCATTCGTTCATGGGCTGGGGTTCCCGCTATCTAGCGGTGGGTTCTACCACCCATCCTACAGTGTTCCATACTCCTCTGGTCCCCTTGGTCTGGGCTACTACAGAGGATACCCCCCAGCCAGTGCCCTGTACCCCCATCACCAGAACTCCCACTCTGCTCCATCCCACCACTCCCATCACTCCCCCTCCTTCCCCCCACCACCTCCCCCGTCCTACGTGCACCACCACCACCCGTCACACCTCCTTCTCAACCCCTCCAAATTTCACAAGAAGAAACACAAGCTGCTGAGACAGGAGTTCCTGGGTGGGGGCCGGTCTCCCGTGCTCTACCCGGCAATGTCCTCAGAGCTGTCGTTCGGCTGGCATCACAAACACAAACACAGACACAAACATCAAGAGCGCTGCGCAGAGGACGACGGGGAAGAGGGAGGAGGAGAGAGCCGAGGCGGAGCCGAAATTTCCGAGAGCCCGGGGTCAGGAAGGGGAGAACGCGGGGCCGGAATGGCCGAATCTCTGCAGCGGTGTCGCTTTGGAAGAGACTCCACCCCTACTACCACCAGTGCCAACAAACAAGCCACGGCCACCTCGGCCAACTCTCCTTCCTCGTCTTCCTCTTCCTCAGCCGAGAGGTACAAGCGCAAGGAGACATCCCTGTCTTTCCTGGGGCCCTCTCGCCTGGCCCAGGGCAGTGCCAGGCCCAGGGGCCACCAACACGTCGAGTCCTGGTTCAGGATGGGCAGCTCCGAGGCAGACTACGCTAAGCTCTCCCGGAACCCCGCAGCTGTCGGCCAGGGCCCGTTCACAGACGGTCAGGGAGAAGATCCAGCTGGCTGCTCAGACAGCGAGGAGGAAGACGAGGAGCCCCTCACACCCACAGACGAGGCGGATCCCAAGTCCCAGGACCCCCCGCACCACACCAACCTGTTCGCCACCGCCCTGACCCCTACCTTGCTGAGAGGAGGCCGAGTCAGGAAGGGAGGGGCGGCAGAGAGTTCTAACTTCACCCGGATGGAGCGGATGCTGAGAAAGGAGCACTCCACGTTAGCAGAGAGGAGAGAGATGGGTGAGTAATTGTGACAGGGCTTTCTGTTAGAGAGCGATATGCTGAAATACAGTGAGCTCCAAAAGTATTAGGACAGTGAAAATGTTTAGTTTGTTTTGACTCTGTACTCCAGCACTTTGGATTTTAAATGATACAATGACTAAAGGTTAGTGTAGACTGTCAGCTTTCATTTACAAACTTGTTGGATGCATTTTCTGTTTGTTTTGGTTGTGTTTTAGATTATTTTGTGCCCAATAGAAATTAATGGTAAATAATGTATTGTGTCATTTTGGAGTCACTTTTATAACTTTCTCACTCATCATTATTCATGATTCATTCAGGATTATCCATCATAATGGTGGCATCCACATTCATGTAAAAGTGTTTAGACACCTACTCTATTCTTATTTACACTGAACAGAAATATAAACGCAGCATGTAAAGTGTTGCATATTTTTGTATATTTACAGAAATATAAAAGCAACATGTAAAGTGTTGCATATTTTTGTATATTTACAGAAATATAAAAGCAACATGTAAAGTGTTGCATATTTCTCTATATTTACAGGAATATAAACACAGCATATAAAGTGTTGGGTCCCATGTTTCATGAGCTGAATGGAAAAATGTTCCATATGCACCAAAAGCTTATTTCTCTCACATTTTGTGCACAAATTTGTTTACATTCCTGTTAGGGAGGATTTTTCCATTGCCAAGATAATCCATCCACCTGACAGGCTGATTAATCAGCATGATCATTACACAGGTGCAGCTTGTGCTGGGGACACTAAAGACCACTGTAAAATGTGCATTTTTGTCACACAACACACTGCCACAGATTTCTCAAGTTTTGAAAGAGCGTGCAATTGGCATGCTGACTGCAGGAATATCTACCAGAGTTATTGCTAGATAATTTAATGTTCATTTCTCTACCTTAAGTCACCTTCAACGTCGTTTTAGAAAATTTGGCAGTATGTCCAACTGGCCTCAACCGAAGACCACGTGTAACCACGCCAGCCGAGGACCTCCACATCCATCTTCTTCACCTGCTGGCTATCAGCCAGGTTGACCTGGCTACCAAGTTCCCCTGCCCAGTCATGTGAAATCCATAGATTAGGGCCTAATGAATTTATTCCAATTGACTGATTTCCTCATATGAACTGTAACTCAGTAAAAACTTTGAAATTGTTACATGTTACATTTTATTTTTGTTCAGTATACATTAAAAATGACACTACATTATTAATTTCTGTTGGGCACAAAATAATCTGAAACACAACCAAAACAAACAGCAAATGCATCCAACAAGTTTGTAGTCACAATGTAATAATTGCATGCTAGGAATATGGGACCAAATACTACACTTGACTACTTTAATACACATATAAGTGCATTTTTCCCAAAATGGGGGGGATGATGTACAGAAACTACTGTCATTTATTAACGGTTCGCCCGATATGGATCAAAATACCCTCAAATTAAAATCCCTGTGCTATTGCTCTGAATGTGATTTCTGCACCAAAATCTTTCTTTGTACTTCTTTGGAATTGAACCCAAATTGAATCTGACATTGTGAAGGTTAATGAATTGTGTACCAAATTTACTTTAAAAAAAAGTTCTGCTGCTAGTGCCTCAAGAATTCAGCTTTCTATTTTGTTTGGATGATGTCCGCTTAGCTTCATTTCTTGGCAATAAGTAGTGAAATTGGCCTGGTATGCATAACCACGAGTGACAGTATTGATTCCAGGGTTTTGTTTCCATGTAGTGACCACTTTACAAACCACCATATGGCATAGCGAGCACTGAACACGGTGTGCGTCCAAAATGGCACCCTATTCCCCATAAAGCACACTACTTTTAACCAGGGCTCTGGTCAGAAGTAATGCACTATAAAGGGTACAGGGTGCCATTTGGGACGCACACCGTGTTCAGTGCTCACTATGCCATATGGTGCTTTGTAAAGTGGTCACTACATGGAAACAAAACCCTGGAATCAATACTCTCACTCATGGTTATGCATACCAGGCCAATTTCAAGATATCTCTGCTGAATCTCAGTGTTCAATGACTCATTATAAACGGGGTGGTTCGAGCCCTGAATGCTGATTTGGCTGAAAGCCATGGTATATTAGACCGTATACCACGGGTAGGACCAAAAATGACTTTTTGCTGTTTTAATTACGTTGGCAACCAGTTTATAATAGCAATTAGGCACCTCGGGGGTTCGTTGTATATGGCCAATATACCACAGCTGACTGCTGTATCCAGGCACTCTGTGTTGCGGCGTGCCCAAGAACAGTCCTTAGCCGTCGTATATTGACCATATACCACACCCCCTCGTGCCTAATTGGTTAAATTTATCCTTTAGAAATCCCTTGGAGGAACACAATGCCATCCCCTGTATGTACATCTACCCTCCACCGGCCCTGACATTAGATAGCCCTAACCAGTGATTAAGGGCTTGGCAGCAAAACCCCCATAATTACTTAAACTGGTCCTGCTTTTGTGTGATTGTCATTGTATCCTTGTAGGATGTCCAGCGAGATGTTTTATTTCCATAAGAATAGTTGACTCGCCGGGATAGTTGAGCTGGGCTTTTTGTTACAGGCTATATTTGGTAGGCTTCCCCATCAAAAGCTATCAAACTGAAAGGCTGCGTGCATCTCTGTCTTAGATCAATGTGTAAACACTACACCTGCTCTCAGCTAATATAGATGAACAGGGAAGACTGGGTGATTTGGGTAATGATTCAGCTCCATCAAGCTGCCTGGCTGCCATTGACTGAGATAAGTTTGTATGTATTCTATGTGTAAGAAGGCCAGGTTCGCTCGGTGGAAGGCTCCTGGTGAGGCGGCATGGTGTAGTTTGAACCCAGCCAGGGTAATCCAGGATTAGAGCTCAGGACACAGGGTCGTTCTGCGGTCACCACCACCATGGAGGTAGCCTAGTAGGCAGGGAGGCAGAGGGTGGGATAAACCACACACAGGAGTGTGAACCAGAAGAGTCGAGAGGCAGCAGGGGGGATGCTGGAGTGGCTTGGTGTCTTTACTTATAGTAGGACCGTTCACTGTGATGGACTTAATGCAACACTTTATGGCTTGAAAGGAAAAGCTGAAAAAGTATGAAGTCATTGTTCATTACGTGACATAGTATTTCAGTTTGCTGAGGTGGGCTTAGCCTATATATTTATCCATAATGAGCTGCATTTTGGTGAGGGAATTGGCAGTGGATATCAATGGCAAATGTAGTAATTTCCTTTCAATTTAAGGTTAAGCATTGATAATTATTAGATAGCATTACAAGACCGACAGAGGAAATATGTTGGCCTAACAGTGGAACTAAGCTAGGGCTTGGAATGGATAATAAATATACGTTCATAAGTGTCACGCTGCAGCTTATTCCTATGTTCATCATCTAATTCCCCTCTCTTCTCTCTATTTGTCTGTTTCTTTGCAGGCGGTACATCAAGTGTCCAGACCCGAGCCGACCACTCTACCCCTGAGGACCACCTCAGGCAGCACCACCACCACCCTCCTCTGTTCCACTCTTCCTCCTCCGCCTGCCTCTCTCACTGTGGCCACAACTCGCCGTCCCAGGGCTGCTGCCTGGACGATGATGCCTCCCCGCCACACCACTCCCACCGGGCCCAGCCCTCTAAACACAGCCTGCACCACGTCAACAAGATCCTCCGTGCAAAGAAGCTTCAGAGACAGGCGAGGACAGGCAACAACATGGTCAAGAAGAGAGGCCCCGGGCGCCCCAGGAAGCATCCCTTGCCTTCCCCGCCCCCGTCGCCGCCCCCTCTGGCCGAAGTGACCCAGACCAGGCACCGGGAACGTGGAGGAGGAGCGTGGAAGGGGGACACTGTGACGGACGCGATCGAGTCGGTTGTCCAGGGCCAGTTCAGGAAAGGCCAGAAGAGGAAGCACTGGGAGAGAGATAGGGAGGAGGAGGAGGAGGAGGAAGGGGGGGAGGTGGAGGAACGAGCTCTGGACAGGGAGGAGAACCTGGGTGGCTTGGGGATGAGGGCCAGTGCGGAGGGAGGAAGTGGTTGGCTCACCCAAGAGGAGCTGCACCGCTTTCGCAGGTAAAACCACCACCACTACAGGCCAACACGTGATTGTAGCCTCAACGATGAGAGTGGAGAACTGTGATTATGTTGCAGTTTACTTCCATAGGCAGCGCTAATCTTAGATTTTAGCAGCTGTGTGTATATATATATATAGAGAGAGAGACTATCAAGCCAGTCATCACTATAAACTGACTCTTTGTTCTATTTCAGTGCTCTGGAGGGGAAACCAGATGGCCCCTCCTCCCCGGAATGTCCGGGCACCGTCTCCATGGAACAAGCTCCACCCATGCCTATAACCAGCCAACGGGAAAAGAGAGCAGCCAGGCCTCCAAAGAAGAAGTTCCAAAAGGCGGGGCTCTACTCTGATGTGTACAAGACGGCAGAGTGAGTCCCATAAGAGAGAAACACAGACATGTCAAATCTGGATATACCCGTTTGCTTACCAAAGGTCAAACCAGGAATATTTAAGGGCATATATGGACATCTCACTCTCGTTTTGTTCCTGTTTTTCTTTCAGTCCTCGTAGTCAGCTCCTGCAGATGAAGAAAGAGAAACTGGAGTACACACCTGGGGAACACGAGTATGGGCTTTTTCCTGCCCCTATCCATGTCGGTGAGTGTTCTTGCCTGCAAGCACACACACATACACACACACACTTTGTCATGACATTAATTTCTCTCTCCCCCTTTCAGGAAAGTACCTAAGACAGAAGCGCATTGATTTCCAGTTGCCTTACGACATCTTGTGGCTGTGGAAACATGACCAGGTGATCACTGCTAAGTGTTTTCCCCCTCAGAGTCGACAAGCTATAATAGCTTTAATAGGAATTTGTCCAATCTATATAAGGATTTGTCTCTTTTATGATGTAAGGCCTGCGATAGACTAGCGATCTGGACTATGAGCAGTTCTAGCTCGGACAAGGCTACTTTACTTATGATGTAATAACCTACATTTCTTGGTGGTTTTAGCTCTACGAGAAGCCCGATGTCCCCCTTTATAAAAAGATCAGATCAAGTGAGTACACAGTCTTAAGATCCAGTCGCTTAAATTATAATGTAACCAAACGCTATTTAATGCTGTGTCCCAAATGGCACCCTGTTCCCTATATAATGCACAACTTTAGACCAGAGCCCTATTGGCCCCTGGTCAAAAGTTGTGCACTATATAGGGAACAGGGTGCCATTTGGGACGCTGCCATGGTCTGGTCAAGCTATTGTGTATATGTCCTTGCCTTGTGTAACTGTAGACGTCTATGTGGATGTGAAGCCTGTCTCGGGTTATGAAGCCACCACCTGTAACTGCAGGCCTTCCGGGGAAGCCATCGACAGAGGCTGCCTTGACGAATGCCTCAACAGGTATAAACACTGGTGTTGGAGACTAAAATAGACCGACACACTGGTATATGCTCCCAGGCGTGCTATGTTTATCTACAAGGAAAACGCTTTTGACCCTGCTAGGGTCTTCAATTCTACATAAATGTTCAGAAATCTGCCTTGGAATAGCATCTCAAGATGTGAATTTAATTTAACATGAATAAATCATCTTGGTGTCTCCCACTTGGCTGCAATATAAGTATTTTTTTCCCACTCCCTCAGGATGAGCTTTGCCGAGTGCTCCCCCGGCACTTGTCCTTGCGGGGAGCAGTGTGACAACCAGCACATCCAGAGGCATGAGTGGGTGCAGTGCCTGGAGCGCTTCCGTGCCGAGGGCAAGGGCTGGGGCATCCGCACCAAGGAGCCCCTCCGCTCAGGCCAGTTCATCATCGAGTACCTGGGAGAGGTCGTCAGCGAGCACGAGTTCAGGTGAGATAGATTTGAATGCATGTATTGATGTGTGGGTTATTCATACAACATTACATAAACTCATCAAAAAAAGAAACATCCTCTCACTGACAACTGCGTTTATTTTCAGCAAACTTAACATGTGTAAATATTTGTATAAACATAACAAGATTCACCAACTGAGACATAAACTCAACAAGTTCCACAGACATGTGACTAACAGAAATGGAATAATGTGTCCCTGAAAAAAGGGGGGTCAAAATCAAAAGTAACAGTCAGTATCTGGTGTGGCCACTAGCTGCATTAAGTGCTACAGTGCATCTCCTCATGGACTGCACCAGATTTGCCAGTTCTTGCTGTGAGATGTCACCCCACTCTTCCACCAAGGCACATGCAAGTTCCCAGGGTCATCTCAGGATGAGCCTGCAGGAAGGGTACCCCATGAGGAAGGAGGATGTCTTCCCTGTAACGCAGAGCGTTGACATTGCCTGCAATGACAACAAGCTCAGTCCGATGATGCTGTGACACACCGCCCCAGACCATGACAGATCCTCCACCTCCAAATCAATCCCACTCCAGAGTATAGGCCTCGGTGTAATGTTCATTCCTTCGACGATAAACGCAAATCCGACCCTCACCCCAGGTGAGACAAAAACGCGACGTGTCAGTGAAGAGCACTTTTTGCCAGTCCTGTCTGTCCTGTCTTATCGACCGTTCCACAGGTGCATGTTCATTAATTGATTATGTTTCATTGAACAAGCATGGAAAACAGTGTTTCAACCCTTTCCAATGAAGATCTGTGAAGTTATTTGGATTTTTACTAATTATCTTTGAAAGACAAGGTCCTGAAAAGGGGACGTTTCTTTTTTTGCAGAGTTTAATGCACCGAGGGGCAAAACATAAGTCACATTTTCACTTAGGGCTCTATTTTAACAAACCTAACGCAATGGTAAATCTTAGCGCTGGCGATAGCGCTATAGGTTGGGGGGGGGGGGGGGGGGGGTCAGAAATGTTTTTGTTATTTTCACAACCGGAATTATGGGCTCAGTAGCTGGCGGTGGCCTGAAAGGGCTGGGTTTTGATGACTAAACAAGTTGTAGGTGTGTCGAGGCTTGACGCCCTCACTGGCTAATCAGAATGTGCTCCATGGCAAAAAATGTGGTTGCTTCAAATTGTGGATTTAGGGTTCCTTTATATTTGTTTTAAACGATGAGAGAGAAAAAAATCATAAAGTTACATGTGAATTCACAATGCAGATATGGTCCTGCGTATAACCTCTAGGGGCAATGCAGTTCACTCTACCGCTGTCATGACTACCAGACAGCGCTCACCTTACTGCTGTCTCTGTGTTGCACCTCTCCATGTTCTCATTGGTCAGTACATGGGTCTTCATGTCCCACTTCTCATCAATGTGATGGCTCTTTTCAGTGGATGTATGACAGCGTGTCCATAAACATTAACAATCTGTTGTTAACCTGGGCAGGCACAATTACTGTATAACCGCGTAACCCACGGTTATGGATGAAGACCATCATGAAAATAAAATAATTGTCATAACCCTTTAAATATTTTTGTTGTTGTGTGTGTTTGGAACAAACAGCTGACTGAAGATGGGACTGCTGTGCATTTGTGCGGTTGAGTCCATTTCTCCTGTAAAATGGACTCTTAACGTGATGAAACTTTGTTGCTCCTTGCTGAAACAAGCAAATAAGTATTCGGTTGCTTAGGCAACACCCCCACAATGCAACAGCAGCGCACATACGAATACAATGAATAGAACGTGCTTGGAACCTCTAATCATAGCAATTTGACTGGTAAACTCATGGGTACACTCACAATGGCTGCCTGGTATTGTGGTGCAATAAGTTCCATGGTAATGTAGAATGGTAATTCAAATCATGTTAACTGATGTGGCTCATGCAATGGAATGTATTTTTTGTTGAATTAACAAATCATAGCACATATTTTATTTCCTGCTTTGCTCCTATGGGTACACTTGCAATGGCCGCCAATCCACCCATTATGCCATCACTGTCTTGAAATGGGGCGTTTGTTCTATTCATTCTATTTCTATGCCAGCGCATCCAGTCAGGAGCAGAGGAGGGGAGAAAATGTGCGTAAACACCCGTTAGTTTTGTTGTTGCCATTTAAATGGTTATTACGGTGACCGCAGTCATTTGGCTGGCCAATTACCGCCATCCAAAATTCCATGACCGTCTCAGCCCTATTGTTAAGGTCGCATATGGGCTGTTTGAGAGCACGCGCTTTGTACTTGCAGAGCAGTCATTGCACAATTTCTCCATCCGCTGCATATCAACTGCAATCATTTCTATAATCAGCACTGTGTCATTTTCTCACGCCATCCATTATTGCACTTCTTTTGTGTGAAGAGCCTGTCAGATGTCTGTTTTCAGGGACCTGCGCTGCTGCCAGCAACGGTTTGAGTCTCACGGTGCCTCTGTTTCAGATGGCTAAGCATTGCAACTGTACTGCCATTAGCTCAATTCCCTGTCTCACTCTCTGCCATTTTTCCAACCGTTAACAATGATGATGTGCGGAGTGCTTTACATCCATGGCAAATTTAAAAAAAATACTATAACCTAAGGGAGTGCCAGATAAAGGGACGGTAATGAGTGATGCACTGATGTGACATTTTTAGCCGATATCGATATCTGCTATTTTCCTTGACAACAAAAAAAACGATACCGATATTTATCATTTTAGTGGCCTTTTAAGCATTCTAGTACAGTTAAATAGTTAACACACACATGGACGCAGCGGCCTAAGGCACGACATCTCAATGCAAGAGGCGTCACTACAGTCCCTGTTTCGAATCCAGGCTGTATCACATCCGGCAGTGATTGGGAGTCCCATAGGGCGGTGCACAAGTGGACCAGCGTCGTCCGGCTTTGGCCGGGGTAGGCCATCATTGTAAATAAGAATTTGTTCTTAACTTGCCTAGTTAAATAAAGGTTACACACACACACACAAACCACACTGATCAAAAATAATTTTGTTGGCGTTTACGTATGTGTCACAGCTTTCTTCTGTTGAAGGAGAGGCGGACCAAAACGCAGCGTGGTTATTGTTATACATCTTTAATGAAGATGATAAATGAACAATATACAAAACAAGAAATGTGAAAAAAACGAAAACAGCCCTATATGGTGTAACAAACGCCAAAGACAGGAACAATCACCCACAAAACCCAACACCAAACAGGCTTCCTAAATATTGCTCCCAATCAGAGACAATGACTACCACCTACAGTGCCTTGCGAAAGTATTCGGCCCCCTTGAACTTTGCGACCTTTTGCCACATTTCAGGCTTCAAACATAAAGATATGAAACTGTATTTTTTTGTGAAGAATCAACAACAAGTGGGACACAATCATGATTCCGCTTTTAACGGACCTCTGAGACTATCACAGTGCAGGTGCATTTATACGGAGACTTGATTACACACAGGTGGATTGTATTTATCATCATTAGTCATTTAGGTCAACATTGGATCATTCAGAGATCCTCACTGAACTTCTGGAGAGAGTTTGCTGCACTGAAAGTAAAGGGGCTGAATAATTTTGCACGCCCAATTTTTCAGTTTTTGATTTGTTAAAAGAGTTTGAAATATCCAATAAATGTCGTTCCACTTCATGATTGTGTCCCACTTGTTGTTGATTCTTCACAAAAAAATACAGTTTTATATCTTTATGTTTGAAGCCTGAAATGTGGCAAAAGGTCGCAAAGTTCAAGGGGGCCGAATACTTTCGCAAGGCACTGTATGTCTTGAAGCTAATAGCAGTGACGCCATTACTGTGTAACTCCGGTAGGGCAACATCTGAAAAATAGCGTGCTTGAGAACCTGTGCTTGACCAGTCGGCGAAAGCCAACATCACCCACGACAGAGAACAGTTGATTGTCACAGGCAATGAATTCCAGTATATTGGCTTTTTTTTATTGACGGATTTCACCTTTTGAGTTGTCTCGCTGAAATGTTCTTACTCTTTCAAATGACTGATCGACTTGTTGACTGCTCGATCCACACAGCAGACGTTGTGGGCTAAGTTATGAATGCTGTGTTTCACGTGTTGCGCAAATTTTACGTGCCGCCATTACTGCACGTTAAATAGGTATGCAAGTCAGCTTTGACATCGGTTTTACACATCAGCTTTAAATGTTTGCATTTTTAGCTAATATCGTCTGATTCCGATATGTTCACCGATATATCCCTAGCATCCCTAGTAGTAAGTGAGGTACTGGAGTCCAGGTGTGTCTGATGATGATGATGTGTAGGTGCGCGTAATGAATGATGCCAGGTGTGTGTAACGATGGATCCCAGGACTAGTGGCGGGAGTAGATGTGACAGAAATTCTAATAAAAACAAAACAACTAGTTTTAAATAGGCTCTGTCTAAATACAGTTACAGGCACCATAATTGCTCCCCGTGGGCATATAATATTAAAGTAGACTATGGAGGGTTTTACGCACATCCAAAATAATAATGGAAGCTGGCTAAAATAATAATTAAAAGGGGGACATCGGCTCATTGTTTTGCTCCTCCCTAAGTTGATCTTTCGATAAAGCTTTGGTGATTCATATGTATTTCAAAGCAATCTCATGAGCCAAGCCCATTATTGATAGGCTGGGCTTTCCATGGCACTGTGTGCACATGTAGGCCTAAATGTCTTTTAAACACATAATGTTCACACTTCTATACAGAATAGGAGTCTCCTGTCAGTTGTATGCAGTGTCTTCCCTAAATGTGTGTAGTGTTTAAAAAATATATCTATATATTCTCTATAAAGAATATCTACACATTCTCTATAAAGAATCTGTCGTTGATATGGTGGAGGACTGAATTGTTAGGAGGATATTGGCACCCCTCCCACTTCAACGCAAGATCACTGATCTTAGACAGGTCAGGTAACGTGCGTATGACACTTGCACCTCCCTAGTGCCAGTTGAAAATAGAGCCCTTAGTCTCCCATTGACATACATTTATAACTAGGGTGCGTTCGTAAATTCACTCTTGAGTGTCAGAGTGCGCTCTAGGCATTAGTAAATTCAGAGCATTGTCAGATTGTCCATTCGTAAATACAGAGCGTTTCCCCCTCAGATCGCTCAGAGAGCACACTGGACACTCTGGCTGAGGAGTAGGCTTGATCCGAGCGTTCTGACCTCACAATGCCAGTCAAGAACCCAAGCTAACTGGCTAAAGTTGACTAACTTGCTAGTTACTTCCAGACTCAAATGAGAGAACACCTCACTCTGGCCATTTTTCTCACCCTAGCAGAGCTGGTTAGGCAGTTTTTATGTTATCCAGAGCGTTGGTGACTGCAACTGTGCTGCTGGCAACAATTTAATGACGCTTTTTTTGCAGAGGTTTACTCACACCGGCCATATTCATCGGGTGTTGAGCGTTCGTAAATTCTTCAGCTATTCTGCACTCTGGCACAGTCAGATGAGAGTGCTCTGAAATCGGAGTAGATAGCCAGAGCGAATTTACAAACGCACCCTTAAGTGGACGTTAGCAAGGATTCGCCACCAAATCTATTATTCTTTCATGTTAAATCATTATTATTTTTGTGGGCCTTTTGAATGGTTCTGTGGTGTTCATCTGTATTCCTAAACTCTGCTTTGTATTCTCATATCCATGTCTTCTAATGTCCCTCTCTCTCCCCCCTCTGTGTGTCCTGTAGAAGTCGCATGATGGAGCAGTACTTCTCCCACAGTGGCCAATACTGTCTGAACCTGGACAGCGGCATGGTGATCGACAGCTACCGGATGGGCAACGAGGCCCGCTTCATCAACCACAGCTGTGAACCCAACTGTGAGATGCAGAAGTGGTGAGTTAGTACTTCTACTACAACAACATGCCATTTCACAGACGCTTTTATCCAGACTGTCTGAGTGGGAATAGAACCTGCGATCTACTACAACAACATGCCATTTCACAGATGCTTTTATCCAGACCGTCTGAGTGGGAATAGAACCTGCGATCCTTGGCATTGAAAGCACCATGCTCTACCAACTTAGCCACACAGTTCAACTCTAGTAGTGTTTGGGGTTCACCTAGGAATGGTTTCCTGGACACAGACCAAGCCAACCGACATGCTTGCGCACTTGCTACTTACTGAAAAGCATGTTCAATGGATATTCTCCATTGAAAGTCATTAGGCTAATGTCCAGGACACCACCTCTAGTACAGAAGACAGTCTGTTAATAACACACAATGGTACGATTTACTAAGTGTCTATAAAGCTTGTTATTTTTTACAAGGAATAATACATGAAAGGTAAGAACACAAGTTAAACCAAGGTTACGATATTGAAAGTAATTAAAACAGGAGGACCTCCACTTAAACGGTGTGTTTAACATGTTAAGAGGAATTTCAGTAACTCTTGGTGGACAGTTGAAGTTAATAAAATAGCTTCTCTATTGTTTAAAGTTTTGTTAACCCCAAAAGGGCCTGAACACAGACCGTAAAAACGGTTAAGGACCTTTGAGAAAAGACCTGTTTTCCTTCTTGAAGGTCCAGTGAGTTAACTAGGACACACCGATCTAACAACTGTCTCTCTGTAGTGCTGTGGGGTGTTGTGGAGTGGGCCTCGAATAAGACATTCTACAGGGATAGAGCATTTCCAGCGTGAAGCCAGTCCTCCATCTTGTCACAGAATAGCGATTATACGACGTTGTAGCTGGGGCCTTGGACACAGCTGTATTAGTGCCCCTAGACAATGTGCTGAAAATGCTTTTTGTCCTCCCAGAAAGAGTACATTAGACAGCAAAGTGCAGCCTACACGGTTGTGCTGTGCAGGGAGATTAAAAAAGTATAGTGCACTTTTTACCAGAACCCTATGCTCTGACTGTGCCCTATGCTCTGACTGTGCCCTATGCTCTGGCTGTGCCCTATGCTCTGACTGTGCCCTATGCTCTGACTGTGCCCTATGCTCTGACTGTGCCCTATGCTCTGGCTGTGCCCTATGCTCTGGCTGTGCCCTATGCTCTGACTGTGCCCTATGCTCTGACTGTGCCCTATGCTCTGGCTGTGCCCTATGCTCTGGCTGTGCCCTATGCTCTGACTGTGCCCTATGCTCTGGCTGTGCCCTATGCTCTGACTGTGCCCTATGCTCTGGCTGTGCCCTATGCTCTGACTGTGCCCTATGCTCTGGCTGTGCCCTATGCTCTGGCTGTGCCCTATGCTCTGACTGTGCCCTATGCTCTGACTGTGCCCTATGCTCTGACTGTGCCCTATGCTCTGGCTGTGCCCTATGCTCTGGCTGTGCCCTATGCTCTGACTGTGCCCTATGCTCTGGCTGTGCCCTATGCTCTGACTGTGCCCTATGCTCTGGCTGTGCCCTATGCTCTGGCTGTTCCCTATGCTCTGGCTGTGCCCTATGCTCTGGCTGTGCCCTATGCTCTGGCTGTGCCCTATGCTCTGACTGTGCCCTATGCTCTGACTGTGCCCTATGCCCTGGCTGTGCCCTATGCTCTGACTGTGCCCTATGCTTTGACTGTGCCCTATGCTTTGGCTGTGCCCTATGCTCTGACTGTGCCCTATGCTCTGACTGTGCCCTATGCTCTGGCTGTGCCCTATGCTCTGGCTGTGCTCTAGGCTCAAGTTCAAATCAAAGTATATTTGTCACATGCGCCGAATAGACCTTACAGTGAAATGCTTACTTACAGGCTCTAACCAATAGTTCAAAAAAGGTATTAGGTGAACAATAGGTAAGTAAAGAAAAACAGTAAAAAGACAGTGAAAAATAACAGTAGCGAGGCTATAAAAGTAGCGAGGCTACATACAGACACCGGTTAGTCAGGCTCATTGAGGTAGTATGTACATGTAGATATGGTTAAAGTGACTATGCATATATGATGAACAGAGAGTAGCAGTAGCGTAAAAAATAGGGGTTGGGAGGTGGTGGGACACAATGCAGATAGCCCGGTCAGTCAATGTGTGGGAGCACTGGTTGGTCGGCCCAATTGAGGTAGCATGTACATGAATGTATAGTTAAAGTGACTATGCATATATGCTAAAAGGAGAGTAGCAGCAGCATAAAAAGAGGGGTGGGGGGGGCACACAATGCAAATAGTCCGGGTAGCCATTTCATAGCCTGCCTGTGCAAATCTGAGTTCTCCCTCACTCTTCTGTGTCTGTTGCTCCTGCAGGTCAGTGAATGGAGTGTACAGGATCGGCCTCTTTGCCCTCAAGGACATGAGCAGTGGCACGGAGCTCACCTACGACTACAACTTCCACTCCTTCAACACCGAAGAGCAGGTGGGTGTGGCGGCACATCAACCATTTTCCCTGATCCACTCCCAGTTACAGCCCCAATTTAGCCTTGTTCCAGATCTGTTTGTGCCGCGGTAAAAAATGTATCTGGGTTGTTTTAGCATCCAAGAGCCCACTCTCCACTGGGTTTGGGTTTCGATCTCAATTTTCCCACACCGTTCCCTTTTCCTGTTTTTGGCACACACTTCACATTCCTTTACCTGTGTCACCTCTTACCTTGAACTTCTCTCCCCTTACATTCTCCCTCCTACTGCTGCTTACTTCTCTCTACTCCCCTCTCTCTACTCCCCTATCTCTACTCCCTTCTCTCTACTCTCCTCTCTCTACTCCCCTCTCTCTACTCCCCTCTCTCTACTCCCCTCTCTCTACTCCCCTCTCTCTACTCCCCTCTCCCTCTCTCTCTCTCTCCCTACTCCCCTCTCTCTCTACTCCCCCCTCTCTCTCTATTCCCCTCTCGCTCTCCCTCTCTCTCTCTACTCCCCTCTCTCTCTCTACTCCCCTCTCTCTCCCTACTCCCCTCTCTCTCCCTACTCCCCTCTCGCTCTCCCTCTCTCTCTCTACTCCACCTTTCTCTCTCTACTCCACCTTTCTCTCCCCTCTCTCTGTCTCCTCCCCGCTCTCTACTCCCACTCTCCCTCTCTCTCTCTCTACTCCCCTCTCTCTCTACTCCCATCTCTTTCTCTCTACTCCCTTCTCTCTCACTCTCTTCCCCTCTCTCTCCTCCCCTCTCTCTCCTCCCCTCTCTCTCTGTCTTCCCCGCTCTCTACTCCCATCTCTCCCTCTCTCTCTCTACTCCCCTCTCTCTCTACTCCCATCTCTTTCTCTCTACTCCCCTCTCTCTACTCCCCTCTCTCTACTCCCCTCTCTCTCCTCCCCCCTCTCTCTCTCTCTACTCCCCTCTCTCTCTGTCTTCCCCGCTCTCTACTCCCATCTCTCCCTCTCTCTCTCTACTCCCCTCTCTCTCTACTCCCATCGCTTTCTCTCTACTCCCTTCTCTCTCACTCTCTTCCCCTCTCTCTACTCCCCTCTCTATACTCCCCTCTCTCTCCTCCCCTCTCTCCTCCCCTCTCTCTCTCTCTAATCCCCTCTCTCTCTCTCTACTCCCCCCTCTCTCTCTGTCTACTTCCCTCTCTCTCTCTCTACTCCCCTCTCTCTCTGTCTACTCCCCCCCCTCTCTCTCTCTCTCTCTCTACTCCACTCTCTCTACTCCACTCTCTCTACTCCCCTCTCTCTCTCTCTCTACTCCCCCTCTCTCTCTCTCTACTCCCCTCACTCTCTCTCTCTCTTTACTCCCTTCTCTCTCGCTCTCTCTACTCCTCTCTCTCTACTCCCCTCTCTCCTCCCCTCTCTCTCTCTCTCTACTCACCTCTCTCTTTCTACCCCCTCGCTCTCTCTCCTCCCCGCTCTCTCTCTACTCCCCTCTCTCTACTCCCCTCGCTCTCTCTCCTCCTCTATTTCTTTACTCCCCTCACTCTCTCTACTCCCCTCTCTCTCTCTCTCCTCCCCGCTCTCTACTCCCATCTCTCCCTCTCTCTCTACTCCCCTCTCTACTCTCCTCTCTCTCTCACTTTCCCTCTCTCTCTCTCTCTCTCGCTTTCCCTCTCTCTCTCTCTCGCTCTCCCTCTCTCTCTCTACTCCCATCTCTCTCTGTCTTCCCCGCTCTCTACTCCCCTCTCTCTCTCTCTCTACTCCCCTCTCTCTCTCTCTCTTTACTCCGCTCTCTCTCTCTCTCTCTCGCGCTCTCTCTCTTTACTCCTCTCCTCTCCCCTCTCTTTCTCTACTCCCCTCTCTCTCTCTCTACTCCCCTCTCTTTCTCTACTCCCCTCGCTCTCTCTCTCTTTACTCCGCTCTCTCTCTCTCTCTTACTCCCCTCTCTTTCTCTACTCCCCTCTCTCTCTCTCTCTACTCCCCTCTCTTTCTCTACTCCCCTCTCTCTCGCTCTCTCTCTGTACTCCCCTCTCTCTCTCTACTCCCCTCTCTCTCTCTACTCCCCTCTCTCTCTCTACTCCCCTCGCTCTCTCTCTCTTTACTCCGTTCTCTCTCTTACTCCCCCCTCTCTCTCTCTCTACTCCCCTCTCTCTACTCCTCTCTCTCTCGCTCTCTCTCTTTACTCCTCTCTCTCTTTCTCTACTCCCCTCTCTCTCTCTCTACTCCCCTCTCTTTCTCTACTCCCCTCGCTCTCTCTCTCTTTACTCCGCTCTCTCTCTCTCTCTTACTCCCCTCTCTCTCTCTACTCCCCTCTCTTTCTCTACTCCCCTCTCTCTCGCTCTCTCTCTGTACTCCCCTCTCTCTCTCTCTCTACTCCCCTCTTTCTCTATACTCCCCTCTCTTTCTCTACTCCCCTCTCTCTCGCTCTCACTCTCTCTACAGCAAGTGTGTAAATGTGGCTCAGAGGGCTGCCGGGGCATCATCGGAGGGAAAAGCCAGCGAATCAACGGGATGCCTGGAAAGACAGGCGGGGCACGGCGGCTGGGTCGACTCAAGGAGAAACGCAAGTCCAAGCACCAGCTGAAAAAACGAGTGCGTGTAAGGGAGAGAGACTAGAGGAAATGTTATATCAGGTGTCTTGCTACTGCCACTGCAATGGGTCTTTGATATTTACCGTCATCAAACGTTTTAACACAGCGTTTTTATGGAGCCTAAAAGCAAAGACATTGTATTCTGGTCCTAAATCAGTCAATATTTTGCAATGTCTTTAGCTCTGTAACCTAGAGAGCGGCTAAGTTTATTTTAAGGGGCACTGTGCATGTAGAACAGAGTGGTTCTTTGTTACAAAGGAGCTTTTTGTGGGGTGGAAGGTTCGATAAAAAAAATGACATGGACTTGAATAGTGAGAGGGCTGGACTGAACAGCAGCATAGGATCAGTACTCCTTTATCTCTAACTCTCCCCCTCTTCTCTTTTCCCAAGGAGGAGGATTCAAGTGACAGCAGCATAGGATCCGTACTCCTTTATCTCTAACTCTCCCCCTCTTCTCTTTTCCCAAGGAGGAGGATTCAAGTGACAGCAGCATAGGCTCAGTACTCCTTTATCTCTAACTCTCCCCCTCTTCTCCTTTCCCAAGGAGGAGGATTCAAGTGACAGCAGCATAGGATCCATACTCCTTTATCTCTAACTCCCCCTCTTCTCCTTTCCCAAGGAGGAGGATTCAAGTGACATCAGCATAGGATCAGTACTCCTCTATCGCTAACTCTCCCCCACTTCTCCTTTCCCAAGGAGGAGGATTCAAGTGACAGCAGCATAGGATCAGTACTCCTCTATCTCTAACTCTCCCCCTCTTCTCTTTTCCCAAGGAGGAGGATTCAAGTGACAGCAGCATAGGATCAGTACTCCTTTATCTCTAACTCCCCCTCTTCTCCTTTCCCAAGGAGGAGGATTTAAGTGACATCAGCATAGGATCAGTACTCCTCTATCGCTAACTCTCCCCCACTTCTCCTTTCCCAAGGAGGAGGATTCAAGTGACAGCAGCATAGGATCCGTACTCCTTTATCTCTAACTCTCCCCCTCTTCTCTTTTCCCAAGGAGGAGGATTCAAGTGACAGCAGCATAGGATCAGTACTCCTTTATCTCTAACTCTCCCCCTTTTCTCTTTTCCCAAGGAGGAGGATTCAAGTGACAGCAGCAAGTTTTATCCCCACCTTCTTATGAAACCCATGTCCAACAGAGAGAGGTACACACACAGCACACGTGCCAAACACACCCCATCCGCCCTTCACGCACACATACCCACGCAAACAGAACACACACACTCACCACTCTCTCTCTCTCTCCCTGTGGCTCAGGAACTTTGTGCTGAAGCACTGTGTGTTCCTACTGAGGAACTGGGAGAAGATGAGGGAGAAGCAGGAGCTGTTGAAGAGGGAGGGCGAGAGGGAGGCCAGTGGCGGCCTGTCCATCTACACACGCTGGGGAGGAGTCATCCGCGATGATGGAAACATCAAGTCAGGTGTGTGTGTGTGTGAGGAGTCAAAGGTGTGTGAGACCCCACATGTGCAGGAAAACAGAACTAGAATGAATAGAATAATCATTCTATACTGAACAGAAATATGAACGTAACAGGGGCACTGCACGCAACATGTAAAGTGTTGGTCCCATGTTTCATGAGCTGAAATAAAAGATCCTCAATATTTAAAACATTTTGTGCAGAAATTAGTTTAGTGAGCATATCTCCCTTGCCAAGATAATCCATCCACCTGACAGGTGTGGCATATCAAGAAGCTGATTAAACAGCATGATCATTACACAGGTGCACCTTGTACTGTTGACACACAACCAAAAGCCACAGATGCCTCAAGTTGAGGGAGCATGTAATTGGCATGCTAACTGCAGGAATGTCCACCAGAGTGGTTGCCAGAGAATTGAATGTTCATTTCTCTACTATAAGCCACCTCCAACATTGTTTTTGAGAATTTGGCAGTACGTCCAACCGACCTCACAACCACAGAACGTGTAACCACGCCAGCCCAGGACCTCCACATCAGGCTTCTTTACCTGTGGGCTCGTCTGAGACCAGCCTCCCGGACAGCTGATGAAACTGAGGAGTATTTCTGTCTGTAATAAAGCCCTTTTGTGGGGTAACTCATTCTGATTGGCCCATGCCGAATCATGTGAAATCTAGAGATTAGGGCCGAATGAATGTATTTCAATTGGCTGATTTCCTTACAGTTCATATAACTCAGTAAAATTGTTGCGTTTATATTTTTGCTCAGTATATTTCTATATGCAGTTATGTGCCAGGGGTAAGTTTTCCCAAAAGCTTTGTAGCACTAAGATAATATTTCATCCTTTCCCTACAATAGACTTATGATGACGTTAGTGCTACAAAGCTTTTCGGAGAAACCCCAGTTAAATCCGGAATATGAATGCTGTTTTTTGTATGTGGCGTCGAGGGGAGTGTTTGTGATGGCTTGTCGACTCAATCGCCCTGTGCGTGTGTCCCTTTGTCTCCGCAGACGTGTTCCTGACACAGTTCTCGGCGCTGCAGACGTCCCGGTCGGTGCGCACGCGGAGGCTGGCGGCGGCCGAGGAGAACACGGAGGTCACCCGCACCGCCCGCCTGGCGCACATCTTCAAGGAGATCTGTGACATGATCACCAGCTACAAGGGTCAGTGACACACACACACACACACACCTTTATTTAACTAGGCAGGTCAAATTCTTATTTACACTGACGGGATATAATATTAGCACAATTAATTGGCCTACACTACAAATTGAACAACATTTTTAACACGTCTGATTTGTACATAATACATTCAGTGACCATACCATAATCATTTTGATCTGATTACGCTAAATAAAATCACCATGTCTCAATTAAAAAAAAACATTTTTAGTCTATTTTTCCGTGTGTTGATTGGTGGGGGAAAACAGGTCTACTAGCCTACTGTAGGCTACACTACTTTATTTACATCAACATTCGTTCAGATCCATTAGCTTGTATCAAAAGAAAGGTAGATAAGGAAAATCTAAGTTTCAGGGATGAATGTACAGAGAGATATGCGTTCAATGCCAAGCCAGTGTGTCTTATTTGCAATGAAAATGTCGCTGTTTGCCAATAGTTAAATCTCAGAAGTCATTATTAATCTAAGCATGAAACTTTCAAGTGGCCTTCCCGCCCCAGACGGTGGCCCGAAGCAGAAACGTTGACGCGTTAACTGCAAGCTACACACACAGCTGACATTCTGTCACTTAGACGGGTTAAATCTGCAGTTACAAGGAAGAGGGAAAACCGCTGTGGACATGGTGGAAAAACTTGAGGCCTTTACTATGAAGCTTGAGTTGTTCCATTTGGGCTACTGCATTTCAGCACACTGGAGAAACGACAGGCAAGGGACTAGGCCGCAGCATTGTCACACAGGTGAAGGAAGATTTCATCAAGCAGCTGAGGGACAACTTCTCAACCAGATTTGAAGACTACAGCATGCCCAAGGATATCATTGCGTTTGTACGTGATCCTCTCAAAGTCCGCCCAGGTGGAGAATACTCCTCCCTTGATAAGAAAACGATACCCTCGCTGGATGAGGCCGCAATTCAAACTGAGCTGATTGAACTCCAGACATCGAGCCAAATCAGGGATGCGCTCAGTAGTAGTGCTGAGTCCTTGTGTGCGTTGTGGGTGGCATGCTCAGAGGAATACAGCACTATAAAGAAACGTACATTTTATGTGCTAACAATGTTTGGATCGATTTACACTTGCGAGTTCTTATTTTCCTCTATGAACGTAATATAGACTCACGACGGGAACCGGCTTTCACGTAAGTCAATCGAGGACTGCCTGCGCTTCAAAATCTCACCCGACATCCACAAGATCGTGTCCGAGGGGAGGACTGCCTGCTTCTATTAGGCCATATATTTTCTTATTGTAGAAGGTGCTGTTTAGCCTCATAACTGGCTGAGGTAGGCTAAGGTATTTTATATAAGACTTGGATGAAATAGACTCCAAATAAACTCTCTTGTTGTTTGTTTGTAAAGTCAAATTAAAATGAAGATTATTGTTGAAGTGAATTACTTGACTGGTGTAGTTATTATCCATCTGTTGCTGTGCAACACTTGCATAACAAGTTAGCTACAGTACAAGTCAGAAGTTTGGACACACCTACTCTTCAACGTTTTTTCTTTATTTTTACAATTTTTCTACATCGTAGAATAATACTGATGTCATCAAAACTATGAAATAACACATGGAATCATGTAGTAACCAAAAAAGTGTTAAACAAATCTAAATATATATATATATTTTTTTATTCTTCAAAGTAGCCACCCTTTGCCTTGATGACAGCTTTGCACATTCTTGGCATTCTCTCAACCAGCTTCACCTGGAATGCTTTTCCAACAGTCTTGAAGGAGTTCCCACTAGGGTTGCACGATATATCGGTGAACATATCGGAATCGGACGACATTAGTCAAAAAAATGCCAACATCGGTATCGGCCCGATGTCTAGTTTAACGCCGATGTGCAAAACCAAAGTCAAAGCTGACGTAAATACCTATATAACGTAGGTTACATGACGTATTGACGCCACATAAAATTTTGCGCTACACGTGCAACACAGCATTCCTAACCTAGCCCACAACGTCTGCTGTGTGGATCGAGCAGTCAACAAGTCGATCAGTCATTTGAAAGAGTAAGAACATTTCAGCAAGACAACTCAAAAGGCGAAATCCATTAACGCCAAGATACTGGAATTGATTGCCCTTGACAATCAACCATTCTCTGTCGTGGGTGATGTTGGCTTTCGGGACTGGTCGAGTACTGGTACACACTACCAAGTGCGATATTTTTCAGATGTTGCCCTACAGGCATTACACAGTAATAGCGTCACTGCTATTTGCTTCACGACATACATACTACGGAATGCCGATTGGGTCTTTGCGTGTCAAAAACGATACACAACAAATAATACTATTTGACAATAACACTATTTGACGCGCTATGTTCTGAAATTGCACGTGCAAGCCAAGCGATACCACTACTATCGTAGCACTGTCAATGCTGCAAACAAGCAAACACTGGCCACGAACAATGTGTTTACAATACCACGTTGGTAATAAAGCATTATTTGTTCGACCGCAACTTCTGGGGTAGCTAACTACCTTTAGCTTGGTACCTAGCTAGCACCAATACAACCAGCCTGAAAACAATGACCAGTAGAAATTGCAGTCATTTTCATTCTTAGCAATGATTTAGGAATCCTTGTGAGTAAGTATTAGCTAGGTAACCACTTGTTGTTCGCCTATTGAAATTGAACTTCAGTTCATGAAAATAAATAGCTATCCAGTTACTTAACCCTGTTGCCCAAAGCTAATGTTATAAGCAGCCAGCTAGCTTCATCTGGCTAGTGAGGCTCCACCGAACCGGGTTATGTGTTGTGAAGCTAGCCACAATAAGGATTAGGCACAATAGTGGACTTTGCGGTTTTCCTTCAAAATAAAAGTACATTTTTGAACGTGATGCAGAAGTTTACAATTGGTGGAATCATGCCATATTTAGACTGGATAATGTTAAACCAGGTTGGAATGTGAAGCAATGAAATGGGGTATCAGTCTACTCGGTGACACCTACAGAACACAACTCTGAAGAGTTTACGTAAATATTAGCGTTGTAGCTGTTATCGCGGGACTGTGACTGTGTGAAATCACCTCCCCAATCAGCCTATTGTGTGTAATGACATTCATATGGCACTGTACAGCTTTACCTAAGGATTGGAAATGGGGTATCAGTCTACTCAATACCCAAGATATTTATCAGACTCCAAAACATCCACGCAGTATTGTTTTTCCTTGGGAATAGTGTTCAATACACATAGGTTGACAATAAATGTGGCTCAATTCACAGTTGTTTCAGAGTCCAGCAATAATAGCTACGATGTTAAAGTTCTCTGGGTGTCACTGAGTAGACTGACACCCCATGTCATTGATCCACAATCCATAGGTAGGGCTGTACAGTTAAATAAGTATGCCCTCAATGCAATTTTAAAGTATAATAGATCCAGTGTGATTTCAACAGATTTTTGTCAAATTAACAAATTATTGTCTTTTGTTGATTTTATATAACAACATTCCAACCTCGTTCAGCATGATCTATTAAATTATGGCATAATTCTACTATTTGTATTGATTTGCCTCACTGTCAATGACATACTTTTTATTTTGAAGGCTAACTGCTAAGTCTGCTATTGTGGCTAATCCATATTATGGCTAGCTTCACATAGAACATTGTTTGCATCCATGAGCTAGCTGGCATTTATTCATGACCAGCACTGAAGGTGCGCGAGACAACTTTATCAGCATCGTAGCATGCGTATCGTGTGTAATAACTATGTAAAATGATTACGTGACGTGCAGTCATATTCAGGTCCTGATTGTTGACCAATCTATTTCACACTTCAAATAGTGTTATTTGACACGTCAAATAGTTTTATTTAATGTGTATCTTTTTTGACACGCAAAGACCCAAAATGCATTCCATAGAAATCCTGGTTGAGAATGAAACGACTGAACAAATTAACAATGAGCGAGTAAGTGAAAGAAATAGGTTTTGATTTGACTGATAATGGGGACAAACTTTTTGGCCATTGTGTATGTGCGTGCGTGTGTGTGTGTGTGTGTGTAACCTTTATTTAACTAGGCAAGTCAGTTAAGAACAAATTCTTATTTACAATGACGCCCTACCCTGGCCAAACCCGGACGACGCTGGTCCAATTGTGCGCCGCCCTATGGGGCTCCCAATCACGGCCGGATGTGATACAGCCTGGATTCGAACCAGGGACTGTAGTGATGCCTCTTGCACTGAGATGCAGTGCCTTAGACCACTGTGTCCGTGTGTGTGTGTGTGTGTATGTGTGTATTAACTATTTAACTGTACAAACAATGTCATACCGGTGCATCACTAGTTCCCGCATATGTTGAGCGCTTGTTGGCTACATTTCCTTCACTCTGCGATCCAACTCATCCCTAACCATCTCAATTGGGTTGAGGTCAGGTGATTGTGGGGGCCAGGTCTTCTTATGATCACTCTCCTTCTTGGTCAAATAGCCCTTACACATCCTGGAGGAGTGTTGGGTCGTTATCCTGTTGAAAAACAAATGATAGTCCAACAAAGCGCAAACCAGATGTGATGGTGTATCGCTGCAGAATGCTGTGGTAGCCATGCTGGTTAAGTGTGCCTTGAATTCTAAATTAATCACTGACAGTATCACAAGCAAAGCACCCCCACACCATCACACCTCCTCCTCTATGCTTCACGGTGGGAACCACACATGCAGATATCATCCGTTCACCTACTCTGTTTCACAAAGACACAGCGGTTGGACCAAAAGTCTCAAATTTGGACTCATCAGACCAAAGGACAGATTTCCACCTGGTCACCGCGTGTTTCTTGGCCCAAGCAAGTCACTTATTCTTATCGGTGTCCTTTAGTAGTGGTTTCTTTGCAGCGATTCAACCATGAAGGCCTGATTCACGCAGTCTCCTCTGAACAGTTGATGTTGAGATGTGTCTGTTACTTGAACTCTGTGAAGCATTTATGTGGGCTGCAATTTCTGAGGCTGGTAACTCTAGTGAACTTATGCTCTGCCGCAGAGGTAACTCTGGGTCTTTCTTTCCTGTGCCGGTCTTCATGAGAGCCAGTTTCATCGTTGCGCTTGATGGTTTTTTGCGACTGCACTTGAAGAAACTTTTAAAGTTCTTGAAATTTTCCAGATTTACTGACCTTCATGTCGTAAAGTAATGATGGACTGTTGTTTCTCTTTGCTTATTTGAGCTGTTCTTGCCATAATATGGACTTGGTCTTTTACCAAATAGGGGGATTTTCTTTATGCTACCCCTACCTTGTCACAACACAACTGATTGGCTCAAACGCATTAAGAAGGAAAGAAATCCCACAAATGAACTTTTAACAAGGCACACCTGTTAATTGGAATGCATTCCAGGTGACTACCTCATGAAGCTGGTTGAGAGAATGCCAAGAGTGTGCAAAGCTGTCATCAAGGCAAAGGATGGCTACTTTGAAGAATTTCAAATATATTATGATTTGTTTAACACTTCTGGTTACTACATGATTTTATATGTGTTTTTTCATGGTTTTGACGTCTTCACTATTATTCTACAAATAAAAACCCTTAAACGAGTAGGTGTGTCCAAACTTTTGACTGGTACTGTATATTTTCAGCACCAGGCGCTGTTCACCTCCTGTTAATTGCGCTGCGTTTGCAGATTTACGTTTCATCGGCTCCCTACAAAATGGCCCGCTGCCTGCTTTATTAGTTATTAGTCTCCTGCATTCTCTCTCCTCATGAATTAAGTTAATATGTAACTTTTGCATTAGGGACCTTGGGAGAAGGCAGGTAGCTGGGTCAAGGGGCAGGCAGAAGGTCATACACGGTAGGTCCAAGTTGGCAACAGTACAGGCAGCGAATCGGCAAAATGCGTTGAGTGAGGCAGGCAACAACTATCCTACACGGCAGGAGTGAATGATGGGAAAACCCAGTGCTCTGAGAGAAGTGTGTCTCAAAACAAACAATACCTCACAGTGATGGTGTGCAAGGAACTGAACTAAATATTGTGGGATGATGACATGCAGGTGTGTGAACAAGTGATTAGAATTCCGGTGATTGGGATCTGGACAGTGAGCTGGAAAGTGGTCAGCGTTCTGGGGATCTAAGTGTTTGGGAGTGTGAGTTGGGCGCAGACGTTACACTTCCCATGAACTTCCTAGTCTCTAAACATCCCTGGTGCCGTCAGAGAAACTGGGGTCAAATGGCAAAGACATGACAAAGTCAACACTTCTGTGTTACGCAACCCAGTCTCAACAGGACTCAGTCCATGTGCGTGTACTGGCCACTACTACTGGCTTACCTGTTTGGCTTTTGCTTCTACAAACATCTGCTGTTGTAGATCTGATTCAAGTGTGCAGACTCATTTTTCCCTGAGTATATTTATGCACTATAAAAGTAGAAGGTACTCTGCTGAAGATAATGAAACCTCTTTCCATAGACTCAGCTGGTCAGACCCTTGCTGCTCCACTGGTAAACCTACCCTCAAGAAAGCGGTATGTTTTTGCTTGTTTGTTTGTGTGCATGCTAGCTCTTTCACCGATGTTTACTGTATGTAGGTGTGTTGTGCAACGCTTTGTGTGTTATCCAACACCCTCAGTGTTCTTATCGCTTCTTGCGACCATTACGATCATGTTTGGATTCATGAGACAAGAGGCACAGTTTTGACTCTCACCCCATGACTCGTGTGTGTGTGTGTGTGTTTGTATGTGACCCCAGGAACACGCAGTACTATGAGAAGGTGTCAGACCCGCTGGACCTGAGTACCATTGAGAAGCAAATCACCACAGGGCACTACAAGACCGTGGAGGCATTTGACACCGACATGCTCAAAGTGTTCCGCAACGCAGAGGTGGGTCTCCCTCAACCCTCCTCCTTATTGGATATACACAGCCACTGTTCCTTTACACACACACACACACACACCTACACACAGAGGACTCTTTTTTTACACACACACCTACACACAGAGGACTCTTATTTAAATGTGTGTTGTGTGGAGGCTGTGTGAGTGCCACTCAAATCGTTTGAAGGTTAGCCAACCCTATAGACAGGTGGGTTATTTAGCAACAAATCCAATGTGTGCACAACCATGGATCAAAACAGGCGGGTTTGGCTTTAGTTTCAAAGGATTGTTGTCAACATGTAAATTATATTTCCTCTCCAAATCATTATTGAAAATATACATACATTTGTACAATGAGCACTTGTCTCCCAAATACACCATTACAGTTGGTGGTTAGCTAGCTACCACATTTTTGCCATATTAGCATAGACATTAGTCAAAACGCCTCAAAAGAGACACGGTATCAATAACAAGAAACAACAAGCTGAAACGAGCCACGATTCCCCACATGGCAGCTTCTTGCCATTTTTGCTATCTGTCTGAAAATGTATCATTTTGCAGGGGTTTAGAATTCTAAGTGGGATTCTGGAAGCCTGGTCGAACTTGTTTAGGTTGCTGTGGCGTAAGCTTCGCTTTACAAAACACAAACTGTATTTTCCAAATTCTCAACGTCATTGCCCTATGCTCCCTCCATCCTAGCAGAAATACTACGGGCGGAAGTCGTCAGTAGGGAGGGACGTGTGCCGGCTGAGGAAGGCCTACTACGGCGCGCGCCACGAAGCCGCTGTCCAGATTGACGAAATTGTCGGAGAAACAGCCAGCGAAGCGGACAGTTCGGATTCGCTGGAGCGAGACCACGCCCATCATCACCACCACCACGGAGGGGGCTGGCCGGGCTCTCACGACAAGGACGATGACATCATCCGCTGCATCTGCGGCATGTACAAGGACGAGGGCCTGATGATCCAGTGTGAGAAGTGCATGGTGAGAGAGCGTGGGACACAGCCTAACATTGCAGGCTCCGAGTTGAACCTGTTGTTGAATGTTAGCCTAACTGAATATGGATATAACTGAATATCAGTTCCTTACTGAATCCATGAGGCAATGTACAGTTTGGATTCCAAATACCTGCCTGTTGATTCTGAGTGACTGGTGAGTGTTCCTGTCAGTGGAAGCAATGTTTTTGAGAGCACGAGTTGATTGTGGGAAAGATGACTAAGTGTGGTAGTCTAATATATTGTTAGCGTTAGTTTTGGCTGTGATTGTAGTGTCAGGGTAAACGGTGATGCGTCTGTCTCTCAGGTGTGGCAGCACTTTGACTGCATGCGGCTGGAGGCGGAGGTGGAACACTACCTGTGTGAGCAGTGCGACCCCCGACCTGTGGACAGGGTGAGTGTTGTCCCCCTTCACCTAATCCCAATCACACCCCATAGTCTATAGGAACCAGAAGTTGGAACCGGTTCAGGGAACAGAACAGAAAACTACATTTTTTGGAGGAGGTGGGGGGCAGAATCAGAACTGGGAACGAAAGCGATCTATACTATTCCGGAACATAACCGTTATTTTAAAAGCATGGGATCTGGTTAATAATGTTATTTTACGTTCTGGGCATTTTCCAGTCCCACCAAAAATGAAACAAAACACCTATGCAAAACCCTCACTATGTCACTCAGAAACGTATTCCAGTGTCTGCTGCCAGCAAAAAATCTTTGCTACTGTGTGTGTGTGTGTGTGTAGGCTACCAGCCCCTCCCTCGCCGGAGCATAGACTACTGTAGCCTACTGACGTTACAAGCGTGATTCTAAAATTAGGGAGAGACATTTTTAATTAGAGATGAACCTTTTCAATGATAGTTAAGGATACTATAGTTATCACATTTCACATTGGATTTATTAACTACAAATGTTTTTATTTCTGGTGCCTCTCTGCACACACACGTTAGCTAGCTAACTAGCTCTGGTCCAACAATTAAGCCAACTCTCGGAAGGCCAAAGACATTCAAAGTTCCTTCATAAAAGCCACTCCTGCGCAGGTATAATTCTGAGAGGCCTGATTCAGATAATGCAAGTCATAACAAGATGCCCAGCACTTCAAGCCAAGCCTCTTCCTCCACCCTCTCTTGCTCCCCACCCTTGTCTGTCCAATGTGTGCTAACAGCTATAGCTTGCTCACTCCATAGCAAGCTGCTCTATCTGCACTGATTGGTGAAGTAATTCAACGTCGAGCTAAATGTTTGAAAAATATATATAATTTGGTTTAAAAAGGAACAGAAAGGAATGATATAAACCGTAAGTTTATTTTTGTGTTCAAACCAGTTCTAACTTTATTTTGCTGGTCAGAACAGTGGAAAGAAACGAAATGATTCAGAACGAAACAATTGGAAAATTATTTCCATTCCAACCCCTCAAAGAAACTGGAAGGTCACAGGTGGGTTATCAGACGATGGGTGTTTCTCAATATGCGTACTACTATTCTCCACACTCATGTTCCGAGTGCATTCTTTGTGGACGCTCTCTTGAGTGCGTTCTTGTGAGGACGAGTGTGGATAAAATATCACATTTGAGAAGCACTCGCACTCCCCCTACTGTATTACGTCACGCTTCACCTCCCCCATTCACTGAACGTAATAACCTGCACTAGCCAGCTAGTTTAACAGGCAAAAACTACCTAAAGATAATGTTATGCAAGGTAGATGACTGTCAGTTCTTCATGGTTGGCTAGTTACCAATTCTTTGTGGCTAGCTAGCTATCCAGTTTGCTCTATTGACTTACAATGGGCTTGTGATCTACGCACACTAAAGTGGGTATTGTAGGCAGGTAAACATGCCAATATGAGTACTGTATGTATTTATTAATGTATCAAGATAAAATATTGCAATCAGGCAACATATGAGATGTGAATGGGCAACATTTCATTCCAAAGAGTCTGAGTTTATACTGAGTTTATCCCGTTGGTGCTCCAGGAGGTGCCAATGCTGCCCCAGCCCAGCTACGCCCAGTCTGGCTCAATCTACTACATCTGTCTGCTGCGAGACGAACTGCTGCTGCACCAAGGTATGGAAGGGGACTATAACCACGGCACCCTATGCCCTATATAGTGCACTACTTTTGAACAGGGCCCTGCTCAGAAGTATAGGGCTCTGGTCAAAAGTAGTGCATTATATAGGTAATAGCATGCCATTTCGGACGTAACCCCATGTATGAGGCCACATCAATGTTGTAGTGAGTTTTTGTGTCAGTTGCACAGCTTGCCACGAGGAATAATTGTTGTATAGCAACTTGGGGTGTGATAAATGTTCCTTGTACCGGCTTCCCGAGTGGCGCAGCACTCTATAAGTCTCTATATCACAGTGTTGCGGCATCACTACAGCCTGGGCTTCGATCGCAGGCTGTATCACAACCGGCCGTGACCCAGCGTCGTCCGTGTTTGGCGAGGCTTTTGCCCGGGGGGGGGGGGCTTTACTTGGCCCATCGCGCTCTAGCGACTCCTTGTGGCGGCCCGGGGGCCTGCAGGCTAACTTCGGTCGTCAGTTGAACAGTGTTTCCTCCGACACATTGGTGCAGCTGGCTTCCGGGTAAAGCGAGCGAGTGTTAAGAAGTGCGGCTTGGTCGGTCATGTTTCAGAGGACGCATGACTCAACCTTTCCCGAGCCCGTTGGGGAGTTGCAGCGATGAGACAAGTTCGTAATCCCGAAATTGGGGAGAAAAAAAGGGTCATTAAAAAAAAATGTATAAATAAAAATCATGATAATGTTATGTAACCTGTCTGACCAGGTGACTGTGTGTACCTGATGAGGGACAGCAGACGCACCCCAGAGGGCCAGCCAGTCAGGCAGTCCTACCGTCTCCTGTCCCATGTCAACAGAGACAAGCTAGACATCTTCCGCATCGAGAAACTCTGGAAGAGTGAAAAGTAAGGGAGGGGGAAAAGGGAACGGCCCATTGAGCCAGCGCTGAGAAACTTCAGCGATTTCATTGCTGTATTTTTGCCTCTGACACGCTCTTGTCTCTTTGTGTGGGTGCCCTGTAGGGGTGAGAGGTTTGCCTTTGGCCATCATTACTTCAGGCCCCACGAGACGCACCACTCGCCCTCGCGCCGCTTCTACCACAACGAGCTGTTCCGTGTGCCACTCTACGAGATCATCCCTCTGGAGGCCGTGGTCGGGACCTGCTGCGTCCTCGATCTCTACACCTACTGCAAAGGTGAGACTCACGCACGCACACACACACACTTTGTAAGGGAGTTCAAAACAAACACACTGAGCTAACACACATAATTACCTAACCTGACCTGTGGTGCGTTTGTTTTTTTCTCAGGACGGCCGAAAGGAGTGAAGGAGCAGGACGTGTACATCTGCGACTACCGCCTGGACAAGTCGGCGCACCTCTTCTACAAGATCCACCGCAACCGCTTCCCCGTGTGCACTAAGCCCTACGCCTTCAACCACTTCCCCAAGAGGCTGGCCCCCAAGAGAGACTTCTCAGTAAGAGGGTCCAAGAGGAGGGGTGGGGGTTGTTTGTATTGAAGTGTCCGTATGTAGTTTTAGTGAGGCTAGTTTGATGAGGTAGTATTGATATAAGGTTCCGTTATGGGCTTGAATTGAGTGCAACTAGAGAAGTGTATCAAAGTTGTTTTGTCAAAGAGGTTGATTGGGCACCAGTGACGACTGATATGTGCCCACCGTTCTTTTCGTGGGTGTTTTTGCAAACCGTTAGTTATCCTAAGAGAGAAGATTGAGGTCCAGCTTTATACACAGTTAGTAAAACAAATTGTTAATAATCCCAAAAATGAAGTCCTGTATGAGCAACTTGTAAGTCCAATTAAAGAGCCTTTGTTCCTTTCCAACCTCGCCACAGCCGCACTACGTTCCTGACAACTACAAGAGGAACGGGGGGCGTTCGGCCTGGAAGAGCGAGCGGCCCAAAGGAGTTGGAGGGGCCTGTGAGGACGACGCTTCCCCATGCGACCAGGGTGACGACTTCCGTCCGGAGAGTGACAACCGAAGAGTGGTGGAAGGGGACATGGACACTGCCCATGAAGAACCCACACTTCCTACCGCTGCTCAACCCACGCGACCAGATGGGCCAAGGGATGGAGAAGAGGAGGAGGCGGGGCAGGAGGTAGAGGAGCATAGGGAGCTGGAGGAAGGTACGGCAGAGAGAGGAGTTGACGTGCTGGAGCTCCTCCCCTCCATGTCTTCCTCACCCCTCCATCACTCCGGACTGGGCAGGAGGGAGGCGCAAAGGGATCGGCTAAACAAGATTCTGCTGGATCTGCTACACAGAACACCCAATAAGAACGGTGAGCAGGCAATGAGGAAACGGGTATTACGACAGAGGGGTGGTTTGATGAAGAATGGAAACTGTTGAGTTGATGAAGGGGAAATATCAGACAGTTAACTGAATGTGTCATTGGTGTTTGGTAACTTCTCTCTCTTCTTCCAACAGCCATAGATGTCACTTATCTTCTAGAGGAGGGGTCAGGACGGCGATTACGTAGACGGACACTTGGATTCGGAGACTTTGTGGGTAGAAAATGATGTTGCCACTTACCTGGCAAGCACATTCCCCTTTCATTTACTTGGGAGAGGTGGGGGGAAAATGGAAAGAGGGAAGACGACATTTACAAAGAGAAGGTCACCACAAAGTGAAAAGGTTGGTCCCCTTCTCTGGCGCCCCTTCAGGTGGTGTCCCCTCTTCCCCAACCTTTCATCTCAAGTGATGAAACAACTCAACAAATAAATGGTTTGAAGCAGTGCACTCAGCAGTCGTGATCATTGATAACGGTTTTGTAGGGGACCCAAGGACTTCTCAGGAGGGTGGACCCAGACTTATTGAAGTACGATGCAAATGCATATTTTATTTTTAATTTTTTTACATAGGAAAATGTACCCCATGCACTTAAAAATGCGCATTGAACATATATTCATCAAAGACAGCCCTGTTACTTGGGACAGAGAGACAATTACATAGGTGTCACATTATCCATACATGGCTCATCAGTGCAACCTTGAGTCAATTATTTTTGATGAGCAAAATAAAGGAACAAAGTGGTACTGAACATGGCTGTGGCATGCAGCCACAGACTCATATTGACTTCGATTTTTTAAACAACATCAAATGGGAATGAGAACACTGGAGACTGGCGCACCCTAGTGGGACTAAGTGGTGATGACAAACTAAACGTAGGGTTAATGTACCAGGACTATCCTCAGAGGCTATGCAGTGTACAGTAAGCATACACTGTTGACGATGAACTAGGAGAGAAGCAGCAGGAACGAGGTTGGTCAACTGCACTTTGGTACCATGGATATTGTTGGCGCTCTATAATGTATCAACGAGACACACTAACACACAGTATTGGATGATCCAGTCTGAAAAGCAACTTAATAAGTAGATTATCTTATATATATACATATATATATATATATATATACATATATATATATATATATATAGGAACAGAGAAGGAAGGACGGGAGAATGGCTGGTGGTCTTTGGGAAGATGGAGTGTGCGCTTTTGGTCAGTCAAGTGTCTTGTTTGGTTTGTGAGGCAGTCCACTTCACCCCTCTTTCTGAAGTACCTGATTCACCAGCTTAACTAAGTCAGGTGGCGGAACACTGGCTCTTACTGTAACGCCTTAGAGCGCCGTGATCCCTGACTGCCTTGCGTGAGTGTGTGCGTATGTGTATGCACATTTATGTGTCAGTAATCTGCCAGAATTCTTGAAGAAAAAATGAAAAAAATTAAGGGCTTGATGGCAATTAACATTTTATGGGAAATTATGGAAACATAAAATGTATCGTGATGGTCATATTTTCATATATTCTGTGAGGGGTATTTGTTGGGAGGGAGGAATTCTAGCTGTACATTTTATTCTTCAAATGTGTTCTGGTTGCCATGGAGAATACTTTTAAATAATTTGTGTGATTTGATGAGATTTCTTTTTTTCCAAACACTTCTGTTTAAAATGGGACTTTGACCGAAATGTCCTATCAAGATGGACTGACAGACCGAGAGAGTAAAGAAACTGACAGAAAGAGGACAGAAAGTTGTACAGTGCCAAGTTATGTATATACAGACTGGGATTATGTGAGAAGTGTCTCCAAAAGCAATATCTTGATAACAGATTTTGTGTATTATTGTATTGTACAGAACTCAGACCCATATGTATTATTATAATGATTGTCTGCCATTTGTATTACTATAATCGAGACACTTAAGCTTGAAGGAGAAAGAAGAGGTGTTTTTGTCCAGTAAAATGTACCACAACTGTCCTAAATGAATGACATAAGAATTTTAACTGAATTTTTGTTCCCTAAAAATTAAATTCATCTATGTACTGCATGAGCAAGAAGAATGTCAAACGAACTTCATAAAAGGCATTGGGACATAAGTGACTCTGAAATTACATCTGTCGCTGTAATAATTAATATCAATAATTTTACTTTTGAGGAGAAAATATGCTCCTTGTTTTTGCTGCAAAGTGTTGAACACTAAAAAAACAAACCAACATAAAAATGTTATGATATTATGAAAGATGACAGAAACAAAAGTATAACTGTCAGCTAAATATGTTCTTCCTTTTTGGTTCTGTTTTTGTGATAGCAGTCATAAATATGATGCTTGTGCTTGTAGGCTATTTGTGTGTTTTGTGTGATTTGTTTAGTTATTTTTAGACAATCACAAAATAAGATGCAAGCATTGTAAATGGGCAGACTGGCAGACATTTTGTGATGTGTACAGTTTGTCAACTTCTTCCACTCGTTAAAAGTTTGTAATTATGATTCTAAAGTCATGAAAATGCTGTTGGTTTTTACTTTTTGTTTTATATTCTATTTGTTTTTTTTTGTTTGTTTTTTAAATAAAAAGCACTACATTATTGTGAATGTTTATTTTGCCTTGACTTTTTGATCATTTTTAAAGGAATTGTTCAATTGTGTTCTGGATTTCCTTAATATAATTCAGGTGAATTTATAAGCAAAGTCGGAAGTTTACATACACCTTAGCCAAATACATTTACACTCAGTTTTTCACAATTCCTGACATTTAATCCTAGTACAAATTCACAGTCTTAGGTCAGTTAGGAACACCACTTTATTTTAAGAATGTGAAATGTCAGAATAATAGTAGAGAGAATGGTTTATTTCAGCTTTTATTAATTTCATCACATTCCCAGTGGGTCAGAAGTTTACATACACTCAATTAGTATTTGGTAGCATTGCCTTTAAATTGTTTAACTTGGGTCAAACGTTTCAGGTAGCCTTCCACAAACTTCACACAATAAGTTGTGTGAATTTTGTCCCATTCCTCCTGACAGAGCAGATGTAACTGAGTCAGGTTTGTAGGCCTCCTTGCTCGCACACACTTTTTCAGTTCTGAGCACAAATGTTCTATAGGATTGAGGTCAGGGCTTTGTGATGGCCACTCCAATACCTTGACTTTGTTGTCCTTAAGCCATTTTGCCACAACTTTGGAAGTATGCCTGGGGTCATTGTCCATTTGGAAGATCCATTTGTGACCAGGCTTTAACTTCCTGACTGATGTCTTGAGATGTTGCTTCAATATATCCACATCATTTTCCTCCCTCATGATGCCATCTATTTTGTGAAGCGCACCAGTCCCTCCTGCAGCAAAGCACCCCCACAACATGATGCTGCCATCCCCGTGCTTCACGATTGGGATGGTGTTCTTCGGCTTGCAAGCCTCCCCCTTTTTCCTCCAAACATAACGATGGTCATTATGGCCAAACAGCTCTATTTTTGTTTCATCAGACCAGAGGACATTTCTCCAAAAAGTACCATCGTTGTTCCCATGTGCAGTTGCTAACCATATTCTGGCTTTTTTTTATGGCTGTTTTGGAGCAGTGGCTTCTTCCTTGCTGAGCGGCCTTTCAGGTTATGTTGATATAGGACTCGTTTTTACTGTGGATAGAGATACTTTTGTACCTGTTTCCTCCAGCATCTTCACAAGGTACTTTGCTGTTGTTCTGGGATTGATTTTCACTTTTCGCACCAAAGTATGTTAATCTCTAGGAGACAGAGCGGTATGGCGGCTGCGTGGTCCCATGGTGTTTATACTTGCGTACTATTGTTTGTACAGATGAACATGGTACCTTCATGCATTTGGAAATGGCTCCCAATGATGAACCAGAATTGTGGAGGTCTACAATTATTTTTCTGAGGTTTTGGCTGATTTCTTTTGATTTCCCCATGATGTCAAGCAAAGAGGCACTGCGTTTGAAGGTAGGCCTTGAAATACATCCACAGGTACACCTCCAATTGTCTCAAATGATGTCAGTTAGCCTATCAGAAGCTTCTAAAGCCATGACATCATTTTCTGGAATTTTCCAAGCTGTTTAAAGGCACAGTCAATTTAGTGTATGTAAACTTCTGACCCACTGGAATTGTGATACAGTGGATTATAAGTGAATAATCTGTAAACAATTGTTGGAAAAATTGTGTCATGCACAAAGTAGATGTCCTTACCGACTTGCCCAAACTATAGCTGAACAAGAAATTTGTGGAGTGGTTGAAAAACTAGTTTTAATGACTCCAAACTAAGTATATGTAAACGTCCGACTTCAACTGTAATTTAATTATAGATTTCAGCAGGTATTTGCACACAAACCATAAAAATGAGAAACCAAGGAGGTCTCAATTAAAATCCATACTCAAAAGTCTACAAAGTCCCAGTGCAAAGTTAGTCACTCGCTCCTTGGAGCAATAGCACCTCGACAAATAGATCTCCATGCCGTCCTATTCTGGGCCAGGTCCCGGGCGGATGTGGCCAGGTCCAAGGTTGTGCAGGTCGTCCCCCAACTGGTTAGATCACATTGGCCCACATTTATAAACATTGTGTGCGCACAAAATATACCCCAAAACATGCGCGCGCCAGTTTTCACGCAAAAGTTGGCATTTATAAAAACTGAACTTGACTTGAGAATGCGTTAAACTTCCCGCAAACGTTAGACCATATGTACACACACTTTCTATTGCATTTACAAGAAGGCAAAGGTAGCCTAGTAGTCTTGTGCAAATGGGGAACATATCATGACATATCATAACAAAAGAGGTAGCTAAATATAACAAGATGCAATCATTTGCTCTTAGTGAGAAGAGCGAAAATCTATTTTCTTTGCGTTTTAAAATAAGATTATTTCATTTCCATAATCATTGCATAATAAATTCCTCATATTTTCTGGGTGTGATGGTTTCATACTCATGAAATAGCAAATAGGCCTACAAGTTAGGATTGGACCCACTTCACGGTAGTGAATAGGCTAGATAAAACTACCGGTATTTTGCTCTATGCGATCCACTGTTCACCTTTTCCATTAACGTTTGTCTCAATCAGTGGCGACCCTGCATGTTATTTTGAGATTAATTCAAGGTATGTAGCAGTTTGTATCAAGGTATGTATCAAACAATGTATTTTTAAAAAATGTATCTGCATACAAACATGGTCTCTTGCTTTCTTGAGTAAGGCTGCTACAAAAATGCAGGTGTTTCAGTGATCAATGCTTCCTGTGTTGGAGGGGCAGCCAGAGAAAGCTCAGAGTGTAGGCAATCTGCTCTAGTTGCCCTGTGACTGGCTCAGGGTTCTAAGTTCAAGCCCCCTTGGGTTCTGCTATAGATTTACATTAGAAGTGCTCGTCCAAGAAGGCTCAAGGTCATTGTCCACAGATAAAAGGACATTATATCTACTGTAGCTTTGATTGGACTGATCATGTCAACGTCATACTTTGAAAATCTTAGCATGCAAGCTAGCTAGCTAGACAAACAGTCATCATCATTAATTACGTCGGCAATCTATTGGCAAATCCTTTTCTATCCTTGTAATATGCCGAGAAATTGTAGATAAAATGTAACGCTGCTCATTGGCCATTGGACATAAAAATTGCACATGTACAAAATCCTAAATTCAACAATGATTGGTATGGAAGGAATCAGTGGCTAACTGCAAGAGTTGCAAAGCAATCACTATTTTGCTTGCTCTTCGGTGGAGAGGGTGTGTGGTCCAAGTCTAAAAATGTAAAACATCTGTCTGAAAGGGTCTCTTTTCTAAGCTTGAAAGGATAATTCACATGCAACACCATGGGCCAGAAAGGGTTGAATACGTTGACCACTCTATCAATCCAGCATGACTCCTGCCACATTCAAAACAACTCGGAACTTGGAAACTTCCAACGTCTGACTTCAGTGAGTTCAAGACAACTTGGTACTCGGAGGAAAACATGCTCCGACTGGGAAAATACGTTTTGAACGGTCATCCAACTCGGAATTTCAAGTTGGGAACTATGTCCTCTTTCTAAAGCTTTGACTTGAAGATCACTGACGTCATGATAATTTTTTTTGAGTTCCCAGTTGTCTTGAAAGAACCATAAATCCAGAGAATACCAGACTTTGATGACAAAGGTTGATGACAAAGTTTGCCCACAAGAAAGACCCCCGCGCCACCTTCCTGTTCATGTGAGCACAGCACAACAACGTTGAGTCCAACAATGCTGCTATATGCCAGGATATGTATTGTGTAACTAAGAAAGCAATACTACATGTATGTTGTGTAGTAAACTGTTCGGTAGTAGCCCATGTCTCACCATAAGAATTTGGTCCCTGAAATGTCATTGAATATTGTAAGAGATTTCATTTTCTGCTTATATGCCCCCGTTATTTATCCAACAGTTCTGACTCGGTGTACAGGGAGAATACTGTAAGGCCTATTCTTAAGCTTTCCATTTCAAAAGTGCTGAACAAAAATGGGCATTTCAACTCTCACTCATTAATGTCTTAATTGAAATTACGTCTTGCCTCTTATCCGCTCATCATTCCCTTATGTCATTGTTTGTACATTTCATAGGTTATATTGCGAATATAGTTCTATCTCATTAGTATCTTAATCATCATTTTAGGCAATGTTGGAATTATGTATTTCATTGTTTTGCTTCCCTTGTGTATTATTATTAGCTCATGCTTTTCTATACGAGGAGGGGATACTACAGGCCTATAATGTTGTTGGGTCTGTAACCATGTTTGTCAGTGACTCTTCCCTTTCAGTTATTATTTTGTCAACAAAAAGTTCAGCAATAGACATGTAATTCCAGTTGATATTGCAAGGGTTGGTTTGTTTGCACAATGTGTGTCACTATATTATCTATAAAAGTGGATCCTAGTGATCAAGGGTGCAATGCATTAACAGAAATATCCGCAACCATTTGACAAACATCGCAGATTAGAAATGATGGGAATTAACAATTAATGTAGGCTACTACTGGTGATAAATGTAATGGGCAATTGATAGACAAACAATGCATACAATTAAGTTATGAAATAATGAATACCCACGAAAATGACGGGAGAGAGCGCATTCTGGAGAGAGACATGCCTTTTGCATCTGAGCCACAATCCCCGTATTCCTGGACCGTGTCATCCCCGCGGCTTCCTCAATGGATTAGTCCACTGAGACAGGCACAAAAAAATGTAACTATTTGCAACTGCTGGACTAAAAAAAAAAAAAAAATTGCATGTTTTCAGTACAGACCCCTTTTGTCATATAGTATTCCATATGAAAGTTGCACACTATACCCATCATATTTTAATGAATCAAATACATAACTTGACATTTCTTCCATCCATTGTGGGAGGATAACCAACCTTCCAATTAATGGCAGTGCATTTCTTAGCTGCTATAAATCCTAGGTTACACAGTTTTTTCAGATAACAGTCTCCAGTATCAACATTTCCAAACAAACAAAAACAGGGAGAACAGAGAATCTGTAGACATGCTGAGATAAAATAACATACTCTTTGCCAGTATTCAGCCAGCCTTCACAAGTTCATAACATGCAAATATGTTCCCTTTTGTGTTTTACACCTCCAGCAAAGGAATTACATTTCTGAGTGCATAATATTCAGTTTCACTGGCATAAAGTATGTTCTATGGATGGTCTTAAACTGCAGTCATTTATGTCTGAGATGACATGAACATGACTGGGCATTCGAACATATCTGTATCCATTCATCATCAATAGTGTCTCCCAGGTCTTCCTCACATTTTTGTTTGACATGTTTTGTGTCATCGGGAAAAGCCTCTATCAGCCTTTGATACAGTTTGGAAATCAACGTCAGGTTTGTCAGACTGTATTAAAATAGTTTCAATCTTTGAAGCATCTGGCTTGTCCAGTGTTTGCTACACAGAGAGAATAAAGTGTTGCATCTGCAAAAGGTCACCTCAGTTCCATCACAGACTGGTCTTCCCTGGCTGCCTGACCCCGCTGAGACCTATCACCATCTGATCCTGCTCAGATGAGGCATGACAAAGAATTCCCTTGGTGTACATTTATACATTTTATTATCCATGAATAGAATCAATGGTTTAAAAATATAAATGACCATCATTGACAGATCCTAGACTATAGCCTACCCATCAACTCAAGATGGAACTTTGAATCCATTCACTGATTGTTATAATATACTGCAAGATTCACCTGAGCTGTGTAGACTGGTCTTCCCTGGCTGTTTGACCCTGCTGGGACATCTGTCACCATCTGATCCTGCTAAGACATGATGAGCATAGTGTTGCGTACTGACTGTGCACCCTGACAGTGTGGCCTGTTGAGCTTCTTAAACTGTGTCAGTGTGAAAATTTGGAAATTAGCCGATCAATAACATTACATTGCTATACTGACCCTAATAAAAATTCACATTGCGCTGTCAAAGAACGTCAGAATATCGGTCTTCAATCGCTTAGCCACTGGTTTCATCGTTTGATTCAGGTCTAGTGTGATTGAGGCAAAAGTAAAAGCTAAAATTAGTGAGCTAGCTAGCTAATGTTAGCCAACTTTTGGCTGGCTCTAATGGTACAACAACTGACTAGCCAAGTTAAATTACTTCTGTTGAAACTGAGAAACACACACAGAAACAGCAGCTCCAGACAGCAGCACCGTCCGTGCCTTTCAGAAGCTTTTCCGTTCACACAGCCTGTTTACACGCTCTGTGGTGTCCATGTGGTACTAAAGTACTAAACAAAAATAAGTGTTCTCTTTCTGTTCAACACTTAAAAAAGACTTTGCACTAGCACTTTTTGTTTTCTTTTGAGTATGGAATTAAATTACACTGAACAAAAATATAAACGCAACCTGCAACAATTTCAAAGCTTTTACTGAGGTAGAGTTCATATGTGACCGACCGCCTTGATTTGGTCTTATGTAGCAACATTTGAAAGGGTGATTTTTACATTGGATAAAAGCAGACACACAGAGCTACAAAATGCTATATCACACACTGGATTTGAGGAACAATGGGAAAGTAATTAAAAGTTGATCAACTTGTAACCTCAATTTTGAGAAAATTGCCTTTGTTTTGATACCTACTGGAGAACTCTTTTGTCTACACCCATTCAGCATCGTTCACACCCTCTTCAACTTTAGCCCCACCCATCTCTTCTTGTTTTGATCCAAGTGTTCTGTCCTAACAACAACAATCAAGCACCCAAGCTAACTGGCTAATGTTGGCTAGCTTGCTAGCTAATTCCAGAAACAAATGAGAGAACAGATCACTGACCATTTTAACTCGCACTAGCAGAGCTGGTTTTTATGTTATCAAGCACGTTGGTGACTGCAACTGTGCCGCTGCCACGCCCTGACCTTAGAGATCCTTATTATTCTCTATGTTTGGTTAGGTCACGGTGTGAATCGGGTGGGAAATTCTATGTCTTCTGTTTTTTGTTTTTTTGGCTGAGTGTGGTTCCCAATCAGAGGCAGCTGTCTATCGTTGTCTCTGATTGGGGATCATACTTAGGCAGCCCTTTTTCCCACCATTATGCTGTGGGATCTTGTTTTCTGTTTAGTGTCTTAGCCTGACAGAACTGTGCACTTTTGTTTTCGCTTTTGTTATTTTGTTTGAGTGTTTAAAAAAAAAAAAAAAAAGTATCATGAACACTATCCACACTGCGCTTTAGTCTACGCTTCCTACCACCAACGAGAGCTGTTAAAGCCGCTGGCAACAATTTACACTTTTTTTTGCCAACGTTTACTGACACCGGCCATATTCAACAGGTGTTGAATATGTTGAATTCTTCAGTTATTCTGCTCTCTGGCACACACAGATGAGAGTGCTCTGAATTCAGAGTAGATAGACGTAGCTGGTAAATTCGCTCTGGCTATCAACAGTTGTCGTAGTGATATTTAACTCTCTGCAAACTGGAAACGATTTATCCGGAGGCTGCATTCATTGTAGCTGGGGATTTTAACAAGGCTAATCTGAAAACAAGACTCCCTAAATTTTATCAGCATATCGATTGCGCAACCAGGGGTGGAAAGACCTTGGATCATTGTTACTCTAACTTCCGCGACGCATATAAGGCCCTGCCCCGCCCCCCTTTCGGAAAAGCTGACCACGACTCCATTTTGTTGATCCCTGCCTACAGACAGAAACTAAAACAAGAGGCTCCCACGCTGAGGTCTGTCCAACGCTGGTCCGACCAAGCTGACTCCACACTCCAAGACTGCTTCCATCACGTGGACTGGGAGATGTTTCGTATTGCGTCAGATAACAACATTGACGAATACGCTGATTCGGTGTGCGAGTTCATTAGAACGTGCGTTGAAGATGTCGTTCCCATAGCAACGATTAAAACATTCCCTAACCAGAAACCGTGGATTGATGGCAGCATTCGTGTGAAACTGAAAGCGCAAACCACTGCTTTTAATCAGGGCAAGGTGTCTGGTAACATGACCGAATACAAACAGTGCAGCTATTCCCTCCGCAAGGCTATCAAACAAGCTAAGCGCCAGTACAGAGACAAAGTAGAATCTCAATTCAACGGCTCAGACACAAGAGGCATGTGGCAGGGTCTACAGTCAATCACGGACTACAGGAAGAAATCCAGCCCAGTCACGGACCAGGATGTCTTGCTCCCAGGCAGACTAAATAACTTTTTTGCCCGCTTTGAGGACAATACAGTGCCACTGACACGGCCTGCAACGAAAACATGCGGTCTCTCCTTCACTGCAGCCGAGGTGAGTAAGACATTTAAACGTGTTAACCCTCGCAAGGCTGCAGGCCCAGACGGCATCCCCAGCCGCGCCCTCAGACAATGCGCAGACCAGCTGGCCGGTGTGTTTACGGACATATTCAATCAATCCCTATACCAGTCTGCTGTTCCCACATGCTTCAAGAGGGCCACTATTGTTCCTGTTCCCAAGAAAACTAAGGTAACTGAGCTAAACGACTACCGCCCCGTAGCACTCACATCCGTCATCATGAAGTGCTTTGAGAGACTAGTCAAGGACCATATCACCTCCACCCTACCTGACACCCTAGACCCACTCCAATTTGCTTACCGCCCAAATAGGTCCACAGACGATGCAATCTCAACCACACTGCACACTGTCCTAACCCATCTGGACAAGAGGAATACCTATGTGAGAATGCTGTTCATCGACTACAGCTCGGCATTCAACACCATAGTACCCTCCAAGCTCGTCATCAAGCTCGAGACCCTGGGTCTCGACCCCGCCCTGTGCAACTGGGTACTGGACTTCCTGACGGGCCGCCCCCAGGTGGTGAGGGTAGGCAACAACATCTCCTCCCCGCTGATCCTCAACACTGGGGCCCCACAAGGGTGCGTTCTGAGCCCTCTCCTGTACTCCCTATTCACCCACGACTGCGTGGCCACGCACGCCTCCAACTCAATCATCAAGTTTGCGGACGACACAACAGTGGTAGGCTTGATTACCAACAACGACGAGACGGCCTACAGGGAGGAGGTGAGGGCCCTCAGAGTGTGGTGTCAGGAAAATAACCTCACACTCAACGTCAACAAAACTAAGGAGATGATTGTGGACTTCAGGAAACAGCAGAGGGAACACCCCCCTATCCACATCGATGGAACAGTAGTGGAGAGGGTAGCAAGTTTTAAGTTCCTCGGCATACACATCACAGACAAACTGAATTGGTCCACTCACACAGACAGCATCGTGAAGAAGGCGCAGCAGCGCCTCTTCAACCTCAGGAGGCTGAAGAAATTCGGCTTGTCACCAAAAGCACTCACAAACTTCTACAGATGCACAATCGAGAGCATCCTGGCGGGCTGTATCACCGCCTGGTATGGCAACTGCACCGCCCTCAACCTTAAGGCTCTCCAGAGGGTAGTGAGGTCTGCACAACGCATCACCGGGGGCAAACTACCTGCCCTCCAGGACACCTACACCACCCGATGTCACAGGAAGGCCATAAAGATCATCAAGGACATCAACCACCCGAGCCACTGCCTGTTCACCCCGCTATCATCCAGAAGGCGAGGTCAGTACAGGTGCATCAAAGCTGGGACCGAGAGACTGAAAAACAGCTTCTATCTCAAGGCCATCAGACTGTTAAACAGCCACCACTAACACTGAGTGGCTGCTGCCAACACACTGACACTGACTCAACTCCAGCCACTTTAATAATGGGAATTGATGGGAAATGATGTAAATATATCACTAGCCACTTTAAACAATGCTACCTTATATAATGTTACTTACCCTACATTATTCATCTCATATGCATACGTATATACTGTACTCTATATCATCGACTGTATCCTTATGTAATACATGTATCACTAGCCACTTTAAACTATGCCACTTTGTTTACATACTCATCTCATTTGTACATACTGTACTCGATACCATCTACTGTATCTTGCCTATGCTGCTCTGTACCATCACTCATTCATATATCCTTATGTACATATTCTTTATCCCCTTACACTGTGTACAAGACAGTAGTTTTGGAATTGTTAGTTAGATTACTTGTTATTACTGCATTGTCGGAACTAGAAGCACAAGCATTTCGCTACACTCGCATTAACATCTGCTAACCATGTGTATGTGACAAATAAAATTTTATTTTATTTTATTTTATTCTATTGAAATGGATACTTGCGCAGTCTTTTGTTAAGTCATGTGGCTAGCTAGCTAAACAATGAACCATAATCTCAACTCATGACTTTACTTCCCTGCATGAATCTGCAGATAGCTAACCAACCAGGTTCAATGTTAGCTAGATAACATTAGGCTATAACTAGCAAAGCAAACGGCTCTGAGATACGAATATTAAGATCATACATGTAATGTTAGCTAGCGAGCCAGACAGCTAATGTCAACTAGCTAGCTAACAGTACACTAACTTGAAATGAAAATGACTTTGTCAAAATTAGAAATGTGTTATATCTGAAAATGTAGCTAGCTAGACTATCTTACCTGTATACATCATGGATGGATGGTTCTCCCTGTCACGGATGCCTTGGTTGCCCTTAGTTTGAAGATGTAATCCGGAGACAGGTGTTTTCTCCATCTCTTTAGCTATCATACTCTTATTCCACTCGGTCCTCCAGAAAGTGGAGAGCAACACTTATGCAGTTCTACTACCTGATACATTTAAAAAAAAAAGTTGCGTTAGACAGGATTACATACAAACACTGACTCATTGCTCGGCATGTCCAGCCCACTCATTATCTCAGCCAATCATGGCTAGCTGGAAGGTTGCATTCTTTTTCTGTGGCTAAACTAACGAGGCTCGTAATTTAAGAATGTTATTCATATTTACAGATGGCATACAGGTCTGTTATTAAGGCACATGAAACTTCACGTTCCAGAAGGCATTTCTCCCAAAAAACACATTTTGATTATAAAAAAAAAAGAAAGTTCAAATGGCTATCCTGTGACGCAGTGACCCGCGACATATGCCTAGTTTCCTGAAACGAGTCACATATACGGAAATCAGTCAACTGAAATAAATCCATTAGACCCCAATCTATGGATTTCATATGAGTGGGAACAGATATGAGTCTGTTGGTCACAGATACTGTAAAAAAAAGGTAGGGGTGTGGTTCAGAAAACCAGTAAGAATCTGGTGTGATGACCATTTGCCTTTTCAGCTTCCAGGAATTATCATGCTGAAATGCATTATCATGCTGAAACATGAGGTGATGGCGTTGGATGAATGGCACAACAATGGGCCTCAGAATCTCATCATGGTATCTCTGTGCATTTGATAAAATACAATTGTGTTTGTTGTCTGTAGTTTATGCCTGCCCATACCACCATGGGGCACTCTGTTCTCAAAGTTTACATCAGTAAACTGCTTGCCCACACAACGCCATACACACTGTCTACCATCTGCCCAGTAGAGTTCAAACCAGGATTAATCTGTGAAGAGCACACTTCTCCAGCATGCCAGTGCTGATGAGCTTCCCTGAGACAGTTTGACAGTTTGTGCAGAAATTCTTCGGTTGTGCAAACCCAATTTCATCAGCTGGTGAATAAGCAGGCTGGCATGGTTACACATGGTCTACGGTTGTGAGGCCGGATGGACATTCAGTTCTCTGGCAACAGCTGTGGTGGACATTCCTGCAGTCAGCATGCCAATTGAACGCTCCCTCAAAACTAAAGACATCTGTGGCATTGTGTTGTGTGAAAAAACTGCACATTTTAGAGTGGCCTTTTATTGTCCCCAGCACCAGGTGCAACTGTGTAATGGTCATGCTGTTTAATCAGCTTATTGATATGCCACACCTGTCAGGTGGATGGAGAAATGCTCACCAACAGATATGTAAACAAATTTGTCTGATATTTTTGAGAAATAAGCTTTTTGTGGATCTCTCATGAAACATGGGACCAACACATTACATTTTGCGTTTATTTTTTTGTTCAGTATAATTTGACTGTCCCGGATTTACATTTACTATGTTACGTCTAGTCTATGAGACCAGGCTGTACTTGGACACCTGCGTCCCACAATTTCCCACTCTTCCACATGGGGGGACGAAGGTTTTTGGAGAACAATTGTGCCACTGTTCATGCAATCAAAATGTTGGCGCACAGAGAAGACAAGTTTCCTAGATGAGCAAGACGAGTTACGTGGCCACCGGGCCACAAGCAAAATATTGGGACAAATACATAGAAAGGTGTATATCTGAGGAGGAATGGACGGGAAAAAGAGGAAGAAGAGGTTGAATGTAATGAGGAAAGCAGAGGTTGGATTTTAATTTGTGGAAGATGGCAATAGAAATGGAGATGGGGTGTTGAAGAAGATTGGTGTCAAGCGCAAACAGAGTGAATCGTGCACCATAGTGTTCTGGAGGTAAAATGGAAGTGAATGAGGGTGAGTTAAGTGAAGTGGAGGTGAAGAGCTCGAAGCCCTAGCCTGGCATCGATGGACATGATTAAGAAGAATCTGGTCCAGTAGGAGTGACATTTTTGGAGAAAGTGGATCATTGCCTTTTGGTGGATACATTTGTGTTTTTATTTAACTAGGCAGTTAAACAAATTCTTATTTACAATGACGGCCTACCCCGGCCAAACCCTAACCTGGAAGACACTGAGCCAATTGTGCACCGCCCTATGGGACTCCCAATCACGGCCGGTTGTGATACTACAGACCCTGGTTCGATTCCAGGTTGCAACGCCTCTAGCACTGAGATTGAGTGCCTTAGACTGCTGCACCACTCGGGAGCCCCAATTGATTGCCCGGCACTGGGTGTGAACTCAAGATGCACATGCTGCTCAGACCCCTTCGCAACAGCAGTTCACAGTTTCAGTGTGGGTGGGAAAGGAGTTGAGTGCAGTTGAATCAGTGAAAGTAACCTGTAGTGGTGCCCTGTTTGGAACAGGGCATCATTGAAAGGAGTGATTTCTGGGGTAACGTTAAGTGTGGAGGTGGAGCAATTGAAGTTGAAGAATCATATTGTTTATGACGCGCCGCTGTTTGGTGCGATGCAGACCGTGGTGAAACCCCAGACCATGATGGAAAAAGTCAGTCCTTTTGAATTTTGAGTCAGTTTTTAACCGACAAAGTCATGTTAGGGTATATCAGTTATCCTGTTAGAGCTTTTATACCAAATCCACTGTGCTGTTTCAGGTGCATCATTAATGGTCATGTTGCAGCAGTGTGCAGGAGGGAGATTCCAAGATCTGGGAAGTATGCAGGAGGGCATGGGACAGAGGATTGTGTAGTTTCGGTGGATAAAGTTGTGTGTGTCAACTAAAGGGATAACCATGTTGCTGTCAGAGTAGTGTAGAAGGTGTCGTATGCTGAAGCAGTGAAGAAAGTAGAGGAGGATGGGTCAAGGGTGAGGGATCCTAAGGGTGAGGGATCCCTGTGAGTAGTAGATCTGTGCCAGCACAGAGGGATTGACCAAGAAGTGATATATGCTTCAGTAAGGTTTGCTTCTTAGCAATCATAGCAATCAATGGTCATCAACTGTACCACAGAAATGGAACTGAAATCACAGAAAATAGATGTTGTGGTGGCAGCAGCAGAAAAGTATTTGGGTATACAAGATTTGACTTCAGAAGAGTTGCAGGGTGTATTGAGTGGTGGTGTCCTGTCCTCCCAGGCATTAGGCATGGTGCAGGAGCAGATAGGGACAAAGTAGTGTAATTGGGAAGTGGGTTTTTCATGAGTTGGAAGTTATTATTATTATTTATTTGACTATTTTACTCTTTTCCCATTTTGCATCACAAAGTATATTGGATGTATTCTCAACAAAAGAAAAGAAACGTTCCTTTCCTCCTCCCTCATGTGGTACCCTTCCTGCAGGCTCATCCTGACATGACCCTCCAGCATGACAATGCCACCAGCCATACTGCTTGTTCTGTGCGTGATTTCCTGCAAGACAGGAATGTCAGTGTTCTGCCATAGCCTGCGAAGAGCCCGGATCTCAATTCCATTGAGCACGTCTGGGAACTGTTGGATCGGAATGTGAGGGCTAGGGCCATTCCCCCCAGAAATGTCCAGGAACTTGCAGGTGCCTTGGTGGAAGAGTGGGGTAACATCTCACAGCAAGAAATGGCAAATCTGTTCAGGGACACATTATTCAATTTCTGTTAGTCACATGTCTGTGGAACTTGTTCAGTTTATGTCTGTTGTTGAATCTTGTTATGTTCATACAAATATTTACACATGTTAAGTTTGCTGAAAATAAACATAGTTGACAGTGAGAGGACATTTCTTTTTTTGATGAGTTTATATTATAGTCCACTTGGGGGCGGTAATGCAACATATTGAATGCCAATCGCCGATAAACCCCAAAGAAGGAGAAGAATACTCTCCCATGCAGAACAGCCTGAAGCTATGCCCTCCAACGATCCATCAAGCAGGCAAAGCATCACTACAGGACTAAGATCGAATCGTACTACACCAGCGCCGACGCTCATCGTATTTGGCAGGGCTTGCAAACTATTACAGACTACAAAGGGAAGCACAGCCGAGAGCTGCCTACCAGATGAGCTAAATAACTTCTATGCTCGCTTCAAGGCAAGTAACACTGAAACATGCATGAGCGCATCAGCTGTTCCAGACGACTATGTGATCACGCTCTTCGCAGCCGATGTGAGTAAGACCTTTAAACAGGTCAACATTCACAAGGCCGCAGGGCCAGACGGATTACCAGGATGTGTACTCCAAGCATGCGCTGACCAACTGGAAAGTGTCTTCACTGACATTTTCAACCTCTGTCTGAGTCTGTAATACCAACATGTTTCAAGCAGATCACCATAGTCCCTGTGCCCAAAAACACCAAGGTAACCTGCCTAAATGACTACCGACCCGTAGCACTCATGTCTGTAGCCATGAAATAATTTGAAATGCTGGTCATGGCACACATCAACAACATTATCCCAGAAACCCTAGACCCACTCCAATTTGCATAACACCCCAACAGATCCACAGATGATGCAATCTCTATTGCACTCCACACTGCCCTTTCCCACCTGGACAAAAGGAACACCTATGTGAGATTGCTATTCATTGACTACAGCTCAGCGTTCAACACCATTGTGCCCTCAAAGCGCATCACTAAGCTTAAGGACCCTGGGACTAAACACCTCCCTCTGCAACTGGACCCTGGACTTCCTGGCGGGCCGCCCGCAGGTGGTAAGGGTCGGTAACAACACATCTGCCACGCTAATCATCAACACGGGGGCCCCTCAAGGGTGCGTGCTCAGTCCCCTCCTGTACTCCCTGTTCACTCATGACTGCAAGGTCAGGCACGACTCCAACACCATCATTAAGTTTGCTGATGACACATCAGTGGTAGGCCTGATTATCGACAACGATGAGACAGCCTATAGAGAGGTCAGAGACCTGAGTGTGGTGCATGGACAATAACCTCTCCCTCAACGTGATCAAGACAAAGGAGATGATCGTGGACTACAGGAAAAGGAGGACTGAGCATTCATTCTCGTCAACGGAGCTGTAGTGGGGCAGGTTGAGAGCTTCAAGTTCCTTGGTGTCCACATCACCAACAAACTAACATGGTCCAAGCGCATCAAGAGAGTTGTGAAGAGGTTACTACAAAACCTATTCCCCCTCAGGAGACTGAAAAGAGTTGGCATGATTCTTCAGATCCTCAAAAGGTTTTACAGTTGCACCATCGAGAGCATCCTGACGAGTTGCATCACTGCCTGGTATGGCAACTGCTCGGCCTCTGACGACAGAGGGTAGTGCGTATGGCCCAGTACATCACTGGGGACAAGCTTCCTGCCATCCAGGACCTCTATAACAGGTGGTGTCAGAGGAAGGCTCTAAAAATTGTCAGTCTCCATCCACCCTAGTCATAGACTGTTCTCTCTGCTACTGCTGCACGACAAGCGGTACCGGAGTCCCAAGTCTAGGTCCAAGAGGCTTCTAAACAGCTTCTACCCCCAAGCCATAAGACTCCTGAACAGCTAATCAAATGGCTACCCAGACTATTTGCATTGCCCCACCCGCCCCCCTCTACTATGCTGCTACTCTCTGTTTGTCACGCCCTGACCTTAGTATTTTTTGTTATTTTGGTTAGGTCAGGGTGTGACATGGGTGATGTATGTGTTTTTGGTCCTGTCTAGGGGTTTTGTATGTCTATGGGTGTTTACTAGTCTAGGTGTTATGTATGTCTATGGTTGCCTAGATTGGTTCTCAATTAGAGGCAGCTGTTTATCGTTGTCTCTGATTGGGAACCATATTGGGCTCTAGAGAGATATGGTATGGGCTCTAGAGAATTGGGCTCTAGAGAGATATGGTATGGCAACTTTAATGCATGTAATAGTTCATGGGGAAGCACACATACAGATGCTAATGGTACTATTGTGGAAGATATGATGGAAACGAGCATTAGTATGTCTTAATGTTGGATGTGGTACAAGAGTTGTTAGATGGGTTACATCCTGCCTGGACCTCAATGGCTTCTAACTATATTGCATCTATGTGTGAATGTAATGTAATGAATGATTCTACTGTTGGAAGTGATCATTTCCCGATTTTGTGTATCATGATCTTTGATGTTACTATTCTAGATAAGGTACCATTCAGATGATGGTGCTTTCATGAAGCAGACTGGGAAAAGATTTGTGATCATTGCTAAGGCTGTTGGACAGTTGTCTTTAGAGAGGCCGGTTGATGCATGTGCTGTAACTCATAAAGAAAAAGCTGACTTGTTGGGGAAGACATTTTCTGGGGTACATAGTGGGGTTACTTTAGATGAAGTATATAAGCAACGCAGGTGTGAGATTTAAATGCTCATGTTAATGTATATAAGAAAAGGGATACTGCTGACTCATCTTTGGATGTTGATTTTACTATACATGAGATTCAGCATTAAATAGGCTGTGGACATACAGCCCCATCAGTCGTGCTACATAATGTTTAAGCATCTACCTGATGAGGTCATACATGTTCTCCTGGGATAATTTAATAAGATTTGGAGAGAGGGGGGTTATATCTTCTGGTTGAAAACGTGCAGTAATATTACCTTTTGTAAAGCCTGGTAAGGAACCTTCATGTGCTGATAGACCAATAGCACTGACCTCTAAACTGATGGAAACGATGAGTCAATAGGGTTTTAAAATTGTCAGTGGCAAGTCTTGTTGTATGTTCTTCTCGAAGAAGAAAGTTGCTGATAGAAAAAAGTTGTTTCTGTATGGACAGCCTATGGTTCAATGAGCGATAGAAATGGAAGGTCATGTCATAAATGTTGAAACAAGGTATACGGTGTAAACTTATATAGAGCTCTGATCAGGACAACAGTTAATTTCGCCTGTATAGGTTATGGAACAGCGGCAAAGACTTGGTTTCAGAAGCTGGACAGAAACCATTATATAGCTTTATGGATGCGTATTGGTGCATTTAAATTAACATCTGTATGTGCCTTACTAGTGGAGGCAGGCGAGATGCTTTTGGATATATGGCGTAAAAAAAAAAAATTGTCATTAGCTATTGGGTTAGGTTGAAAAGCTTTAAGGTTGAAGATCCCACTGCTACTGTTCTAGATGACCGTTGGAAGAAAAAAAAAAAAGGTAGATAAGGGAGTGGTTTTGGTTGGACAGTTGCAAAAGCTTGCTGATGAGGGTGGTTTGAGGGAGTTAGAGGTTGGCCCTTCTGTGGTGATATAGGATGGTTACTGGGTTACACCCAGATCCTGTTGTTGATCTAACCTTGGTAGAGAAAATAAGGGATTGGCCAGAAGTCAGTGATATTGGGAAACTGGTTGACAATTAGATTGGTAGAAGTTCTGCTTTTTTACCGGTTTTCACAGATGGATCCAAGGACCCAGATAGTGGGCGCACAGGAGCAGGTGTTTACATTCCTGAATTTGTGCAGATATGTAGAAAACGAACAGATGAACTGTCAGTATACTCAGTTGAAATGTTGGCGATAATAGTTGCCCTCCAGTGGGTGGAGGATGTACAACCTATTAGAATTATAGTATGCTCAGATTCTCTGTCTGTATTGAATAGTTTTTCAACTGGTAAATCTAATAGGAGTGACCTACTATTGGAGGTATTCATGTTATTATGGAGAGAGAATGGGTGTAGTAGTGAGATTCTGCTAGGCCCCAGCACATCCGGGTGTGGAAGGAAATTAAATTGTAGACCAGTTAGCCTAAAGAGCTTTGAAACGAGATATCATTTATATTAATGTCCTCTGGGTAGAGGTGAGGCCAAATGTAAGATCAGAGACATTTTGATAGTGTGGCATAAGCGATGGGACTCAAGGGCCGTCATTTATATGTCCTCCTAAGAAAGGTTGGTGAACCAAGATTCATAGGCCAGATTAGGAAGGAAGAGGTGGTGTTTGCTCGATTGAGTTTAAGACATTGTACATTGAACTTGTCATTACATCTGGTTGGCAAGCATGTGAATGGTTCGTGTCTGGAGTGTATGCTCGATGAAACGGTGGAGCATGTGTTGTTATATTGTTGTAAGTATGTTGAAGAGAGGGAAAGATTGAAGTGTAGGGTCATTGCGGTTGGGGGCGGTGGGAAGGGATTAGGGGAATGGGGGAGGGTCTATTAGAAGTTAGTAGGGCTATTTTTGGTTCTTAGAAGTACTGAGTTAGGTAGAATGATTTGGAAATGTTGTAAACCATGATTGACCACACACTCCAGCACAGTACGTGGCGGCATACACCTTTAGGGTTGATTTGCGGACCGCCATTATATCATAGAATAAGAAGCTTATGCATGCAATCTATGGCCTTCAGCCACAGGGCTTTTTCTCCCAGGCGCTATGTCCAAGTGGGAGTATTGCGAACCGTAGGTCAGGATTTTCACCTGGTTACATGTACATGGAAAAATACAACAGCTTTTCTGCATTGTTTTGGTAATTTCTGTATAACAAAAAAATCTATGACAAAATTGGCTCTTTTAAACTGTGGTTCAATGGGAAAGAATGTTGGTTTTCCCCAATTTGTGGGCCTGGTCGAGGGGAATTCCTTACTACATAAACATTGACTTGGAGTGCTTGTCCGTTGCTATATCAACGTTGTGTCGAACTAATGCGTAAAATTTTGGAGATCATTACAGCCAAAATCATGTTATTTTCATCCCGCTATGTAAACAAAGCAGCTTTCTGCAACAATTTCACTGCTTATACAAACTTTGTTTAGCTAATAAGATGAAAATGTTACTTCAAACTACTTTTGGGTAGCTTGTTAATATTACAACAGGAAGTTCATGTCTTAAACATGGCTACGTTTGGGAAATAGCAAAGAAAATGTGTAATGCAAATACATTTGATTCATACACTGGCTTGTCTGGCATGTTGTCTTTTTTGCAGGTGAAAACTATGAGTATGCGTTAACATTAGCTAGCTAATGCTCAATCACCTCAGCAGCCAATCTGGTCTCAGAGCATTTCATATTATTCTGTATGTAAATCCAAAACACTCCATTTACTATGTTATGTTTCATATGGTATGTATTAATTTGTCAATCACCCATTTTGTATACAGTATGTTAGGAATTACTATTCCTATTATATGTTACGAATTAGCCAAATGTACAATATATTACTACATTTGCAAAATGTACAATATGTTAGGAATTCTAGTTAGGTGGCTAACGTTAGTTGGGTTAGGGTTAAGTTTAGGAGTTAGGTTGAAGGGATAGGATTAGGGGAATAGCTAACATGCTGAGTAGTTGCAAAGTAGCTAAGTAAGTAAGTTGTTTCTAAATTCTAAAGTTGTCCGTGATGAGATTATTGTTTCGATGTTTATTGTACACGAACACAGACTTGAGGAGTGACTAGTTCCAGTACAGAACAATCTGGGTTCTAGCTACAGTTGGCTGTCAATGAGACAAGGGAGAGAGGTGGGCCTGGAAACAGGAGACAAAGGGCTGTGAGACATGGGTTTAACTGGGGACACATGGAAGGTGGGGTGTACACGAAGGGTACGGGGCAACAGAAGAGGAACAGCAGAGGGGCTAATCATTTTAGAGATGGGAAACGGGCCAATGAACCGGCGGGATGTGCAGGGTTTGCGTGATTCCAGGTGGATAGCCATACCTTCTGACGAGACGGTACCGGGGAGCGATCTGCTTGACGTTGATACCTGGAGGTTTTGAGGAAGGACAATCGGGGTCTCCTCCAGGTACAAGGACAGCGGCAGACAAACATCTGGGCAGAAGGTACGCCGACCTCTTCCTCCTGCTCAGGGAAGAGCGGGGGCTGATACCCCAGGGAACATTCAAAGGCCGATAGGCCCATGACAGAGCAGGGAAGGGTTTGCGTGTGAATTCCACCCACAAGATGCTGGCTCCAGGTGGTAGGGTTGGCGGAGACCAGGCAGTGCAGTGTTGTCTCAAGGTCCTGGTTGGCTCGCTCTGACTGGCCATTGGACTGGGGGTGGAACCCAGAGGACAGGCTGGCCGATGACTCAATGAGGGTGCAGAACGCCTTCCAGAACTGGGATGAGAAGTGAGGACCCCGGTCAGGTACCATGTCCATGGGCTGCACCATGAGCTGGGCCGTCTCCTTGGCCGAGGGTAGTTTGGGGAGAGGAATGAAGTGGGCGGCCTTGGAAAACCGGTCGATCACAGTCAGGATGGCAGTGTTGCCTTCAGACAGGGGGAGACCCGTGATGAAATCCATTGGTATGTGGGACCAGGGACGGTGAGGGACAGGCAGAGGTTGCAGAAGGCCAGCCGGAGCTTGCAGAGGAGCCTTGTTCTGAGCACACACTTTGCAAGCGGCGATGAATGCGGAGACGTCAGGGACCATGGTGGGCATCGTCCGGGTTAGGGAGGAGTTGGCCGGTAGGGATATCCTTGTCTCATCGTGCACCAGCGGCTCCTGTGGCGGGCCAGGCGCAGTGTGCGCTAACCAAGGTTGCCAGGTGCACAGTGTTTCCTCCGACACATTGGTGCGGACACACTTGCTTCCGGGTTGGATGCGTGCTGTGTTAAGAATCAGTGCGGCTTGGTTGGGTTGAGGACACATGACTTTCAACCTTCGTCTCTCCCGAGACCGTACGGGAGTTGTAGTGATGAGACAAGATAGTAGCTACTAAACAATTGGATACCATGAAATTGGGGAGAAAACAGGGTAAAAAAAAGTAAAATAAAAAATGCAGATTGTATGCATGACACAATATAAATTTTAAGACAGCCTAAACCCGGGTGCTAAAATGAAAATGTTCATTGTTGGAGCTCAAAAATACATTAGGCTAACCCCACAGATACTCACGGTTTCGTAGAAAATCCCTTGAAAGCAACAGTTCCAAGGCCGTTACCTTTTTATAATCTAATTGGCAGAAAGTGCCCTGCATGCATCCAAAAAACAATGTCCAACAAACCCAAACTAGCTCCCAAAGTGTCTGGAACCTTTGTTTAGCCAGCCAAGCAGCATGCGAACTGAGACAACTCTCTCTAAAATATTCAACTATTGATAAGGGAATTATATGCTTAAAGGTAATGATTAAAATGTTCCACCCTGAAACCATATAACTGTATGAAATTTATAAGAATCATAAATCTATAATCTGATGGTGTGTGTAGTTTTAGTCAGAACAAGGACCTTTTTCTCCTTTTTAGAATGTAAGCAGGGTGCAAGTGGGAAACAAATGATAAGAGGAGCTATTGACATACAAGTTGTACTACTGTGTTCCTTACAGGACATTCTGTCTCCACCTGTGGAGGGGAGAAACTGTTAGGCTTGCAGAAGATTATGAAACGTGTTGCAGATTAAAGAAACAATGCATCTATGTAGTGGAAAAACACAGACTGTCTGAGTAAGGCGTAGGAGGGGATGGTCAGATCTTTAGGAGGCGCACATCTAGGTATGATTATCCATTGGAGGGAAGCCTAATATAGCGGAGTGAGATACGAGGTATTAACGAGTCAAAAATCACAAGGAACAGAAAAATAGGCTGTTAACTAAGACTTTACAAACCCTGGGATATAGCTTACACGTGTGAGACCTAATGTCCGATCGAAAGACACCTCTATAGATTAAGTTTCAAGATAGGAAAACGCACATACATAGGAGGGACATACACATCAATTGTGAGACACAGATTGTGAGAAGAGTTTTAAAAGCACACACAGAATAAAATAATTATTTGCATGTGAGATAGATATATTGATCAGTCTAAAGTCACAAGGAACAACAAAAAATAAGTAGAACTTGTGGATGTATACGTGTGAGATCTAAATAAAATATCAGGATTCACACAAATAATTATTCAAAAATTCTAGGGGAGATTAATGGGAGGTATTTATCAACATAGGTTAAGGATAATAACGGTAGAAAGCACACACACAGTGAATAAAAGTACTTACTTATAGATAGTGAGAAGAAGCTGTCACGTTCGTTGAAATGAGCGGACCAAGGCGCAGTGTGCATGGAGTGCCCAACGACTGGAGTGCCCACAGGGACTACACAAAAAATAAGATCCCACAAACTAAGGTGGGAAAAAAGGCTGCCTAAGTATGATCCCCAATCAGAGACAAAGATAGACAGCTGCCTCTGATTGGGAACCATACCCGGCCAACAAAGAAATAGAAAAACTAGAATGACCACCCAAATCACACCCCGACCAAACTAAATAGAGAAATAAAAAGGCTCTCTAAGGTCAGGGCGTGACAGAAGCAGAATAACAAGGAAAGGTAATTGAATAACATGGGTGGTAAATCCTCAAAGGAGGTCCCGGAATTAACCGGGGATGAGAGGTAAACCTAATGCCCAAAATGGAGAAAGAAGTATGAATTTGAGAGACGTCTAGATGTAGACAAATTTGAATTAATGATAAAGTAGATACATAAGACATGTGTCGATCGTCAAGGGAAACAGCAGGTCGAGGGTTAGATACCTGGCTGTCTGAAGCCCGGAAAAAAAGGTAAGAAGGTAAGTGTAGAGAAAGGGTGAGAGAAAGTTTCAAGAAGGATATCAAGCAGGGGGAAAATGATGTGCTTGTGAGACCTAATAACTCATCAAAAGTCACAATAGTAATTATTCCTAAATTCTGAGTAGGAGATCGAGAGAGTGACAAAAGTCAAGAGAGGAAAGGAAAAGAGAAGATAAGGGGACATACAGAAAGATAGAGAGAGAAAGAGAGAGAGTAATGAGGATTATCGCCAGAGAAATGCTTGGACCTGTCACGTTCTGACCTTTTATTTCCTTGGTTTTGTATTTATTTAGTATGGTCAGGGCGTGAGTTGGGTGGGCAGTCTATGTTTGATTTTCTATGATTTGGGATTTCTATGTTTCGGCCTAGTATGGTTCGTTAGTATTAGTAGGAGGCAGGTGTCATTAGTTGTCTCTGATTGAGAATCATACTTAGGTAGCCTGGGTTGCACTGTTTGTTTGTGGGTGATTGTCTATGTTGATTGCTTGTTTCAGCGCAGTTTGCATTTAGCGTCACGGTTGTTATTTCGTTTATTGTTTTTGCATAGGGTTTCAGTGTTCAGTGTTTTCTGTATTAAAATTAATGATGAACACATACCACGCCGCATTTTGGTCCTCTGATCCATCTCGCCTCTCCTCTTCAGATGAAGAGGAGGACGACCGTGACAGAACCTTTAAATTAGGGCTATTTTCTGGGAATTGTCTCGGTAATATGTGCCTGATTTTATTTGAGAGGAGTCTCCATTTTAATAATGTTGGTAGTGCAGTGATATAATTCCTGCCTACCACACGGGAGACTCGGTTTCATTTCCCAGCCTATGCACCAATTGACTAAAATCTGGGTTTCTGATTGTAATTCAACTATTGGTATGTTTTGCCTGGAAAGATACGGTCGTTAGTGTTTAAGATATAAACTGAACGTTTTAATAACTTGTTTAGGTGAAATTAAAAGACTAATTCATTCAAAATAATAGCGAGGCGATTTCGATGTAATACGTTGTCTGTTGCCTAAATGGTCTGCTGGAATAACGTATTGAGAATAGGAGTCGTATTTAAATAACTGAATCACAGAAGAGACAGTTACCTAAATCTAATGCAGATAGGTAATGGCAATAGAGTTCTGCCCACCGAAATGTTTTTATACAAATGACTGATGCATGTTATAAATTTGGCGATTTACATGTTACTTTTAAGTCTTGGACATTTCATAAGTGTGAAGCCGGAAGAGAAAGTTGAAAAATGTGCTTTTAACTTTACGATAGAGGTAAGGCAGAACGTTGTCTGAGCAGGGGTTATATTTTCGCCTAATGAGAAGAATAGGTGAGTTAGTTGTGCTCGCTGGGCTTTGGCTGTAAGGAATTATTGTTTTGGGTTTTAATAATTGTAAAGCAAGCTTGGGCCAAATTAGTCAAGTAATATGTTAATTAGGGGAATTTCATAGATTTGAGGTACAGTATTGTATCCAAGGGTAGCGCATGTTCAATTAAGTACATATAACCATTGGGGAAGTTTGAAACTAATGATTGGAGGGAGTACAATGGAATTATCATTATTATTAGGTTTTGTTTGTAGTCAACGTTTGGGCTACTGAATCGGTGTAGTATAATAAATGCTGAGCAAGTGGTTGTGTTTTTTTTCTGGGAAAAGTAGTGTTTCATTGTCTCTCTTTGGAATGTTTTCTGGGGCTGTAATCTTGGAGTAAGCGAGTGAGAGGCATATTTCTACCAAATTGAAAAGGCCTGGAAATGTTTTGTTTGTTTTTAACCTCGGGGTTGCCTTTGGGTTAGAGGAGATTTCCATTTTTCCTAGAGCCACAATAACCTTTACAGAATTGCAGTTCTTTATATAGTAGATCTAAAAATGCTTAGTCTTGGCTGGTTCCACCCATCCCATTCAGATTGGGGCATAATAAGCCACCCTGGGTTCATCCTGTCGTTATCTACACAGGGGGGTGTTGTTTTAAACCCCACCCGGCTTAGTCTCCCAGATGCAAGGATGATTTTGAGACTAAGGATTGTGTTCTACTCCTCCAGGCTATCCCTATCCCGGTTACACCCACCACATCTTGTCTATGGAATGCAGTCTTTAACTCATTTGTCAACTCAAGCCATCTCTAGTGACCATACACCCAGATTAGCTGCATGAAGCTAGAGTGAAAACCATCCCTTTACAGAAACACAGCATTTAATAGAACAGAAATGTCTTACTATTTGTTAAGTATATAACTGTTAACTATTAATATCAAGCAAATCAGGTAAATATGTAATTTTTTGGGCACAAACTGCATGAAGTCACATTAGCAATAGGCTTGTACTATAATTTAGAGTGGGGGCAGAGGGGACAACTTTTGCAGATAATATTTACAAACGTAGGCACCAAACACGCTTGAAAATAATGATTTTATAGCATTTGTGGTAATAAATCACATATTCCAAGGTCAATTAGCTACAGGACAATATTTCTACCTAATTAATTATACAAAAACAAAATACACACCCTCCAACACCCCTGTAGGAACAACACTTCACAATTTTACACACATGTACATACGAGCATGCAACCCTTTCTCCGACTAAATATTCACAACGTTTGTGAGTTATATAACACAGTACCAGGATGTTAGTCTATCCATCAAGATTAGAAATGAAACAAAATGAAACTGTAGGTGCAAACCTGTCTATGACTTCACTCTTTCCCAGCGTGTTAGTATGCATTGTCATGATGCATTCTATCTTGGGTCATTGGGCTCCTAAACCAGGTTTGTAGGCGTCTTAATACACTGAAAGACCTCTCACAGCTGCTAACTGGAATGGTCAGCGCGGCTTGTATGATTGCTTTCAGTGATAGGAACATATCAGGGCTTAACAATTTATATACACAGCACATGTCAGAAGTGGCATCTTTACTTTCTTTGAGAGGTAATGTTTAGCAAGGACTACTTCTGGCTTGAGAGGAATATGCCATGTTTGTCTTGTGTGGGCCTCCCCTAGATCTTCTCCTGTGTTCGCGCTCTGTCCTGTCTGCTCCGCTCTCTTCCTTGCTGTCTGATGTTCTGCTTTCCTGGATTTCCTATATTATTACAGAGACGACAAAGTATCAGTGCCGTAGCAGTATGGAGTATTCTGAACAGACAAACACACACAAATGCAATATATACACGCACACACACTTAGATTGTTGACATGAAAGCTATATTTAGTCTCCAATATTCATTGAAAACAAATACATTTGCACAATGACCACTTGTGATTTCAAATACATTGTTACAGTTGTTGGTTAGCTAGCTAGTGAATTTTAGCCATTTTGCATTGACATGAAATCAGTCAAAACTCAAAACACCTCAAAACAAGACATGGTATCAATAACATGATGAAACATGCTGAAATAAGCCACTTATGAATCCCACACATGGCAGTGTCATTCTTGCTAGCAATCTGACCATCCAGAATCACAACAGGCTGACTTATGACCCATAGAAGCGCGCACATCGTTTATGTGACGTTGTCAGCCAACCCATCTCTATGCACCTAGATGCTAAATAATTGTATATTGTAAACACACACATACACACACAATCTACTAATTTATTCCTGCACATTTAACAACCGTCTCTGTGTTAGCTGAGCTGCATCTTCAATTCAACATTGGACTAAGATAAGATACAGTGGCATAGTATAGAATACAGTATATACATATGAGATGGGTGATTACACACAATTAAAGTGACTAAGATACCGTAGAATAGTATAGACTACAGTTTATACATATGAGATGAGTAAATGCAAGATACGGAGACATTATTAAAGTGGCTAGTGTTTCATTTCCTTAATTAAAGTGGCCAGTGATTCCTAATCTATGTCTGTAGGCAGCAGCCTCTGATGTGCTGGAGATGGCTGTTTAACAGTCAGTGGTGTAGTATAGAATACAATACAGTATATACAGCTCTGGAAAAAATTACGAGACCACTGCAAAATGATCAGTTTCTCTGGTTTTACTATTTATAGGTATGTGTTTGGGTAAAATGAAATGTTTTGTTTTATTCTATAAACTACTGACAACATTTCTTTGCAGAAAATTACAAATGACAACTGGTCAAAATAACAAAAAAAAGATGCAGTGTTGTCAGACCTCAAATAATGCAAAGAAAATAAGTTAATATTCATTTTTAAACAACGCAATACTAATGTTTTAACTTATTGTCACACCCTGACCATAGAGAGCCTTTTTATTCTCTATTTTGGTTAGGTCGGGGTGTGTCTAGGTTGTTTACTTCTATGTTGGCCTGGTATGGATCCCAATCAGAGGCAGCTGTTTATCGTTGTCTCTGATTGGGGATCATATTTAGGCAGCCATTTCCCCACTGAGTTTTGAGGGATCTTGTTTATGTGTAGTTGCCTGTAAGCACACCATAGTGTCACGTGGCGGTTGCGCGTTATTGTTTTTGTGCGTTTGATTCATTAAACATGTGGAACCCATATCACGCTGCGCTTTGGTCTGAATGTTATTACGATGATTGTGACACTTATGAAGAGTTCCGAAATCAATATTTGGTGGAATAACCCAGATCTTCAATCACAGCTTTCATGTGTTTTGGCATGCTCTCCACCAGTCTTTCACATTGATGTTGGGTGACTTCATGCCACTCCTGGGGTAAAAATTCAAGCAGCTCAGCTTTATTTGATGGCTTGTAATAGTCACAGTGGGTACAACATATCCTATGCACTTCCTGATAAACTCATTCACCATATCGGTATATGTGTTGATATTATTTTCTCAAGCTTCTCTGAACATATCCCAGTCCGCGTGATCAAAACAATCTAGAAGCGTGGATTCCGATTGGTAAGACCAATGTTGAATAGTCCTCACCACGGGTGCTTCCTGTTTGAGCATCTGCCTATAGGAGGGGAGGAGAAAGATAGAATTGTGGTCGAATGGAGGGCGGGGGAGGGCCTTATATGCATTCTGGAAGGTAGTATAACAATTTTTGAGAGTTTTAGCAGCGCGAGTACAACAATCAATATGTTGATAGAATTTCGGGAGCCTTTTCCTCAAATTTGCTTTGTCAAAATGGCATCTTTCTAGAGGCCCGACTTCCTGACCTGAAGATCAATGAAGTTATGTTTTGACATGGCTTTTTCCAAGTTCCCAGCGGTCTTGAAAGCACCATAAATAGCGAAGGGCCAGCTGAAGTCTCCGCTCTGACAAGAGCCCATGCTGGGGATTAGCCTCCTCCTCCTTACCCCCAAGCAGCTTTGGTTAGAGTTGGAAGCAGGGACGTCACTAGACATTCCGAATATCCGGGGCTCAGCCCTGAAGACCTGGGGGGGGGGGGGGGATTTCCATGAATAATTTTTTGGGGAAAAAGTATTTATGCTGACCTAAGGTGCAGTGGGCACTAGGCAGCTGTAGCCTATGACACTTAGTGTTGCCAGCGGTATAGTAACATGGCCATTTTTTTCCCTCACAAGGATTATATTTCAAGTAGAAAAGCAGCCTACATAAGAAATAGCTAATATTGGTAGCGATCTAGATGTCACGGTATTATAGTCTACTACTCAACGGGGAGAGCATGAACGGCAACAACACTGGGACACAGTGAGAGTCCTCCCAGCTGTCACACAACCCTGTGTGATTCGAGTTCATTCTGCCCTCAGCTGCGACATAAGTCAGTGTTTTGCAGGCCAGGAGTGTCCTTATAGCCTCTCCCCGCTAACCATTTGTTTAATTTAAATAACATTGTCCCATAATGTGTTAGCTAAACCTATTCACTTTACCAGTAGTATGCAAACATTTGGCGCCACAGAAAGAAAGGAAAAAGTTGAGTCTTGTAAAATAATCTGTGGTATTAGGCTATAGCAATGTTTTATTAGTTAGCTAATAAGGTCCCCTAGTCACCTGTCTTTTTACCTACAGAGTAACAGTCCTGGTGCTCTCTCTCATTCTATTTTGTATTTGTGTATGCTAGGGGTGAGAAGAGATGACGAATCAGAACTGAGGATTGTTACGGACCCCCATTAGGAACACCCTATGCTGCGCTGACTTTTCTCTTCTGGATGCTCTCCCTAGCCTGTCTAGCTTTCGTAGACGCAGACTTCAATCCTACACTGTAGAACTTTCCCCTGTAAATGTACAGCATTCTACTGGCACCAGAGCTGCCAGCTTAATAGTGATATTTTTCTTTACACCTGAGATGCTGTAATATAATTTACAGTACTATTTTCCTTACTGTAAAACATTACAGCATCCCTGTACATTTACAGCAGGGATGCTGTAATATGTTTTACAGTAAGGAACATTGATTTAGTAGTAAAATAGCAAATCTATGTTCATATTTAGGTATGTGAACAGTCAGTGTCTCAATCACTCATTGTGATGAGTGTAATCCCTCACAATCATTATTTTGAATGTTATGTAGGTTAGGCCTATGGACTGTGACGTATTCTGTCATTCATGGGGCTGGGGATATGACATTTCAAGAGAGGTCTGATCAATAAAATACACCTGGTGGCTTAATATCTACCTTAATTGAAAACATCTGTCAATAAATTAGTTTTGACCTTACAAATATGTCCACCAACCTCATTCAATTCACTCACTTCCTGCCCGTGCACCAAAGTAGCGTCAATAGAAACCCCTTGTTTCCGATCATGCCTTCTTTCAGGCAACGGCTATTTCTTCGCAAACATGCCAGTGAGTACCCGAGCCTGACATAATCACACCTTTATCGTTAACATGGGGCTTTGGGTGAAAATCTTGGAGTCAGTCAATGCATAATTAATTCGTGTTTTGACTGTTGTGTGTTTGAGCTCTGTCGTTCCAGTCAGTGTCGAGGTATTGATCATAATATTCCATTTACGCTCTGATTAGTAGCGCAGTGTGATTACAAGATGGCGGCGTACATATCGCAAACATGGAGATGAGTAACCTGAGAATGTAACACTAGCTACCATATGGCTGAATATACGTGCAATTGCATCCACTATATTGAATGATCTCGTAGAAAGTGTAGTGCAGGTTTAACACAAATAACAGGTGACATGTATTTTATTTCCTCGCATAAGGAAAGGGAAGACCGTTGGTCAAAGACATCTAGGCAGTATGAGAGGTTTTAGATTGCAAATTCATTGCAATTCCTGGGAAGTATCACTCGCAGGAAGGTCCGTGTTCTAATGACATTTTCTCTTTCGTGTGCAACTCATCTGGCTGTGAGCGAAACTATCGCATGTGTTGTGTACCTATCTGACTGCATGTCGATATCATTCATAGTTTGCTCTGGATTAGGTTGTCAATTAATTGACATGTTAAATGCACTGCCTTATTGTCACTTGTAGGACAACTGCTGACAAGTGACAATTGCTTATCTACTCAAACTAAATGTAATTTTCTAAGCAGTCTTGCTTGTCCACTCTATCCTGCAGCTCGCAAAAGACTTGTTGCACCCATCCCCTGAGGAGGAGAAGAGGAGCCACAAGAAGAAGCGTCTTGTCCAGAGCCCAAACTCCTACTTCATGGATGTTAAGTGCCCAGGTAGGTCCCAGTTGTTTCCTTCATTTCATTTATGCATTTGAATCAGCCACCTTGTCTGTTCTGAATTCAGTGGCATAATTGAGTTCAGTACTTATGACTGTATTTATTGTGAAGCATATTTGCTGAAACGAGGAGGGACCTGGCAGTATTTGTCCATTAAGATAACCCTGTTTTTGGTCCTTTTGCTACTGTGTGCTCTAGTGAATACACCACAGGCACTAATGACACTGGTCTCAGAGGATGCAGTGTGGCATGTAATTGTACTACATGTGTGCAGGACTCAACTGCGACCAGAACACTGGCATTTGCGACACTTTGACTTGGCAGTGCGACAAATCAATTTTGAATTGGTCGCTAGGGTGCCCGGGGAAAAATGTATCTGATCACATTAGTTTTTGTTCAGTTAGATATATATATATATATATATATATATATATATATCCAATTAAACGTTGACTGAAAAGTAGGCCTTGTGATCAAATTTGATTGGTTACATACACATGTTATTGCAGATGTAGTGAAATGCTTGTGTTTTTAGCTCCAACAGTGCAGTAGTATCTAACAATTTCACAACAATACACACTTCTAAAGGAATGGAATTAAGAATATATAAATGTTTGGATGATGTTGGAGCGGCATAGATTCGAATAGAATACAGTATATACATATGAGATGCAAAATGTGTTCCATTATTAAAGTGGCCAGTGATTTCAAGTCTATGTATATAGGGCAGCAGCCCCTAAGGTGCTAGTGATGGCTATTTAAGTCTGAAGAGGCCGACTTTGGGATTCTGGCCTTCTAGGCAGAGTTCCTCTGTCCAGTGTCTGTTATTTTACCCGTCTTAATCTTTTATTTTTATTAGCCAGTCTGAGATGGCTTTTTCTTTGAAACTCTGCCTAGAAGGCCAGCATCCCAGAGTCGCCTCTTCACTGTTGACGTTGAGACTGGTGTTTTGTGGGTACTAATTAATGAAGCTGCCAGTTGAGGACTTGAGTGTATGTTTCTCAAACTAGACACTCTAATGTACTTGTCCTCTTGCTCAGTTGTGCACCGGGGCCTCCCACTCTTTCAATTCTGGTTAGAGCCTGTTTGCGCTGTTCTGTGAAGGGAGTAGTACAGTGTTGTACAAGATCTTCAGTTTCTTAGCAATTTCTCGCGTGGAATAGCCATCATTTCTCAGAACAAGAATAGACTGATGAGTTTCAGAAGAAAGCTATTTGTTTCTGGCCATTTTGAGCCTGTAATCAAACCCACAAATGCTGATGCTCCAGATACTCAACCAGTCTAAAATAGGCCAATTTTATTGCTTCTTTAACCTCTAGTGACACCCCATCCCGTGAACGGGACCGTTATCATCTGACACTAATTAGCATAACGCAGCGGACATAAATCTTCCTATTCATGAAAATCACAAGTGAAATATATTGGAACACAGCTTAGCCTTTTGTTAATCACCCTGTCATCTCAGATTTTTAATATGCTTTACAGCCAACGCTAGACAAGCATTTGTGTAAGTTTATCATAGCCTAGCATAGCATTATGCCTTGCTAGCAGCAGGGAAACTTGTCACGGAAATCAGAAAAGCAATCAAATTAAATCGTTTACCTTTGATGAACTTTGGATGATTTCACTCACGAGACTCCCAGGTAGATAGCCAAAGTTCATTTTTTCCCAAAAGATTGTTTTTGTAGGCGAAATAGCTCCGTTTGTTCTTCACGTTTGGCTGAGAAATCGCCCGGAAATTGCGGTCACCACAACGCCGAAAAATATTCCAAATTAGCTCCATAATATCGACAGAAACATGGCAAACGTTGTTTAGAATCTATCCTTAAGGTGTTTTTCTAATATCTATTTGATAATGTATCAGTCGGGACAATTTGTTTTTCACTCTGACCGATTGGAGTAATGGCTACCTCTGTATTTTACGCGAGAATCTCTCTCGCAGCCACCATGTGACCACTTACGCAATGTGGCCGCCTATGGCTATTCTTCAACAGAAATGCGTAAAACTACGTCACAATGCTGTAGACACCTTGGGGAATACGTAGAAAGCGTAAGCTCGTTGATGGTACATTCACAGCTGAATAGGGAGTCATTGGAACGCAGCACTTTCAAAACCTGGGGCACTTCCGGATTGGATTTTTCTCAGGCTTTCGCCTGCAACATCAGTTCTGTTATACTCAGACTATCTTTACAGTTTTGGAAACGTTAGTGTTTTCTATCCAAAGCTGTCAATTATATGCATATTCTAGCATCTTTTCCTGACAAAATATCCCGTTTAAAACGGGAATGTTTTTTTTCCAAAAATGAAAATACTGCCCCCTAACACCGAGGTTAATCAGAACAACAGCAGTTTTCAGCAGTGCTAACATAATTTCAAAAGGCTTGTCTAATGATCAATTAGCCTTTTTAAAATGATGAACTTGGATTAGCTAACACAACGTGCCATTGGAACACAAGAGTGATGGTTGTTAATGGGCCTCTGTACGTGTATGTAGATATTCCATTATATTCTATCAACTACAATAGTAATTTACAACATTAAAGTCTACACTGATCAATTTGATATCTTAATGGACAAAAATGTGCTTTTCTTTCAAAAACAAGGACATTTCTAAGTGATCCCAAACTTTTGAACGGTAGTGTAAGTATTCCGACCCTTTAAATTGTTGAAGCACCTTTGGCAGCCATTACAGCCTTGAGTCTTCTTGGGTATGGCACTACAAGCTTGGCACGTCTTTGGGGAGTTTCTCCCATTCTTCTCTGCAGATCCTCTCAAGCTCTGTCAGGTTGGATGTGGAGTGTCGCTGCACAGCTATTTTTAGTTTTCTCCCGAGATGTTCGATCGGGTTCAAGTCTGGGCTCTGGTTGGGCTACTCCTGCGTTGTCTTGGTTGTGTGGTTAGGGTCATTGTCCTGTTGAAAAGTGAACCTTTGCCCCATTCTGAGTTCCTGATTGCTCTGGAGCAGGGTTTCATAGAGGATATCGCTCTACTCTGCGCCATTCATCTTTCCCTCGATCCTGACTAGTGTCCCAGTCCCTGCAGCTGAAAAACATCCCCACAGCATGATGCTCTCACCACCATGCTTCACCGTAGGGATGGTGCTAGGTTTCCTCCAGATGTGAAGCTTGGCATTCAGGCCAAAGAGTTCAATCTTGGTTTCATCAGACCAGAGAATCTTATTCTCGTGGTCAGTCCTTTAGGTGCCTCTTGGCAAACTCCAAGTGGGCTGTTGTGCCTTTTTACTGAGGAGTGGCCAAGGCCTTCCTCCCCGGATTGCTCAGTTTGGCCTGGCGGCCAGCTCTAGGACGAGTCTTGGTTGTTCCAAACTTCCAACTGTGTTGGAGATCTTAAATGCGGCAGAACATTTTTGGTACCCTTCCGCAGATCTGTACCTCAACGATCCTGTCTTGGAGCTCTATGGACAATTCCTTCGTCCTCATAGTTTGGTTTTTGCTCTGATGTGCACTGTCAACTGTGGGACCTTATATAGACAGGTGTGTGCCTTTCCAAATCATGTCCAATCAATTGAATTTACCACAGGTGGACTCCAAGTTGTAGAAAAATTAAGGATGATCAATGGAAACGGGAAGCACCTTTTGAATCTCATAGCAAAGGGTCTGAATACTTTTGTAAATAAGATGTTTTTATTTAATACATTTGCAAAAATGTCTAAACCTGTTTTTGCTTTGTCATTATGGGATATTGTGTGTAGATTAATGACGGAAAATGTTTATTTAATCAATTTTAGAATAAGGCTCGTAACTTTTTTTTTATTAAAAAGGTTAAGGGGTCTGAATACTTTCTGAATGCACTGTAGGAGTACCTATTTCTTTAACTGCTCAACACAGAATAGCCTCATGTACGCGCTCCCTCAAATCTTTTGGAGAAAATATCCATAAAATGCCACAGAATTCTAAACAAATAGTGCAGCCCACAGCCATATGGCATAGCCAGATTAGGACCTAACACAAGGACAACTCGTAGTATGCTATTCTGTTGATTTGAAATGGATTACTTTTGAAATAGACTACATTTTCATGTTTCTTTAGACCTATCTAAAATAATGGATTTGTGAAGGTGTAGGCAATATTACAAGGATTTATTAGACTTCTTAAAATGTAGATGTTCCAAAGGTCTACATCAGTGGCTTGTATGCTGCGTGTGGAAGCCAGGAGATTCTAAATGTTTGTTAATTAACGGTCAATTACCATGAGACGATAGTTATTTGCTTGACACTCACCAGCGGCTGATTGTATGTAACCACCACAGCCCTCGTCTAGAGCCCTGGTGTCTTAATGATTGTATTTTTGTTTCCGTCAGGATGCTACAAGATCACAACGGTGTTCAGCCACGCCCAGACGGTTGTGCTGTGTGTGGGTTGCTCCACAGTTCTGTGTCAGCCCACTGGAGGCAAAGCACGTCTCACAGAGGGTCAGTAGTCTCATAATTTTGTGTGGGTTCACCTGCACCCACTAGCAATTGCTAATAACATGTCTGTAACTGCCCGATCTGTTAGAAAATCTGAAGGCTGCACACAACCCTAACCTGCAAATATAGAAAATGTGCTCTACAGTTGGTTCCCTTTTGTCCTTTTTTTGCTTCGGTGGGTCGATTTAAAAAAAAAAAAAAAAAAAAAACGTTTTATTCCCATGTTTCGAAAAGCATTTGGCAAGTTGGCGCGTGTAAAATTAGGCCCTAAAGTTTAGGCTTATACACTAATTCCAGATAAAAAAATATTGGGAAAAAAAACTAAAGGTATCTGCCTATAGATATTAATCTCACAATTATGGATTTTACTGCATTGTTTTTACCTCATTCAACCCGCCCGCCACCCATCTGCCTTATTTTCCAACTCAAGTTGGAGAGGACAGTCTCTTAAATAATTTAATGTCTTTGGGGGGGGTGGAGGGTTGTCTCCAGCAGTTTTAGGTACAGCAGCAATGTCTTATTTATTTATGTAGTTAAGGGCCTTCATGTGAAATCAGAGTTATTGGAAGTTTGAGTTCCGACTGGAAAGTTTCACTTGAGTGGTCCTCCAAGTCGTTATTACAAGTGGGGAACAGAGAAAATGTTACCTGAGTTGTGACGTTTCATCCCTGACCTCGCACCCTTTCAACCAAAAGATGACAACAAAGTAGTTTTTTACAAATGTATTAATGTGGATAATGTAGCTAGTTTGAACATTGTCAATGTTAACCTTTCTGATCTCCCCATCCCGGATCCGGGTTCGTGAATACAGACTCAAGCTCATTACCATAACGCAACGTTAACTATTCATGAAAATCGCAAATGAAATGAAATAAATATGCCATCTCTCAAGCTTAGCCTTTTGTTAACAACACTGTCATCTCAGATTTTCAAAATATGCTTCTCAACCATTGCAAAACAAGCATTTGTGTAACAGTATTGATGGCTAACGTAGCATTTAGCATTAGCATTCAGCTGGCAACATTTACACAAAAAAACAGAAAAGCATTCAAAAAAATCATTTACCTTTGAAGAACTTCAGATGTTTTCAATGAGGAGACTCTCAGATAGCAAATGTTCAGTTTTTCCTGAAAGATTATTTGTTTAGGACAAATCGCTCCGTTTTCTGCGTCACGTTTAGCTATGAAAAAACCCCTGTATCCAGGATTGTGTAAATCTATCAGCAAGCTCATTAGCATAACACAACGTTAACTATTTATGAAAATCGCAAATGAAATAAATATGCCATCTCTCAAGCTTAGCCTTTTGTAAACAACACTGTCATCTCAGATTTTCAAAATATGCTTCTCAACCATAGGAAAACAATCATTTGTGTAAAAGTAGCTAGCTAGAGTTAGCATTTCGCGTTAGCATTTAGCGTTAGCATTAGCGTTAGCATCCAGCACGCAACATTAACAAAAACATAAAAGCCTTCAAATAAAATCATTTACCTTTGAAGAACTTCTGATGTTTTCAATGAGGATACTCTCAGTTAGATAGCAGATGCTCAGTTTTTCCAAAAAGATTCCTTGTGTATTAGAAATAGCTCCGTTTTATACATCACATTTGGCTACCAAAAAAAATCCATAAATTCAGTCCTCAAAACGCAAACTTTTTTCCAAATTAACTCCATAATATCGACTGAAAACATGGCAAACGTTTTTTAGAATCAAGCCTCAAGGTGTTTTTCACATATCTCTTCATTGATACATCGTTCTTGGATACATGCTTTCTCTCCTGAATCCCAGGAGAAAATGACCGCACCTGAAGATTACGCACAAATTTAGACAAAGGACACCGGGCGGACCTCTGGAAAATGTAGTCTCTTATGGCCAATCTTCCAATGATATGCCTACAAATACGTCACAATGCTGCTAAGACCTTGGGCGAACGACAGAAAGTGTAGGCTCATTCCTTGCGCAATCACAGCCATATAAGGAGAGAATGGAAAACAGAGCTTCAGAAATTCTGCTAATTCCTGGGTGATGCATCATCTTGGTTTCGCCTGTAGAATGAGTTCTGGGGCACTTACAGACAAAATCTTTGCAGATTCTGAAACTTCAGAGTGTTTTCTTTCCAAAACTGTCAAGAATATGCATAGTCGAGCATCTTTTCGTGACAAAATATCGCGCTTAAAACGGGAACGTTTTTTATCCAAAAATGAAATAGCGCCCCTAGAGCTCTAAGAGGTTAAGCAAGCTAGCTAACTGTATTATTAGCAACGTTAGCTAGCTTGAATCGTATTGGTTGAAGAATTTTTCTGACTTTAAAAGCACTTTAACACGATCATTTAAAGGTATATTAGATAACATTTTTAACTTTAATACCCCTTTATTTCGTCATATCCAATTGGTAGTTACAGTTTTGTCCCATCACTGCAACTTCACGGACTTGGGAGAGGCGACGGTTGAGAGCTATGCGTCCTCCGAAACACGACCCTGCCAAGCCGCATTGCTTCTTGACACACTGCTCGCTTAACCCGGAAGCCAACTGCACCAACCCTCCCCTAACCCGGATGACGCTGGGACAATTGTGCGCCGCCTCGTGGGTCTTGGTTCACGGCTGGCTGTGACACAGCCTGGGATCGAACCCGGGTCTGTAGTGACTCCTCAGACCGCTGCCCCACTCGTGAGGCCCAGCACCTGAACACAATCATGTTGAACTATTCCATTCAAAAATTGCGTAACCTTACTATAGACTTAGAAGATTTGAAATTATTGTTTTGGCAGTGAAAGCTTTTAGTGCCATTCAATCCGACAGTTTAGCACTAGGTGCTATAAATGTTCATTTTGGTTTCACATTGCTCCCCGCAACTCTCCTCAGTTTCTTAGTGGCCTGACTCTGTCATTTTCTCTTTCCTTCAGGGTGCTCATTCAGGAGGAAGCAGCATTAGTTGTACTTCTGATGCCCCGGTAAAAATGTAAGAGGAGGGGTTGGACATGTTGATTTCAGCGACTCCAGCCTCGATACAGCACCCAAGAAAGATTGATCCAGAAGTGCTCATGACGCCTGGACACCAGATGGGATTACTCATTCAATGTGATAGTCCACTTTGTTGCAGTAACTGAACTCTTCAACCCAATCTTTTTTTAATACAATTGTTTTGGCTAAAGAATGGGTGGTTTGTACTTTTTTTGTTTCCTTTTCAATATTTGCCTAAATTGGGATTGAAATGTTTTTATCTACATCAGTTGGGTAATTCACATGAAACCAGTTTATTTTTATACATGTCTGTAGCAAATTGTGTTACAAAACCATGTGTTTGCAAAAATCAACTATGATTATGAGGACTACGGTCAACATTTTTGGCCAAGTGTCTTATTTTAAATTGTACGTTCTCACCTGAATTTTGTACATTTTCAGTTTTCATTACCTTTTTGGGATTAACTTTGAGTCATTTAATACCATTTTACTTTAGAAAAACAATTTCTTTGAATAAAACTGCTGTAGTTTGTCCATAAATAACAAAACGATAAACTAGTATAAGTATACATTAAACAATAATATGTCTGTCAACATGCATCTCACTTTGGAGTTTTTACAGGAAGTTTAAAATCAGTTAAGTGTTTAAACACATGATGCATGATCAAGAGAAGTAGTCCTTAGATGAGCACAAGTACATGTATTTGCTTGTACGCCTTCAGAATGAGGTTCTTATTCTCAAACAACCCCTTTAACCAACTTGGCCTTCTCAATACTGAAACGGCAAGAAAAGCTCCAATTAGAAAAGAGTGATGTGAATTTTATTGTGTAATTTAAATTTCGATATTTGTATTTTCAGTTTAATTCTGGTCTTTTCACAGGGGGAACAATGTTCTATCGGAAATGGATTTGTTTACTTTTATTGGACAAACTGTTGCGGTAATGAGAATGTTGTGGAAATTGTCAACTGCATAATCTGATAAAGGAAATGGGCAAGTACAGATCCTAATCTCAGTGATCTATGACAATTTTGTGAAATTACACTTGATCATTTTTGGTGTCAAATGTTAGTTTTGTGATAATTACCCATTTGGGCTATTTGCATATTTGTCATAGCCAGTTACAATTTGGTGAGTGTTTAATTTAAAGAAAATATCAACTAACAATTTGTCATGGGCTACTTAAAGGGAAGCTCCACCACTTTTCATTATCCAGCACAAGTGTCAATGTGAAAATGGCACAATTTGAAGTTTTGTAGAAATAAATGCCAAGTTCTACCTGATGAAATCAAACGTTAAGCCATTTTAAGAACTGATTTTCCAACTGAGATTTGTGGTGAAGTGGGGAGCAAGAAAACACCCTCCCTTGGGCTAGAAACTCATTGCAATGTTTTGAAAATAACTTTGTACTTTAAGACTACATGACGTGTCTGAGCTCTAGAAAGATGCCAGAGTTTCCGACTTGGAATTCTGAGTTTGCTGACCGTTCAAAATGACCCCCCTGATTTCCCAGTTCTTTTGAACGATTTTCAGTAAAAAGCAGATATTTGGAGATAATACGGAAACGTACCTTTCACTTACTGTGAAATTACAACTGAATACATTTTTCATAATTACAATTATGAAGCTCTGGAAAATATATTTACAACCTATTAGTAGACACTCCGTGCACATGCTGGCTAACAAAACAATATACACTTGAATTGTTATTCGGATAATGTTGCAATCAAGAGTGGTGTTTTTTGTTGAAAGATTTCCAAAATGGGTGAAATATGCATTCTACAGTTAAATTCCATCCATTTGTTGCTTTATTTAGTTACTCTTATGAAATTGCATAAAAATGTTACACCCATAAAATGGTATGTAGCCCAGTGATGCAAACGAGTCACCTTTTGGCGAAATTCGCCGTTTTGAATCAAAAATAGGTGACCTACGTGGTTCGTGTAGATCCGATGAAAAGTTTGGGCGGGTGGGGGAGCTTTGGATGACTACTGGTTGTAAGCGAACTAGTGATGCGCGTATCCAAGGCTCAGCCAAGCGTTCACATGCAGCACGTGACTGAAGAGATTGGCTAGTTACAGCATCAGCGCGCTCTGGAAAGACCGCGGGAGAGTTGAAAGGCAATTAATTTACAACAGCCCGTCCGTCCCCTGAACGATAGATAAGAGGTAGGTGAGAAACCTGACCACAATAATGTCTGTCTCTAAGGCTCAACCAAGCGTTCACATAACAATGCAGCACGCGGCTGAAGAGATTGGCTAGTTACAACGTCAGCGCGCTCTGGAAAGACCGCGGGAGAGTTGAAAGGCAATTAATTTACAACAGCCCGTCCGTCCCCTGAACGATAGATAAGAGGTAGGTGAGAAACCTGACCACAATAATGTCTGTCTCTAAGGCTCAACCAAGCGTTCACATAACAATGCAGCACGCGGCTGAAGAGATTGGCTAGTTACAACGTCAGCGCGCTCTGGAAAGACCGCGGGAGAGTGGAAAGGCAGTTGACCAATTAACTTACAACAGCTCGTCCCCTGAACGATAGCTAAGAGGTAGGTGAGACGGTGATGAAGCATACTTCATGAGCTGTAACCGAAAACAACTGGTATTTGGAAAGTTTGAGGTGAGGGAGAAAGTGTGGTGGAACAAATACTGTTAACATGGTTAAGTATCTTGCTAGCTTCATGGTGTGAAAATAGCTAACGTTACATCAGATGAGCTTAAAGTTAGTAACCAAACCAATTCGCTATAATATTAACTGGTAACATTATACGACTGCTTGCCGTTCCTCAAGTTATAACGTGTTAGTTGCTTACTGGACCCCGACAATCTGTGTGACATGTTAACTAGCTAACTACTAAAGTTATCTGTGAACTAATGTTTTCTCTTTACAGTATGTGATTCATTCTCAGAATAAGAGAATTAGGTGAAAATGAGACGTTGCTTGTTAAACAAGTGTAGCTGGAGCTGGGCCTGGCTTAAACTGGAAGCCACTATAAAGGTGAAAGAAACACCACACACTTTCCCTCTTTCTCACTATTTCAATACAGTTGATAAAAAGGGTTATGCCAGGTGAACTCTGCCTGAAAGAGATCAGTTATGCCAACAAAGGGTATCATGCTCTACTGGGACATTGTAGAAGAAATGTCCACAGGCAGAAAGTGTACAATGCAGTGTAGCCCAAATATATGGCTTTTGATGTTTTGGATTTGATAGTAACGTGTGTGAGGGGGGATTATTACATGTTTTACTCAGTGAATGTTATTTTTGCACACATGTAGCCTTGCGCCTGTTTGTTTCATTCTATTTCTACATAAAGATGTTTTTTTTTTCCCAAGTGAAATATTTAGATGTGTGTTTGTGGTCACAAGCGTTCTGTTATAAAGGCTTTCATGGCTAACTGCAATATTAGTGTGTTGTTTTTCTCAAGTGTAATTTGCAGTAAAGTCTAGGCAACAAATAACATTGGATTGCTTTCTTTACATTTGTTTAGTTGTTAGGTTCACATTAACCACTATTTTACACACAGACTGATCATTTAGATCATATTCTTTGTTTAATTAGTTAGAACCTGCATTTTAACCTTTTTAATTTTTTTTATTACATGTTTCAGTGCAAAAAAAAATGTTACCATTTTGGGCCCTCACCAGTTTGCATCCCTGATGTAGCCTTATTTCCTGCCTAAAATTAATCTAATTTCATTCTAGCCTGACCTAAATCCCATAATTATCCTGATCCCAACTGTTCCTCATCACTCTCTACTTCTTCCCGTGATGATGCACAACTCATACCTGCCATTTTCTTGCTATCTTACCTATCCTGCCCTCCCATTCTCCGTGTCTGCCTGCTCTTCCCTCTCCCTTAGCAGGTGGCGGATGGAAGAGTTCTGTGTGGAGAGGGTGCTGGAGAGGAGGGGTATCAGGGTCCTGAAGCCTTGTCTCAGCTCCTCCACATTCTGCTGCAGACTGTTTATGTGTGTTTCCAGGTCCCCTCGTAATCCACTCACCTCGGACAGCATGTCATACATCAGATTCTGCATCTACATGGGAAAGAGGTGCAGAGTGGTCCAAGAATGAGGGGACAATGAGAACATTTATAAAGTTGATTGCTACTTTCTCTAGAATATTGGTTGCAACAGTAGCGGATTAACCTATGGGGTGACTGCCCGTCCCACCTTGCAGAGATCCACAAGCGTGTTGGCCTGGTCAGCCAACTTCCTCCTCTCCATCTTCACATCACGCAGCCTGGGGAGAAGACATTTAACATTCAGAAATAATCACAGGACAGGTACAACAAATTGAAAATATAATTCATGATAACCAGAGAATGACCATTTCTACAGTTCTATATTACAGTTGGGGTTTCACAAGTTCTAGAGTTGTAACACCTGGGCATGTGATGTAATGTGTGACCGTATCGATATCTCAGGGGAATATCTAAGCTGATTGGTGGGTTACTTGGGGAAGTGTGTTCTGATTGGTGCCTTACTGGTGGATGGCGAGTAGCAGCTTCCTCTGGTGCATGCGTACTCTGCAGTGGTCTCTCTTCCTGGCAAGCTTGGTGTGTTTGTAGATCATCCAAGTCTCTCTCAGTACATTTGCTGCAGCAATTTTTATCTGGAAGAGAACAATTGTTTCCTCGTCCAACACTCAGTTTTCTATGGATGTGTCCCAAATGGCTCCATATTCCCTACGTAGTGTATTACTTTAGATCGGTGCACTGTTATATAGGGAACATGGTGCCATGATTCATACAACTACAGGCCACCATTGACTCAATCTCACATCACATGTTAAGTCAAGGTTCCAAAGACCACTATTGAATACAGTCACGTGTTAAATCAGGTGAGTTTTACCCCTTTTGTAAAGTGGGAGTCCATCATGAAGTTGTGGACATGTTTCTCTGCCCTAGTCAGCTCCAGTTTCCTGGCAACCACAGCAACCACCAGCACTGTGCAACCAGCCCCCTGTGTATGTGTGTTTGTGCGCACGTGTGTGAAAGAGAAATAAACAAAGGTTAAAGGCCCAGTGCAGTCAAATATATTTCCATATTAGGAGGTTGGAATAATACTGTGAAATTATGATACTGCCCTCACTGGAGTAACACATTTTCTCTGGACGTCTGCAAGGTCTATGCGGCTGCATGCCTATTGAATCGATGATAGGCTTTCTGTGGTGCCAGGGCATGTATAGCATTGCTTTAGCTCATTGATAAATGTTTATTGGTCGGCCTATTTGGTCATAAATTCACAATGTTAGACTGCTGGCTGGTGGCAATAATTGAATTACTTATTCAGTAATTGAAGTTGTAAATTAAATATATTTAATGCAACAGTATACTAATCAGCTACCAATTCATGTTTTTCCTTTTTTTAAATATACAACTACTGTCTTGTATAGGCTACCTGAACCTGCATGACATAAGCCGTCCTTGCGCTATCTCCGAGCTTGGATAAAGTTGTTGTGCGTAAAACCAGTCTTAATGCCAAATAATAGTCAGTCCACCTTCAAAACACTAGTTTACTAGGGAGTGTTTAATTCTGCAGTGTAATAGCTATACCTATATACTGTATTTAGCTTATATTTATAAACTTTTTATAAGAATTACACATCAAATAGCCTAACAATGGGGAAAAAATTGCCCTGAACACAATTTAAACTTAGTCTTGAATGAGGCACGCCAAGATATATCAGAGATAAGGGACTGTTGATATTGCAATCACACAACTCAACGCTGGTTCACCAGTATAAACAAAACACTTATTTTGTTCAAGCCCTCAAACACTCAAGATGATAATCTGTTTGTATCTACCAATTTATTGTCTGTTCAGTATCCAGATGATCTGTCCCCAGAGCTTCCTATACAGTTATTCTCTTTCCGTAACGTGTTGAGGCCGGCAATTAAGGAGAATGAGAGGCTAAATGAAAGATTTTGCAGAACTGCTGTATTTGAATCAGCATTTGCTTTCTGCCCAGTTTCCCTAATGTTTTTACGGCAATCAGGCTGTTATACCATCCCTGTAACTGTCGCTTCTAAACTAGAACTCTTAAAGAACTAACTAAGAAGCATTAGGCTCTCGGTCTGATATGCGCTTTTGAATCAGAGTAAGGTCCCCTAATTGCATTTGCACTGTCGTATCCTTGACCAAGGAATTTGTTCCCCTTATACTTTTTCTGGCCTGAGGAACTTTTTCAGTCACATTCCTGAAGCCCAAGAAACAAACAATTAGCTTCTTCCTAGTACACATGGAAATTAAAAAGGTTTATGAATAACTTTTTGGAGGGTTACTGTAAAAATGTGTTATTAAATAAAAAAGACTGATGACAGAGCTGTTTGAAAAGACCGCCTGAAATTTCAGCCTGCTTTGGTGGGATGGACTTTTGGCCTGCCTGGTGAATTAGTTAATAGACCAATACAAAAAGAGTTCCAAAATGCTCTGCCAATGACAGCCAGTTATCAGTTTCCCCCTCCCCTAAAAAGCTATTTTTGACAATTTTAATTGAAAACAATCACAGTAAGGTACTTAATTGTTACACAGAAATTATTTGATATTGAGATAAAAACGGCTGCATTGGAAAAGAAGACTGTGCTAATGACCACAATTACAGTGCTTTCAGAAAGTATTCACACCCCTTGATTTTTTTTCACATTTTGTTGTTACAGCCTGAATTTTAAATGAAATAAATTGACATTTTGTATCACTGACCTACACACAATACCCTATAATGTCAAAGTGGAATTATGTTTCTAGAAATGTTTAAAAAGTAATACAAAATGAAAAGCTTTAATGTCTTGAGTCAACTTTGTAATGGCAAACGTAAATAAGTTCAGGAGTAAAAATGTACTCGTAGCGTTTTAATGACTACCTCATCTCTACCCCACACATACAAATATCTGTAAGGTCACTGAGTCAAGCAGTAAATTTCAAACACAGATTCAACCACAAAGACAAGGGAGGTTTTCCAGTGCTTCGCAAAGAAGGGCACCTATTAGTAGATGGGTAAAAAAGACAAAAGCAGACATTAAATATCCCTTTGAGCATGGTGAAATTATTAAATTAACTTTTGATGGTGTATCAATACACCCAGTCACTACAAAAATACTTCCTAACTCAATTGCCGGAGAGGAAGGAAACCGCTTAGGGATTTCACCACGAGGCCAATGGTGACTTTAAAACAGTTACAGAGGATGGAGCAACAATATTGTACTTACTCCACAACACTAACCTAAATGACAGCATTAAAAGAAGGAAGCCTGTACAGAATAAAAAATATTCCAAAACATGCATCCTGTTTGCAACAAGGCACTAAAGTAAAACAGCAAAATATGTGGCAAAGAAATGAACTTTATGTCCTGAATCCAAAGTGTTATGTTTCAAGCATGGTGGTGGCTGTATCATGTTATGGGTATGGTTGTCATCGTTTTTTTAGAATAAAAAAAAGTTTTTTTAGAATAAAAAGAAACGGAATAGAGCTAAGTAAAGGCAAAATCCTAGAGGAAAACCTGGTTCAGTCTGCTTTCCAACAGACACTGGGAGACAAATGCACCTTTCAGCAGGACAATAACCTAAAACACATGGCCAAATATACACTGGAGTTGCATACCAGTACGACATTGAATGTTCCTGAGTGGCCTAATTACAGGTTTGACTAAAAAGACTTGAAAATGGCATCTAGCAATGATCAACAACCAACTTGGCCAGGTGAGACCTGTCATTCAGGGTACACCTGTTTAGCTATAGGTTTGTTGCCTGTTTTGCATGTTATATTGGCATTAATTTGTGTCACATGTCAGTTTGCAAACAATGTAAAAACAAATGTATTGAGTGAATAAAGTTGCATACAAACATGGTTTCTTACTTGCTTTCTTGAGTAAGGCAGTTCCAAAATGCAGGTTTTTCAGCCTAGCTCAGGGCTTTCTGTGGTGGAGGGGCAGCCAGCGGAAAATACAGACCATAGGCGTTGGTAATCTTCTTTAGTTGCACTGTGATTGGTTCAGTGTTTGGTAACTCATGGGGACACTATGTCACTGCAGAATCTACAGGGAGAGCTTGGCAGTTCAAGCCCCCTTGTGTGCTGCCATAGAAGTGTCCATCCAAGAATGCTAAAGGTTGTTGGACACAGATAAAATTATGCAAAATCACGTTATGTCTACCATAGCTTTGGACTGATCATGTCAATCATCATGAATCACGTCGACAATCTCCTGGCAAATCTTTTTCAATCCTTGTCATATGAAGAGAAATTATAAAACGTATCGGTGCTCAACTGCCATTGGACATAAACATTAAACAACAATCATTATTTTGCTTCCTCTGCCTGTTATTCAGTGGAGAGGGTGTGTGGTCCAAGTCTGGGTTTAAGGATTTAAAACATATGTCTGAAATTATCTCTTTTCCAAGCTTAAAAGGATAAACATTCACACGCAACACCATGGGCCAGAAAAGGTTGAATCCATTGGCCATGCTGTCAATCCAGCATGACTTCTGCCGCGATCAAAACAACTGGAAACTAGGAACTAGGACATCTCAGACTTAGTGGGTTTAAGGTAACTGGGACTCGGGGAAAAAACTGGCTCTGACTGGGAAAATACATTTTCAACGGTCATCCAACTCGGAATTCCAATTTTGGAACTTGGGCCTCTTTCTAGTAAGATCACTGACGTCATGATTCAACCTTGTTTTTTTGCAGAGTTCCCAGTTGTCTTGAAAGCACCATAAATCCAGAGAATGACAGATTTTGATGACAAAATTTGCCCACAAGAAGGATCGCTCAAGTGAGCAAGTGAGCACAAAAATGTATTGTATGCTGCTGCATAAACAATGTAATATGCCAGAGAGATACAGTGGGGCAAAAAAGTATTTAGTCAGCCACCAATTGTGCAAGTTCTTCCACTTAAAAAGATGAGAGAGGCCTGTAATTTTCATCATAGGTACACTTCAACTATGACAGACAAAATGAGAAAAGAAAATCACATTGTAGGATTTTTTATGAATTTATTTGCAAATTATGGTGGAAAATAAGTATTTGGTCAATAACAAAAGTTTATCTCAATACTTTGTTATATACCCTTTGTTGGCAATGACAGAGGTCAAACGTTTTCTGTAAGTCGTCACAATTCCTCCATGCAGATCTCCTCTAGAGCAGTGATGTTTTGGGGCTGTTGCTGGGCAACATGGACTTTCAACTCCCTCCAAAGATTTTCTATGGGGATGAGATCTGGACTGGCTAGGCCACTCCAGGACCTTGAAATGCTTCTTACGAAGCCACTCCTTCGTTGCCCGGGCGGTGTGTTTGGGATCATTGTCATGCTGAAAGACCCAGCCACATTTCATCTTCAATGCCCTTGCTGATGGAAGGAGATTTTCACTCAAAATCTCACGAAACATGGCCCCATTCATTCTTTCCTTTACACGGATCAGTCGTCCTGGTCCATTTGCAGAAAAACAGCCCCAAAGCATGATGTTTCCACCCCCATGTTTCACAGTAGGTATGGTGTTCTTTGGATGCAACTCAGCATTCTTTGTCCTCCAAACACGACGAGTTGAGTTTTTACCAAAAAGTTATATTTTGGTATCATCTGACCATATGACATTCTCCCAATCTTCTTCTGGATCATCCAAATGCTCTCTAGCAAACTTAAGATGGGCCTGGACATGTACTGGCTTAAGCTGGGGGACACGTCTGGCACTGCAGGATTTGAGTCCCTGGCGGCGTAGTGTGTTACTGATGGTAGGCTTTGTTACTTTGGTCCCAGCTCTCTGCAGGTCATTCACTAGGTCCCCCCGTGTGGTTCTGGGATTTTTGCTCACTGTTCTTGTGATCATTTTGACCCCACGGGGTGAGATCTTGCGTGGAGCCCCAGATCGAGGTAGATTATCAGTGGTCTTGTATGTCTTCCATTTCCTAATAATTGCTCCCACAGTTGATTTCTTCAAACCAAGCTGCTTACCTATTGCAGATTCAGTCTTCCCAGCCTGGTGCAGGTCTACAATTTTGTTTCTGGTGTCCTTTGACAGCTCTTTGGTCTTGGCCATAGTGGAGTTTGGAGTGTGACTGTTTGAGGTTGTGGACAGGTGTCTTTTATACTGATAACAAGTTCAAACAGGTGCCATTAATACAGGTAACGAGTGGAGGACAGAGGAGCCTCTTAAAGAAGATAGATACAGGTCTGTGAGAGCCAGAAATCTTGCTTGTTTGTAGGTGACCAAATACTTATTTTCCACCATAATTTGCAAATAAATTCATTAAAAATCGTACAATGTGATTTTCTGGATTTTTACAGGCCTCTCTCATCTTTTTAAGTGGGAAAACTTGCACAATTGGTGGCTGACTAAATACTTTTTTGCCCCACTGTATGTATACTGTAGCTAAGAAAGTAATACTAAGTGTGTTGTGTAGTAAGCTGTTAGTAGTCCATGTGCCTCACCCTAATAATTTGGTCCCTTTCCCACTCAGAACTGACTTCGTGGTGCACATGTAGCCTATAGCCTATTTTAGAGAAATGTCATCATCGAATATTGTAAGAGCTTTCTTTTTCTGCTTACCGTAATTTCCGGACTATAAGCCGCTACTTTTTTCCCACGCTTTGAACCTGAACATAATGTGACGTAAATCGAGTGCGCTCAAACTTCCCATCATTCTGATTACGGTAGTCATTTTGTCACCCTCATCATGGCAAAGACACGGAGAAATGCATATGATGCAGCTTTCAAGTTGAAGGCGATCGATCTGGCTGTTGGAAAAGGAAATAGAGCTGCTGCACGGGAGCTTGGCTTTAATGATTCGATGATAAGACGTTGGAAACAGCAGCGTGAGGAACGGACTCAGTGCAAAAAGACAACAAAAGCTTTCAGAGTGAAGAAAAGCAGATGACCTGAACTAGAAAATGAGCTTGAAAACTGGGTCAACACACAGAGAGCAGACGGCCGAGGTGTTTCAACTGTGCAGATCTGACTGAAAGCCAAAACAATCGCCACCGCAATGAAGTTTGAGGATTTTAGAGGTGGACCATCGTGGTGTCTTAAGATTTATGAGACGTAAAGGCCTGTCCATCAGGGTACGGACAAGTCTGTGTCAGCAGCTCCCTCCCTCCCGACTACGAGGAAAACGTTTCAAACTTCCACAAATTCACTGATGCAAAGATAGCGGAGCATTCCATCGGCCCGCACGACATCATAATTATATGGATGAGGTTCCTCTGACGTTTGACCTGCCTCTCACTCGGACTGTCAACAAGAAAGGTGAATCATCCGTCACGCTGAAAACAACTGGGCATGAAAAAACGCACTTCACCTGTGTTCTGATGTGCACGGCATCGGGAGAAAAGCTTCCACCGATGTTGATTTTTAAACGCATGACGATGCCAAAAGAAAAATTCCCGAGAGGAATTGTTGTGAAAGTCAACAAGAAAGGATGGATGACGGAAGGCCTAATGCATGAATGGCATACGGAGTGTTACGGCAAGCGACCGGGAGGATTCTTTCACAAGAACAAGGCATTTTTCGTGTTGGACAGCATGAGGGCCCACATAACAGATTCTGTGAAAGAAGCCATCAAGAGGACAAACTCAATTCCAGCTGTGATTCCTGGGGGAACAACAAAGTATTTTCAGCCACTCGACATCAGTGTAAATCGTGCATTTAAGGTGGCGCTCCGTGTTCAGTGGGAGGCTTGGATGACAAGTGGGGAGAAATCCTTCACTAAAACGGGCCGCATGCGAAGAGCAACTTATGGTCAAGTCTGCCAGTGGGTCCTGACAGCGTGGAGCATTGTCAAAAAATCCACTATCATTAACGGGTTTCGAAAGGCTGGACTGCTGCGTGTTGAAGAGGGCAGCATGAGCTCAGCGGGGAATTTGCCTCCGGATGAAAGTGACGAGAGCAACAATGACAACGATCCAACATCGGATGAAGCAATTGTGAGGCTATTCAACTCCAACACCGAAGGAGATGACTTCAGTGGTTTCAGTGCACAGGAGGAGGAAGATATTGACCAATGACTTTCTTGGTAGGCTACTGTTTACTGCTATTTTTTTTATTTTTGTTACAAGCCGTGTTTCGTTATAGCCTATTTATTTTTGTTACAAGCCGTGTTTCGTTTAAAGGCTGTGTAAAGTTCATTTGTTTCAATGTACCGGTAGGCACCTGCGGCTTATAGACACATGCAGCTTATTTATGTACAAAATACATATTTAAAAAATATTCAGTGGGTGCGGCTTATATTCAGGTGCGCTTAATAGTCCAGAAATTACGGTACATGCCCCCTTTATTTATCCTACGGTTCTGACTTGGTGTACAGGGAGAATACTGTAAGAACGGCCCATGTTCTGAATTCTGTCGCAGTACATTTCATAACTGCTGAACAAATAGTTATATTGACTACGCCCATGTTAGTTCGCTTATTAATGTCTTAGTCTAAATTACGGATGACCTCTTATCTGCTCGTCGTTCCCTTATGCCATAGTTTGTACATCTCAATTGTTATAGGCCTATTGCCTACATCATTTTAGGCAATGTTGGAATTATTTAATTGTTTTGCTTACTTTGTGTATTATAATTAGCTCGTGCTTTTCTTGACGAGGAGGAGATAGTATATAATGTTGTTGGGTCTGTAACCATGTTTCCCATTCAAATACTTGTTTTCAACAAAAAGTTCAGTAATAGACCCATGCAATTCCATTGCAAGGGTTGTTTTGTTTGCACAATGCGCTGTCTGTGCGTTGGTATATTGTATATAAAAGTGGATCCTCATGATTGTATTTTCCTTATCAACTTAAACAAATCCACAAGGAGTCAGTAGTAACCACATTTGTTTAAGCAAGTCAGGCATATCAGCTATGATTTGAGGCTGATTGAACTGTTTCGCTGCCAGACAAGGCTCCGCTGATAGCAAGGTGTAGCGGTGGTAAGGATTCACTGCATGGTGTTGAAGAAAAGCTCTGCTGTTGGGACAGCTTTATGTAGGCCCTAAACATTTCTAAAACCCTTTTCACTTTTTCATTATGGGGTATTGTGTGGAGATGGGTGAGATTTAAAAAAATATTTAATACATTTTGAATTCAGTCTGTAACACAACAAATGTGGAATAAGTCAATGGGTATGAATAGTTTCTGACGGCACTGTACCTGCCCATCCCCTTTACTTCAATTTTCTTTAAAGATGTCATTGAATTATTCCCACGCACCTACAACAAGTCGACTCAGCTGTGCGAGAGCTTTTCCTATTTTGCAGAAACTGCTTACCATGATGCCAGTGAGTAGACAGATGCTGCGGCCACAGTAGGTGTGGGGAACAACATCCCCGTAACCAATGGACAAGAAGGTGACCGAGACCATCCACAGGGCCTCCATGTAGTTACTGCTCAGGTCCTTATAGTTGTGGTGTCTATAGGACAGGGGAGGGATGATGGTTCAGCTTTTCCCCTGTCTTGTCCACTCATCATATTAACATTTAACAAATAAACTAGTTTCAGTCTAGGAATATGATATTTGATTGTATTTGTTATATGACTGACAACTTATGATGGGGCCATCTGATGTCAGCCACAGCACAGATTGGTCCAAGTCATTATAGTCACCAAGGCCGGGATTCATTGAAAGGTGCGTTGCAGCATGGCGCACTGTACTACCGACAATGCATCTTTTAAAGGTAATTTCCCAGATGTTTGCAGAGATTGCATTCACAGTAAACGTTGCGGATGTCGGCTGAAGTATAAATGACCTTTTAAAAGGTGCATTGTCTGTAGTGTAGTGTGCACTGCACCTTTGAATCAGTGTTAATTTTGGCACTTTTTTTAGATTTAGTCAAATTTTTACTAAAATATCATTAGGTCAAATTTTGGTCATTTGAATAATGATTAAGTCTAGTTATTGTCAAAATGACAAAAACAGGGAACCTCCCGGGTGGCGCAGTGGTCTAAGACCACCAGAGACCCTGGGTTCGAGCCCAGGCTCTGTCGCAGCTGGCCGCGACCGGGAGGTCCATGGGGCGACGCACAATTGGCCTAGCGTCATCCGGGTTAGGGAGGGTTTGGCCGGTAGGGATATCCTTGTCTCATCGCGCACTAGCGACTTCTGTGGCGGGCCGGGCGCAGTGCACACTGACCAGGTCGCTAGGTGTACGGTGATTCCTCCGACACATTGGTGCGGCTGGCTTCCGGGTTGGATGCGCGCTGTGTTAAGAAGCAGTGTGGCTTGGTTGGGTTGTGTTTCGGAGGACTCTCGAACTTCGTCTCTCCGAGCCCGTACGGGAGTTGTATAGCAAGTTAGTAACTACTAACAATTGGATACCACGAAAAAGGGGGTAAAAATTATAATTTAAAAAATAAAGAATGACAAAAACAGGGGGCAATTTTTCAACTAAATGCCCTTTAATTTTAGTCATTAACCTATAGTAAACATAAATCACTGAATTCCATGTGCACAAACATACTACTTTTCTCCCTAACAGCAGAAATATGAAAAAACATAAGAATAATATTATATTCACCTATATAAGAATTATCTGGCTATGAAAATTTCTAATTCAGCCTACAGCACAGCACATTACATACAAAACAAACAGACACACACAAGCAGAGAGAGAAAGAGAGAGAAAATCACTAGAAGATGCCTTGAAGTAGTATGTGTTTCACCTCCATCACTCGGTCGCGTCATTGCCATTGTTATCAACGTTCCACATGGATGTCCAAAAGTAGAATAAAGCTAATGACTTTGAACGGGAGCTAATGACTTTCGCCCAGTGATGTAGTCGAATCACTGAACCTCAGGTCCCAAGTCCGAGTCACCAATGGTCGAGTCACGAGTCCCTATGGCTAAAGTCTGACTCCCAGTGAACGAGTTCTGGTCCAAGTGCTCAAGTTTGAGTCACTGAGTCCACATTAAAGGTGCAATATACAGAAATCGCTGCGCCATTTCCTGGTTGCAAAAATTCTAATAGTTTGCCTAATTTTTGTTTATGTGACAAAACAAGCCATTGTTATGTGGAAAATCATTGTACCATCTAAACCACTGTGAAATATATTTTGTAGGGATGCACAATATATCGGTGAACATATCGAAATTGGCCGATATTAGCTAGAAATGCCAACATCAGTATTGGCCCGATCTAGTTTAACGTGATGTTAAAAAACGATGTCAAAGCTGCCGTGCATACCTATAGAACATACACTACACTTGCAACACAGCATCCCTAACCTAGCCCACAATGTCTGCTGTGTGGATCGAGCAGTCAACAAGTCGAGCAGTCATTTGAAAGAGTAAGAAAGCCAAGAAAATGGAATACATTGCCCTTGACAATCAACCGTTCTCTCACCTGGGTGATGTTGGCTTTCAATGACTGGTCGAGCACCGGTACACACTACCAAGTGCGCTATTTTTCAGATGTTGCCCTACCAGAGTTGCACAGTGATAGCGTCACTGCTATTAGCTTCACGACATACATACTATGGAATGCCGTTTGGGTCTTTGCGTGTCAAAAAAGATACAGTAGCACTGTCAAAGCTGTACAAAAAAGTCTGCAAACAAGGAAACACCAGCAACGAACAATGTGTTTATAATACCGCGTTGGTAATAAAGCATCATTTGTTTGACTGCAACTTCTGGGGTAGCTAGCTTTAGCTTGGTACCTAGCTAGCACCAATACAACCAGCCTGAAAACAATGACCAGTAGAAATTGCAGTCATTTTCATTATTCTTAGCAATGATTTAGGAATCTTTGTGAGTAAGTATTAGCTAGGCTGCCACTTGTTGTTCGCCTATTGAAATTGAACTTCAGTTCATGAAAATAAATAGCTAGCCAGCTACTTAACCCTGTTGCCCAAAGCTAACGTTAAAAGCAGCCTGCTAGCTTTATCTGGCTAGTGAGGCTCGACTGGATCGGGTTATGTGTTGTGAAGCTAGCCACAATAAGAATTACGCACAATAGTGGAATTTGCGGTTTGCCTTCAAAATAAAAGTATGACATTGACAGTGATGCAAATGAATACAAATAGTAGAATTATGCCATACTTTTATTTTGAAGGCTAACCTCAATGTCCACTATTGTGGCTAATCCATATTGTGGCTAGCTTCACATAGATGGGTCCGACCACCATTAATCAAAAAAGAACTGGCTTATAAATTAGGGTTATTTTAGATGATGACACCTATTAGCTAGCTAACTATAGCTACTGAAACAGATTGTCGTTTTGCTGTGTTTTTGGGGAAGAACATTGTTTGCATCCATGAGCTAGTTATTTTTTTTTTAATGACAAGCACTGAAGGTGGCAAGACAGCTTTATCAGCATCATAGCATACGTGTCGATGAATTGTTGTGACATATGAAATACGAGTGATAGTGTAATCAATGTGTAGTAACTACGTAAAAAATGTATGAATGGGTTAAATTATTTTGTGACGTGTAGTCATATTCAGGTCCTGATTGGTCAACAAGTTTATTTGACACGTCAATTAGTGTTATTTGACGTGTATCGTTTTTGACAAGCAAAGACCAAAATGGCCTGCCATAGAAATCCTGTTTGAGAATGAAACGACTGTAGAAATGAACAACGAAACAGCACAGCAAGTAAGTGAAAGAAATAGGTTTTGATTATGTTTTACTGGTAATGGGGACATACGTAAATGCCAACAAAAAATGTTTGGGGTCAGTGGTGTGTGTGTGTAACCTTTACTTAACTAGGCAAGTCAGGATAAGAACAAATTATTATTTACAAAGACGGCCTACCCCGGCCAAACCCGGACGACGCTGGGCCAATTGTGCGCCGCCCTATGGGACTCTCACTGCAGGTTGTGATAGAGCCTGGATTCGAACCAGGGACTGTAGTGACGCCTCTTGCACTGAGATGCAGTGCCTTAGAACGCTGCATCCATGTCTGTGTGTGTTAACTATTTAAATGTACTAGAATGCTTAAAAGACCGCAACAATTTTAAATATCGGTTATCGGTATAGTTTTTTTGCCAGGAAAATATTGGAAATTGGTATCGGCCAAATATGTCATATCGGTGCATCACTCATATTTTCCATAACCAAAAATATTGTATTTTCAGCTGTTTCACGCTGGTATACAAAAACAACACTGAAGAACGGGAAGCATAGAAATAGCGCACATAGAACATATCTTCCGCTTCTTAGACTTGATTTCAATGAGAATGACAGATCTATAACTCAACATTTTCTATGTGCATTTCGTCGGGTCGCCCAAAAGGTTACATATCGCAGCTTTAACTCAAAATAAAGTTATTTACTAATTCAGAAATAGTGTAGTGGTAAGATACATTTTGTCAATAAATAGTTTGCTATCCCTTTTCCTTTCTTTCTGTTCCACCAAAATGTTTGCATATACACTACTGATAATGTTCCCAGAGCCAGGTTCAGTTGAAAAACGTTCTTGAACATTGCAGACAGAAATTACATGAATAGAGCCGACATAGAGTATGTCTTTCTATTGTGCTAATGCACAAAAGAAAGAAAAAATCGTAGCGCCATTATTAAGAGTCATGTCTTTTCAGCAGTAGAATCAAACTGTTTTTTTTTCTGAGTAAAAGAGGGAGACTTGGCAATAGAATCTGTGTATGAAATGCAGTGGGAAATGTGGGAGGGTTGAGAGAGAGAGAGACTACTTTTCCATAGTCTACTAAAGAGAAAGGAAGACATAGCTTGACTGTTATTTTACAATTAAACTCAATGCAGCTATTGCTTTTGATTTCGTAAAGCAGCTTGTGTTTCTTAACCAGGCCAAGGCTTGCTAATTAGAAGGCTGGTGGTGAAGCAAGAGAGTCGCCTGCGCAATGTGTAGGCAGGCTATAATCGGAGGCCGAGCCAGAGCAGAGCCTGGCTGCCTGTCTGTCCACAGTGATTGCCTCCCTGCAGCTCACCACTGAAGTAGCCTGTGTTTGCTGGTTGAGTCCATCCCACTGCTGAACAGAACTGCACTGCGCATCTGTCCTGTTATTTTAGCATATCACCGAAAAGCTCTCAATCTCTCCAAAATCTCTTGCCCAGTCCATTTAGTAGTCAGATTTTGGTCACAGAGATAATTTTGTCTCGTCTCATTTTAGTCAACTGAAATTAAAAATCATTTTTGTTTAGTTTTTCTTTTTTCTAGGTCTATTTATTCAGTCATCAATTGCCACTGAAAAATAGGTGTTTGACGAATATTGTAGAGTACTATTTTAGTTGATGAAAATAACACTGCTTTTAATGAATCCTGGCAAAAGTCTGATACCTATTTCCCTCCTTCCTCTCTCTACTCCCTTTCCCTTCTTAGTCACTCACCTCTCACAGACATGTAGGCCCCAGGCAGCAACTAGCCACAGAGAGACGCTGAAGATCATCAACACAGTGCCAGGGTAGATGGTCATCAGGGTTTTGACCACAAAACGGCTGTTGAAGTGGATCTGGATACAAGTCCAAATAATAATAATATTAATATCCACAGTGGTAGGGTTAGGGGAAAAGAAGAATAAAAAAATTAAAAATACCCCCAAAATATATTGAAAATAATATATATATATATATATATATGTATATATTCCATAAAAAAATACTCACTTAAAAATACAACTTATGCAAGGGTTTTTCTTTATTTTGACTATTTTCTACATTGTAGAATAACAGTGATGACATCAAAACTATAAAATAGCACATATGGAATTATGTAGTAACCAAAAAAGTGTTAAACAAATCAAAATATATTATATATTTTTGACATCTTCGCACACTCTTGGCATTCTCTCAACCAGCTTCAACTGGAATGCTTTTCAAACAGTCTTGAAGGAGTTCCCACATATGCTGAGCACTTTTCCTTCACTCTGCGATCCAACTCACCCCAAACCATCTCAACTGGGTTGAGGTTGGGTGATTGTGGAGGCCAGGTCATGTGATGCAGCACTCCATCACTCTCGTTCTTGGTCAAAGCCCTTACACAGCCTGGAGGTGTGTTGGGTCATTGTCCTGTTGAAAAACAAATTATAGTCTCACTAAGCACAAACCAGATGGGATGGCGTATAGCAGCAGAATGATTGGGTAGTCATGCTGGTTAAGTGTGCCTTGAATTCTAAATAAATCACAGACAGTGTCACTAGCAAAGCAGCCCGACACCTTCACACCTCCTCCTCCATGTTTCATGGTGGGAACCACATATGCAGAGATCATCCGTTCCCCTACTCTGCGTCTCACAAAGACATGGCAGTTGGAACCAAAAATCTCAAATCTGGGCTCATTAGACCAAAGGACAGATTTCCAGCAAGTGTCTTCTTCTTATTGATGTCCTTTTAGTAGTGGTTTCTTTGCAGCAATTCGACCATGAAGGCCTGATTCACAGTCTCCTCTGAACAGTTGATGTTGAGATGTGTCTGTTACTTGAACTCTGTGACGCATTTGTTTGGACTGCAATCTGAGGCTCAGTTAACTCTTAGCAACTTATCCTCTCCAGCAGATGTAACTCTGGGTCTTCCTTTCTTGTGGCGGTCCTCATGAGAGTCAGTTTAATCATAGCGCTTGATGGTTTTTGCAACTGCACTTGAGAAGAAACTTTCAAAGTCCTTGAAATTATACACATTGACTGACCTTCATGCCTTAAAGTAATGATGGACTGATGTTTCTCGTTGCTTATTTGAGCTGTTCTTGCCATAATATGGACTTTGTCTTTTACCAAATAGGGCTATTCTGTATAACCCCCTACCTTGTCACAACACAACTGATTGGCTCAAATGCATTAAGGAAAGAAATTCCATAACTTAACTTTTAACAAGGTACACCTGTTAATTGAAATGCATTCCAGTTGAATACTTCATGAAGCTGGTTGAGAGAATGCCAAGTGTCATCTGGGACTACTTCGTTAGCTTGATGGCTAATGTTAGCAGCTTAGCTAGGTTAGTGTCTCTTTCAAGCAGATTTTAACCCGTCAGTTAAGCGGGATTCTGGAACAAGAAATAGCGATCCTAGCTGTTAAACGCTAACCACGTCGCAGAATCCATGCAAAAACAAGTTTGGTATTTATGTTTAACAAAGATTGGTTTTGCTTTAGTTAATATAAACTACATGTTTCCAGCATACAGTGGCTTGGCCACTCAAGGACATTCAAAGACTTGTTCCCAAGCCAGTTCTGCGTTGTCTTGTCTTGGCTGTGTGCTTAGGGTCATTGTCCTGTTGGAAGGTGAACCTTCACCCCAGTCTGAGGTTCTGAGTGCTCTAGAGCAGGTTTTCATCAAAGATCTCTCTGTACTTTGCTTCGTTCATCTTTCCCTCGATCCTGACTAGTGTTCACCGCTGAAAAACATCCCCACAGCATGATGCTGCCACCACCATGCTTCACCGTAGGGATTGTACCAGGTTTCCTCCAGACGTGCCGCTTGGTATTCAGGCCAAAGTGTTCAATCTTGGTTTCATCAGACCGGAGATTCTTGTTTCTCATGGTGTGAGAGTCATTTAGGCAAACTCCAAGCTGGCAGTCATTTGCCTTTTACTGAGGAGTGGCTTCTGTCTGGCCACTCTACCATGAATGCATGATTGGTGGAGTGCTGCAAAGATGGTTGTCCTTCTGGAAGGTTCTCCCATTTCCACAGAGGAACTCTGGAGCTCTGTATGAGTTACCATCGGGTTCTTGGTCACCTCCCTGGCCCTTCTTCCCCGATTGCTCAGTTTAACCGAGCGGCCAGCTCTAGAAAGAGTCTTGGTTGGTCCAAACTTCTTCCATTTAAGACCTTCAATGCTGCAGAAATGTTTTGGTACCCTCCCCAGATCTGTGCCTCAACACAATCCTGTCTCGGAGCTCTACGTACAAATTCCTCACAAGTCCTCAACTGGCAGCTTCATTAAATGGTACCCGCAAAACACCAGTCTCAAAATCAACAGTGAAGAGGCGACTCCGGGATGCTGGCCTTCTAGGCAGTGTTCCTCTGTCCAGTGTCTGTGTTCTTTTGCCCATCTTAATCTTTTATTTTTATTGGCCAGTGAGATATGGCTTTTTCTTGGCAACTGGTGTTTTGCGGGTACTATTTAATGAAGCTGCCAGTTGAGGACTTGTGAGCGTCTGTTTCTCAAACTAGACACTCTAATGTACTTGTCCTCTTGCTCAGTTGTGCACCGGGGCCTCCCACTCTTTCTATTCTGGTTAGTGCCAGTTTGCGCTGTTCTGTGAAGGGAGTAGTACACAGCGTTGTACGAGATCTTAGTTTTTTTTGGCAATTTCTTGCATGGAATAGCCTTCATTTCTCAGAACAAGAATAGACTGACGAGTTTCAGAAGAAAGCTTCTGGCCATTTTGAGCCTGTAATCAAACCCACAAATGCTGTACTCAACTAGTCTAAAGAATGCCAGTTTAATTGCTTCTTTAATAATCAGAACAACAGTTTTCAGCTGTGCTAACATAATTGCAAAAGGGTTTTCTAATGATCAATTAGCCTTTTAAAATGATAAACTTGGATTCGCTAACACAACGTGCCATTGAAACACAGGAGTGATGGTTGCTGATAATGGGCCTATGTAGATATTCCATAAAAAATCTGCCGTTTCCAGCTACAATAGTCACTTACAACATTAACAATGTCCACTGTATTTCTGATTAATTTGATGTTATTTTAATAAACAAAAAAAATAGTTTTCTTTCAAAAACAAGGGCATTTCTAAGTAACGCCAAACTTTTGAACAGTAGTGTTGTCACACCCTGATCAGTTTCACCTATCCTTGATATTGTCTCCACCCCTTCTAGGTGACGCTTGTTTTCCCCAGTGTAGTTATCCCTGTGTTTCCTGTCTCTCTGTGCAAGTGTATTATCCCTGTGTTTCCTGTCTCTCTGTGCAAGTGTATTATCCCGGTGTTTCCTGTCTCTCTGTGCAAGTGTATTATCCCGGTGTTTCCTGTCTCTCTGTGCAAGTGTATTATCCCTGTGTTTCCTGTCTCTGTGTCAGTTCATCTTGTATGTGCATTCTCCTTTTTCTAGTCCTCCTGGTTTTGACCCTTGCCTGTTTCTGGACTATGTACCCGCCTGCCTGAAATTTTTGCCTGCCTTGACCACGAGTCTGTCTGCCACTCTGTACCTCCTGGACTCTGATTTGGTTTTGACCTTTTCGCCTGTCCATGACCATTCTCTTGCCTATCCTTTTGGATTAATAAACATTGTAAGACGCCAACCATCTGCCTCCTGTGTCTGTATTTGGGTCTTGCCTTGTGCCTTGATAAGTGTATATGCCAATTATCTGATGGTCCGACCGCATTCTATCCCCTATCAACACTTTCTTCACTTTTGGTGGCAACGAGAATGGCATAAGAAAGAAGTCAAGACGACTAGCTTGATTGAGCCTCCTCCCGGTATATCTCACTAGGTCAGGATATTTAAGCCTCCATATATCGGCTAGTTCCAATTTGAAGGTTAATGAGCCATATCTGTTTATGGTCCAATAACATATTTTAAATCATCCATCTACCTTGCAGATCTGGACAATTTGCACATTCGGATCAAAATTACTGTTAATTAATGTCATCCCCCCTTTTGAGTTTCTTTGCCCATGAGAGAAGTATATTTTGCACTCACCTTCATCTAAAATTGTTGAATGAGTTTCCTGTAAACAATAGATATTATATTCCTTCTCTTTGAGCCAGGTAAATATTGTTTTTATTTTCTTATCTGCTAAGCCATTACAATTAAAACTGGCTATATTTATTTCACCATTTACCATAATGAGATACAAGTTTCAAATCCATTCATCATATGTTTGTAAATTTACCATTAAAAAGTACCATAGTGATAGAGTGTACCATGATATTTGCATTGCTAATAAGTAACCCTCCAATTGTTCTCCACTACTCCACCCGCCAAAGCCCCTCCCAAGTTGGGTTGTCATCCCAGTGACCGGCAGACCACCCCCGTCCCCCTGGATCCCTAGGTCCCCTGAAAGGCCATGACCCATCCTTTGAAAAGAACACACAGTGCCACCCACATAACAACCGTTAAAAGTATTTCCAATGCTCGCACCTCAATTTGCTTTATATATAGCTATTTTTTAAATTGTATATATATATTAAAATATCTTGCGTATCTTAATTTCCATCATTTACAATTAATATGCGTAATAATATCGGCAGTTTGTGCAAATGATTGTTACCTGTAACCAGGATTGTCCTTGCATCACATTACATTTTTGTCAAGCAATTATTATTTTAGCAAACAATTATTGTGATTCCTCCTATATTTCCCCAAACATCCTGATCCCCTTGCAACAGATGTGGGATACACACACACACACACACACACACACACACACACACACACACACACACACACACACACACACACACACACACACACACACACACACACACACACACACACTTACTTACTTACACACTCAACCCCTTTCCTCCACAGTCAACCATAAGCTCAGATGCTCAACGGTTGTTACATCCCAGAGCCCAACTCAAGAAAGAACTACTATTTTTTCGTCAGCATGCTCGGCTAGCGAATGCTAAAGCAGCACATTGGATTCCATGAAAATGCAACACCTAGCGTTGGTGTGAGTATCTGCTGGAAGTGTTGTGGAATTCAATGGGCTGCTTTAGCATCGTTTCAACTAACTACTGAACTTCAAGTCAAAATCATTCTGGCTATTGTACAACCTGAGTATGTAGAGGTCCATTCAAGCCCCCACCATTTCTCCTTTACCCAAATCCAGATAGCCGATGTTCTGAAAGAGCTGCAAAATCTGTACCCCTACAAATCAGCCGGGCTAGACAATCTGGATCCTCTCTTTCTAAAATTATCTGCCAAAATGGTTGCAACCCCTATTACTAGCCTGTTCAACCTTTCTTTCGTATCGTCTGAGATTCCCAAAGATTGAAAGCTGCAGCGGTCATCCCCCTCTTCAAAGGGGGTGACACTCTAGACCCAAACTGCTACAGACCTATATCTATCCTACCCTGTCTTTCTAAGGTCTTCGAAAGCCAAGTTAACAAACAGATTACTGACCATTTCGAATCCCACCATACCTTCTCCGCTATGCAATCTGGTTTCAGAGCTGGTCATGGGTGCACCTCAGCCACGCTCAAGGTTCTAAACGACATCATAACCGCTATCGATAAGAGACATTACTGTGCAGCCGTATTCATCGACCTGGCCAAGGCTTTCGACTCTGTCAATCACAACATTCTTATTGGCAGACTCGACAGCCTTGGTTTCTCAAATGATTGCCTCGCCTGGTTTACCAACTACTTCTCTGATAGAGTTCAGTGTGTCAAGTCGGAGGGCCTGTTGTCTGGACCTCTGACAGTCTCTATGGGTGTGCCACAGGGTACAATTCTCGGGCCGACTCTCTTTTCTGTATACATCAATGATGTTGCTCTTGCTGCTGGTGATTCTCTGATCCACCTCTACGCAGACGACACCATTCTGTATACTTCTGGCCCCTCCTTGGACACTGTGTTAACTAACCACCAGACGAGCTTCAATGCCATACAACTCTCCTTCCTTGGCCTCCAACTGCTCTTAAACGCAAGTAAAACTAAATGCATGCTTTTCAATCGATCGCTGCCCGCACCTGCTCGCCCGTCCAGCATCACTACTCTGGACGGCTCTGACTTAGAATACGTGGACAACTACAAATACCTGGGTGTTTGGTTAGACTGTAAACTCTCCTTCCAGACTCACATTAAGCATCTCCAATCCAAAATTACATCTAGAATCGGCTTCCTATATCGCAACAAAGCATCGTTCACTCATGCTGCCAAACATACCTTCGTAAAACTGACCATCCTACCGATCCTAGACTTCGGTGATGTCATCTATAAAATAGCCTCCAACACTCTACTCAACAAACTGGATGCAGTCTATCACAGTGCCATCCGTTTTGTTACCAAAGCCCCATACACTACCCACCATTGCGACCTGTACGCTCTCGTTGGTTGGCCCTCGCTTCATACTCGTCGCCAAACCCACTGGCTACAGGTTATCTACAAGTCTCTGCTAGGTAAAGCCCCGCCTTATCTCAGCTCACTGGTCACCATAGCAGCACCCACTCGTAGCACGCGCTCCAGCAGGTATATCTCACTGGTCACCCCCAAAGCCAATTCCTCCTTTGGTCGTCTTTCCTTCCAGATCTCTGCTGCCCATGACTGGAACGAATTGCAAAAATCTCTGAACCTGGAGACTCACATCTCCCTCACTAGCTTTAAGCACCAGCTGTCAGAGCAGTTTACAGATCAATGCACCTGTACTTAGCCTATCTGTAAACAGCCCATCTACCTACCTCATCCCCATACTGGTATTTATTTATTTTGCTCCTTTGCACCCCAGTATCTCTACCTGCACATTCATCTTCTGCCGATCTACCATTCCAGTGTTTAATTGCTATATTGTAATTACTTCGCCACCATGGCCTATTTATTTCCTTAACTTACCTCATTTGCACTCACTGTATATAGACTTTTTGTTTTCTTTTGTTCTACTGTATTATTGACTGTATGTTTTGTTTATTCCATGTGTAACTCTGTTGTTGTATGTGTCGAATTGCTACGCTTTACCTTGTTCAGGTCGCAGTTGCAAATGAGAACTTGTTCTCAACTAGCCTACCCGGTTAAATAAAGGTTAAATTAAATAAATAAATAAAAAAGTAAGTAACTAACATTTGAGGGAGAGGTTGCATAACTTGCATGGTGACAAATGTTGACCCCTGACCTTGTTGAGGGCGCCAATGCTGCGCGAGGCGGTGTCTGTGTAGAGTCGGCTGTGCAGCATCAAGGCACGACCCAGGAGGTAGAGTCGCAGGAACATGGGTAGAGCCAGCACGATCTCCAGCTCCGTCTCTGACAGCGTGGGGGACATGGCTTGCCATGACAATGGGAGACCCACTGGGAACGGGTGCACCGCCACAACAAACAGCTCAAGGGCGATCAGGCTCACCCGCTCCGTTGTCATGGCAATTTGCCAGTCCTCTGATCCGTTATCATGGATGTAGAGCTAACAGTGATGGGAGTATGGGTACACAGCCATGTCAGAGTTAGAGCATAGAGGAAGTACAGTTAACTGAGAGTGTAGTCAAAGTGTAATAAATTATATAACGAGTAGTACCAGACAAGGTTGCCCCCTGTCACCATCTACTTTCCCCATTAGCAATAGAACCTCTACTATAGTCTGGTATATAACAAAAAATATTGCAGAGTAGAATGACTTCAACGTATCTAAGCTGAGGGATCACATAAGCTAGTTTAAGATAGTGAGAGTATGGGCAGTGTAGTAAGTAGTCAGAGAGGTGAAATTACCTGCACCTCACAGATGTGATAGGCAATTACCAGACCCAGCAGGATGAGAGAGGACAGGCTGATAACAGACTTCATAGCCATAGAGTATATAGAGCTCTGTAGGGGAAACATGTCGTGGACACACTTATCTTAACATACAGTAAGCTTCATTGTGGCATATATGCCTTATTTTAACAAGTTGGGATTCAATTCAAGGCACATTATAGCGCGCTTGATATTTAAAGGTAATTTCTGATTTATACGATCTCCGCGAACACAGGAACATTTCCTTTAAAAGGCACATTGTCCACAGCGCTCCACAATGTGCCTCTGATTGATTCCTGGCCACAGTAACCTTAAGTCAGCAACAAATACTGAAGGCCTTCAAATAATGTTCTGTAAGTTTGAACTCAATAATCACCCAGGTGTCCCCAGCAGATCTGGGTTTCAAATAATTTAAAAAGCATTTCAAATACTTGATCTGTGCCTGGTTGAACTTGCATGGCTTAATAAAGCTATAAAAAAGTCCCAAAACTGCAAATTTGGCACTCCAGACAGACTCAGGCAAACACTCAAAAGTATATATTTGAAAATATATCAAGCATTTGAACCCAGGTCTAGTCCCCAGTGCTGACCTTACTGTAGACGCTCCAGGAGAGCTCTATCTCGGTGATCATGACCACCACTCCAAACATCCCCACAGCGAGTGCACAGTCATTCAGCCTCTGCCTCCTCTCAAACAGCGCCCTTCGGCGGACCAGCCTACGACCGATGCTCTGGGTCTTCTTGTGAGGGCAGTTATGGACACCATCCTTGTGATGCGCACCACTGGTCTCCTCACCTCCACCATAGGCGCCCTTGGCCTCAGATTTCGGGTGATTCTTGTCAGAACTGGGTGTTTGGTTGGGGGAATGTGGCTGGTAGTCATCTTTGGTTGTAATGATGATCTCAGGTAGACTCTGGCGGTCCTGCATCTTCATTGATGGGACCTCTAGCCTTCGACCTCCTTCACTGGGTGGCCCACTTTCTGTCTCCCTTAAGTCCATTTGAGACATGCGGAGTCCTTTGTAGGGTGACTGAGTGGATGTCATGTCCTGCTGGCGCCTCTGTGGGCTTGTCTTTTTGGTTTTACTCCCCCAAATCCGATCTTTGTGCCCTGCATTCTGTTCATTCCCTGCTGGCTTCTTGCCTCTCTTTTCCTTGTGGACCTCCTTCCCCCTAACCTTTTCCTCATTGTCTCCCCTTCGGGGCGAGGAGCGGGGTGAGGGTGACACATATTGGCAGCCGTTGTAATATGAGAGGGTGGGTGATGACTGGGTTCCATCGAGCCACACTGAGTGATCTCCCCCTTTTTGACATGAGTAGTTTCTTCCGCACTGAATGCCAAAAGCAGGAGGGGGAGGGACCACTTTTGATGGAAGGAGGGGATATTGCTCCTCCTCCTCATCTCCATGCTGCATTGTCAAGTTCATAGAGGGAGAGGGCTCCATCTAGAGATTGTTAGAGGTGTTGAGTTATTATGTTTGAACAATTTTATGGGGTTTGGAAAGAGACAACTGTGAGAGAGTGCAGACAGTTTATGGAGTGAAAACAATGAAAATGTATGAGTGGGAAGCATACAAAAACACAAACTCTATTGTAAAAAAGGGGACGTTGATATGCCTGTGGAATGCTGAGAGTTCACAGAAGACATTCATACTATTCACAGTAAACATGAACACAAACCCACTGGGCAAAAACTGGTTGAATCAATGTTGTTTCGATGTAATTTCAACCCCCCAAAACTATGTGATGACATTGAATCAATGTGGAAAACTGATTGGATTTGCAAAAAGTCGTGAAAGGCATTTAGTATTTTTTTCACCCAACTTTTAACCTAAATACAATGACATAGACGTTGAACTGATGTCTGTGCGCAGTGGGAATGTTCCTCTGTGATAATGGTTGACATTATATAGAAATTTCCCTATGGGTTTTCCATCCAAGATAATGTGATAATGTGATATGATAAGACAATGGAAACCTGTTGGAAAAAAACAATGACATTCTGTCAGAAACATTGATCTAGAAACATTGTAGAATTATTGTATAAAACCCTAATTTAAGTTATTGCAGCACCTGGTAATCTTACAGTCATAAATATTCTTGCCAAATTACTGTTAAAACCGAATTGATTCTGCTCAGTCTTACCTCTCCACGTATTTCAGTTACTTCCAATTAAGTTTTCAATTCCACTGTTGTTGGTTAACTTCCTCAGATTGTCCTTTAGTCCATCTCCTTAAAGTCAACACAAATTAAATGAAGCATCAGTTAAATAGATATTGGTTATTACCTTAGGATAATTAGGTGACAAAACTACTTGTAATTCAGATCAAAATATATTCAGTCTCTCTCAGAAATAATTTATAAGAATCCAGCTCCCATCCAGCAGACATAAGTAAGGGTTATGAACTATAATCCACATAGCAGCATATAAACCATATGTCCATGGATATCAATTGTATTATGACTCGTTTATTTAATTATTTTCCAGTATTAAGTTGTCCATCATGACGTCTTTGTTTAAGCTGGGTTTATTACTGTAAGATCCACAGTTTCAGTTGTCCCTGGTTACATGGCAAAGTTTCCTCTGACATAATTTTTCATCAAGTTGGACAGCTCTTTTGCCTCTGTCCTTTTGCTTGTGTGTGTGTGTGTGTGTGTGTGTGTGTGTGTGTGTGTGTGTGTTGAAGAAGGGAAGAATAGTTGACATTTTATTTTATTGTTTTATTGAAGGATAGGCATTACTATTTTATTGGGTTTTATTTTTATCCAAGGGAGCTCTCCAAGCTGGCAATTTGGATCTTTTCCCATTTAATCTAAGAGAGTGAGTGATGGTCCTGCGTATCAATGCAGGGGAGGAGATTATAGAAATATGGCAGATTAATCAAGTTGGTTTGAGAGTCAGATATCTGATACTTAGGAGCTTATGAAATATTAAATATGTCACCCTTTAGCCTGACAATGTGGAGAGGAAAATGGTTTTGGAATTAAAGTCATAACAATGACATTCGCCAACATTTATCTCTATCTATTAATATTTGACAGATGGGGCTCCAGTTAACAGAGGAAGTCAAGGAGGAGGGGTAGAGAGAGGAGGATAAAGACAGGTATTGTGTAATCAAAATACAACACATACTCAGCGAGAGAGAGAGATGTACACAGAGGTCTAATCATCTAGCCCATATTACAGTTACACAGCTGGGTGTAAAATATATGAATTAGGGTAAGTACTCTGTTCAAGGGTACACTGCCAGGGTATGCAATCTGGGACTGGGAGCTGAACCCCAAAACACTACGGTTCACTTCCCATCGCTCCATGCTATGCTGTGACTATAGAACAGGAATCCAACAGCCACACCAAAGCGAAAGACTCAACTTCACTTATTGCAGGCATCCTTAGTGAAGAAGATAGGAAACATGTCACGCCCTGACCTTAGAGAGCCTTTTTATTTTGCTATTTGGTTAGGTCAGGGTGTGATTTGGGTGGGCATTCTAGTTTTTCTATTTCTTTGTTGGCCGGGTATGGTTCCCAATCGGAGGCAGCTGTCTATCGTTGTCTCTGATTGGGGATCATACTTAGGCAGCCTTTTTTTCCACCTTTAGTTGTGGGATCTTGTTTGTGTGTAGTTGCTTTCTGCACTACATGTAGCGTTACGGTCATTTTATATTTTGTTGTTTTTTCGGTGTCATTTAAATAAAAGAAAGATGTACGCCTACCACGCTGCACCTCGGTCCAATCCATCTCTAAACAAACGTGACAAAACATTCAAACAGGAACCTCTCAAATGTAGATAGTAGCCTACCAGAAGAATGCAATGGGACAGGTGAAAGGCATTCATCGAGAGATAATCCATCGGGAAAAGGCTACTTTGAAGTGAGAAGTCAAGGCCACAGATATATGATAATATACTTGTTGTCGATAATACCCTATTAGTTGGGGGAGTTGTTAGCGTAGTAACTCCCTAATCCAATCAAGAGAGTAATTAAAAACCCAAAGCACAGCACAATGACTAATGGTGTGGCGTGGGAAGTAGGGGTGCTGAGGGTACTGCAGCATCCCCTGAAGAATCTGAACAGAGAAAAAAGTTATTTAAGTAAATGTCTCACAAAAGCAGTGCACTGGGCCTTTACTAGTCCTGTATTATCAGACACTAAACATCTTCCCGCGGCTATGCCCTATTCCCTATAGTGCACTGGGCCTTTACTAGTCCTGTATTATCAGACCCTAAACATCTTCCCGTGGCTATGCCCTATTCCCTATAGTGCACTGGGCCTTTACTAGTCCTGTATTAGCAGACCCTAAACATCTTCCCGCGGCTATGCCCTATTCGCTATAGTGCACTGGGCCTTTACTAGTCCTGTATTAGCAGACCCTAAACATCTTCCCGCGGCTATGCCCTATTCCCTATAGTGCACTGGGCCTTTACTAGTCCTGTATTATCAGACCCTAAACATCTTCCCGCGGCTATGCCCTATTCCCTATAGTGCACTACTTTTGACCAGAGCCTCCTTTCCTTCACCCTCACCTCATCACAGCTTGGTCAGAAATAGTTATCTTGAATGTAGTTTTTGTATAAACCACCAGATGTCAGCCACACCCCAGTGGCTGCCATGCATATTTTTTTATTTATAGCTAAGGTGTTATGGTTTTGATTTTGGCACAATATAATAGTACGTAATAGGACAGACACCATATTTTAATCAGACTTTAGTTAATTTTGTACACATTCAAATGATGGAGGTATGTAGTTTCAACAGGATTCATCTAACATTATCTATTACAGGTAACTGACAAAATAAAGGAAATTCTTGAGTAAATTAGGGATTTAAAGTACATTGAATGAAGGTGCTTCCACACAGGTGTGGTTCCCGAGTTAATTAAACAATTTCAATTAAAACATCCCCATCATGCTAAGGGTTATGTTTAAAAATGCGGGTCTCAAAGGAGCATAGGGGGTTTAAAGGGTGTGTGTGTGTGTGTCTCAGCCACCAGATCTCAACCCAATTGAACACTTATGGGAGATTCTGAAGGGGCGCCCTAGACAGCGGAACCTGTGGAAAAACCTGTGGAAGAATGGTGTTGCATCCCTCCAATAGAGTTCTAGACACTTGTCGAATCTATGCCAGGGCGCATTGAAGCTGTTCTGGCGGCTCGTCATGGCCCAACGGCCTATTAAGACACTTTATGTTGGTGTTTCCTTTATTTTGGCAGTTACCTGTATATCCTTGTTGTTTCATGCTTGGTGCAGTTTTCTTTACTTCACCGATACCGATGCTTTCTCCCCGCATTCTACACGCCATTCTTCATTGTGTGCACCCATGAGTCATGAGTGAATCTGTGCCTCTAGGGCACATGGGATGTCTGACAACCCCCCAAGAGCCGTGGATAGCAAAGGGCAGCAGAAGTAATAGTGTAATCTATTATACGGTCCCTATCTCAGTTTCTCTCCTCTCCCCTTCCTTGCATCAGCACTTCATGAGAACGAATGAGGAGTGGAGTTTAACTATGCACATTCCTGGGCCCCCATGCAGAGCCCAGCACTTTCTCAATTAGACGAGAGACCATCTGTCCTGCTGATTCAACCCCCCCCCCTCCCCCAACGGAGCTACTTCCCCACCACACACATCCCAGCCAAAACCACCTCACCTATCTATCACCTCGCTCGCTCACTCACACACAGACTAGTTCTCCCCTCCATCAACTCTCTGCTCCAGTAGACTGTGTTTCCCACTGTGCAGCACAGACAAATCCGGAGATTGGACCCAAGAGGCATATTTTTATGCACGCACGCACACACACTTTGTCAATTAAGATGTTTACTCAAATCAATCAGGTGGGGCTATTTTTCTTAAAAAGGTCCCCATCCCTTTTTGTCCTCTCATGCTCTCCTCCTTGGCTCCACCTCCCAGGGAAGCAGAGGGACACGATTAGGGAGGGGGATAAGGAGAGAGAGAGAGCAAGAGAGAGTGGGGGGAGAGCTGACTTGTGTCTAGAATCAATCAGTTGTTTTTTTCTTCCACTCACTCACTGCATTTTTCCAGACGGCATGTGCGAGCTTAGGCTCTGGACCTCATTTCCTACCCCCTATCTCTCTGTCCTGCTCTCTCTCTATACCCTTCTTTCTGACTAACTCATTCATTCCTTCTCATGCTTTGTGGATGCGAATCAGGGGAATTCCTGCCTTTGAATCCAATCTCCCTGTCCGTGCAGCCTCTCCTCTTATCCCTATATCCAGGACCCTCCAAAGCCGGTCTCAGCTCCATTAGAAATGTGGTGCTCTGTGGCTCTGGTTGTCTGTGGATTCTCTGCTTTGGTCCAGGGTAGGTCTGCCTCTCTATTTACTCTCAGACTACATTGCAAGATTAGAGTTACAAAGCCAGAGGGAAAGACTAGGAAAGGATCACTGGAAAGGAGGAGAGGAGGATTGAGAAGTGTATGTGTGTGTGAGTATTTTTGTGTTCTCTCAGTGTTTGTGCTCTTGTTTTATGTTGGTCTGTGTGTAAATGCCTACCTGTGTGCCTAGTGAATACAGACGTCTACAGTTATTCAGAACCTGATGTGATGTGGTCCTCAACGTAAAATACATGTTGTCTGTTGCAGGGACGGACAGAAAAAGAAAGAGAGAGAGTTGGTATATAAAGCGAGAGAGATGGGGAGACATGCTTTATTAGAGAAAACGCTGCAATCATAAATTTCACAACCTCCCTCACTCTTTCACCCTCTATTTTCTCCAAAATCTCTGTGGACAGAGTGCAGTATCAATGGGATTGAACCAGCAGGGAACAGACTATTATCAATGGTGGCACGTCAATTGAATACCATTATAGATCTGGTTCGATCTTGCTTCCTTGTTATGTATGGACATGTTGCTGCAACAGAGAGAGCAGAGTATAACTGTAAGCAGCAGGATAGATAGGTCGCTAAGGGAGAGGAGAGGTATTACTACATTATATCAGAGGCTGCCTGCCCTGCAACTATGTAAAGAGCTACTGAACTTTCCTCAACGCAAAATCGTGAATCATTTCCTGACCGTAACCTTTTGTAGAGATTCTTGTTACTTTCCCGGTGAAAAATGGTTAAAGTCCTTGGGACTATTGACACACAGTGGTAAAGGATAATAAAACAGCTAGAAGTACACAGACCACTGACAGAGCGCTTAATATCTGTTTGTACACCAAATGGATTTGAAATGACACGCAACAACTAAACACATATAGGGCAAAATAGTAGGACTAAAGTTATGGGCTAGGAGGTTAAAAGACAAAAGCAAATACTCTAGACAAGACAATACCTGAGTGGCACAGCAGTCTAAGGCACTGCATCTCAGTGCTAGTAGGCGTCACTACAGTCCCTGGTTCGATGCCAGGCTGTATCACAACTAGCCGTCATTGGGAGTCCCATAGGGCGGTGCACAATTGGTCCAGCGTTGTCTGGGTTAGGGTTTGGACGGGGTAGGCTGTCATTGTAAATAAAAATGTGTTGTTAACTGACTTGCCTAGTTACATAAAAAAAGTAATATATAAAAGACGCTGACAAGAATATGCTAAGTCACATCTAAAATATTTAAAATCCACTGACTTTTTAGCTGACACATCGGATTGTCAAATGTTTGCCTGCCGACAGTACTTACTTAGCACCTCTGAACAGAGTGTCGACAGTCAATCTCTTTTGTGATCACACAGCATAGACCTTGACGTCGTCAGCCACTCAGCCTCGTTAAAATACTCCAAACCAGAAGGTGCTGCTTAGTTTATGGTCTAGATTTCAATGTTAGCTAGCTAGCTGCAGTAATGTTATTATTTTGTAGAAAGCCCTTGTTGATACTAACCATATGGTCACAGCTAGGTAACTACCTAGCAAGATGACGAAGAAACAATTTAATTCACTCTCCATAATCCCATACTGCCAGTGCTAACCCATAGCCAAATGTTTAACTAGCTAGCTAAGGACACTGCTCTAACTCGGAAGCCAACACCGGCAGCTGTTTCATGGAAACTAATCCATTGGGATTTAATTATAATGTCAATACTAGCTACAGTTGAAAATTGGAGAACACATTGGGAGGGATTTTAGACCATTCCTCCATACAGAATATTTCCAGATCCTTGATATCCTTCATTTGCATTTATGGACTGCCACCTTCAATTCAAATCACAGGTTTGTTCGGAGACTGTTGATTTTGTGGCCAAATAATACTTTTTTTGTGGGTTTTGATGTTTGTTTAGTGTCAGTGTCTTGCTGGCAGAATCAACCAGGGTTTTGACAAAACTATCCTGGTAATGTGTAAAGTTCATGATGCTGTTGACCTTAACAAGGGCCCCAGGACCAGTGGATGGAAAATAGCCGCATAACATTAAAGGTCCATCACATTTGACAGTAGGTATAGGGTTAGTTTCTGCATATTAATCTTTCTTTGGACACAAAACCTACCACTGGTGTGTGTGGCTAAAGAGCTCTATTTCCATGTCCTCCAACAAATGTAATTGCCTGGAGTTTGCTAAATGGCATTGGAACTTGGATTGGAACTGATGCTGTGGTCAGATGACATGAAAATAGAGCTCTTTGGAAATATTCTGTATGGAGGAATGGTCTCTAAGATGTGTTCTCCAATCTAATAAAACATTTTAGAAAAAAGCTCATTGCCGATATCCTCGCAAGTCGAGGTATTGAAAGGAGGGGTGCTAATGACTATGACCCCTATCTTTTTGAGAATTGTTTTTATTAATAGTTAAACAAAATGTCCCAATTTTTTGGAGCATACAATATAGCTCAGTATTTGTATTATTTATTTTATACATTCTTTTTTGTTCATTTTTTTTGATCAAGGGTGCCAATAATTTGACCTGACTGTAACATGAGTCTCCACAACACTATTATGAAGCAAATCCTTTGAACATCATGCCTTATTTAATGATTCACCCACGCTTACTTAAATTTGTAGTGCTTCACGGGTTTTACACTTACGAAACTGCTTGATTATTCATTAATTAAGCATTGAGAAGGTGTGCCTACAACTTTCGCTGAGGTTCCTCTCATCCTCCACTAATTTCCCCGATTCCTCCTCCGCTATTCTTCATCTTTACTTATCCCACATACTTTCCTCTCCTGTCCATGCCCCCTCTTTTGTATATCACCTCGCTTCTGAAATCTTCTACTCTCCTTCTCCCTCATCTCTCTCTGCTCCATTCTTCTCTGTCCATTTTCCTTTCTCCTCCCACTGAGCAAAAACTGGTTGCATTAACGTTGTTTTCACATAACTTCAACAAAAACATGTAATGTGATGATGTTGAATCAATGTGGAGAACTGATTGGATTTGCAAAAAGTCATCAACGTAAGGGGATTTCAATTTTTTTTCACCCAACTTTTAACCTAAATTCAATCAATGACATGGTGACATCTTTTGTCGATTTCACGTTGCATTCACATTAGTTGATAACTCAACCAAATGTAAATCAAAACTAGACATTGAAATTACATCTGTGCCCAGTGGGCGGTCCTCTTCATGCCGATCCTCTTTTTTTTCTTCTATATCGCCTTTTCTGAAATCTTTTCTTAAATCTTCTCTCTCTGCTCCCTTCTTCTCCGTACATATTCCCCTTTCCATGGCCCCTCATTTGTCTTCATCACCTCTATTCTGAAATCTTCTACTCTCCTTTTATCTCTTTCTTTCCATCTCCCTCTCCTCCCTTCCTCACTCAGTGTCGATTCAGGGCCCTCACCAGAGAACCTTGTTGAAGAACCTTCTGAAGGACTACAATCGAATGGAGAGGCCGGTGGGCAATGATTCACACTCCCTCACAGTCTTCTTCACTATCAGTCTGATGCAGATCATGGATGTGGTAGGGATCAATGTTCATATTACATTTATGTTATTTTATCCGTCTGCTTGTCAGTGCGTCGACCTGTCTGTTGGTGTCTTCGTCTATACCTGTGCAAACTCTGCTCTGTTAAAGTAAATATTCCACTGCAACTTCAAAAATGATTCAGAATTCTTTGAGGCATGTCTCTCAATATAGCTCCTTAGAAGAAGAATTGACTCAATGATTTACATATTATAGGATGAGAAGAATCAGGTCCTCACCACTAACATCTGGCTTCGGATGGTAAGCACAGCACAGCTTCAAGTGAACAGCTGTCGGAGTGAGAGTGAATTTATTGTATCCTTCTCAGTGGACCTTCTTAGTTATATATTCAGTTGAAGTTGAATTAAATTGCCATGTCCAATATATCCAGTCTGAGTCTATCTTCCAGAGCTGGTTTGATCATTATCTTCAGTGGAACCAGACTGAATACCCTGGAGTGAAAAACCTTCGGTTCACAACTGACCAGGTGTGGACGCCAGACATCCTCCTCTACAACAGGTAATACACCTATGGTCCTATTCATATCATCATGCATCACATGCATGTGTTTTATGGTTTTAAAACACTACTGTCCAGAGTTTGATCCACCCTTTCCTTTCTCTTTCCTCAGTGCAGACGATGACTTTGACTCCACCTTCAAGACCAACGTGTTGGTCAACTCCAGTGGCTTCGCGGAGTATCTCCCTCCAGGTGAGTCCCTTTCTATCTTTCCTACTCTGTTGATATTACATACAGTATCAGTCAAAAGTTTGGACACACCTACTCATTCAAGAGATTTTCTTTATTTGTACAATTTTCTACATTGTAGAATAATAGTGAAGACATCAAAACTATGAAATAACACATATGGAATTATGTAGTAACCAAAAGTGTTAAACAAATCAATATATTTTACATTATTCAAAGTAGCCACCCTCTGCCTTGATGACAGCTTTTCACACTCTTGGCATTCTCTCAACCAGCTTCATGAGGAATGCTTTTCCAACATTCTTGAAGGAGTTCCCACATATGCTGAGCACTTGTTGGCTGCTTTTCTTCACTCTGCGGTCCAACTCATCCCAAACCATCTCAAATGGGTTGAGGTCGGGTGATTGTGGAGGCCAGGTCATCTGATGCAGCACCATCACTCTCCTTCTTTGTCAAATAGCCCCTACACAGCCTGGAAGTGTGTTTTGGGTCATTGTCCTGTTGAAAAACAAATGATAGTACCACTAAGCGCAAACCAGATGGGATGCCGTATCGCTGCAGAATGCTGTGGTAGCCATGCTGGTTAAGTGTGCCTTGAATTCTAAATAAATCACAGACAGTCACCAGCAAAGCAGCCCCACATCATCACACCTCCTCCTCTATGCTTCACAATGGGAACCACACATGTGGAGATCATCCGTTCACCTACTCTACGTCTCACAAAGACACGGCAGTTGGAATGAAAAATCTAAAATTTGGACTCATCAGATCAAAGAAAAGATTTCCCCTGGTCAAATGTCCATTGCTTGTGTTTCTTGGCCCAAGCAAGTTTCTTCTTATTATTGGTGTCCTTTAGTAGTGGTTTCTTTGCAGCAATTCAACCATGAAGGTCTGATTCACAGTCTCCTCTGAACAGTTGATGTTGAGATGTGTCTGTTACTTGAATTCTGTGAAGTATTTATTTGGGATGCAATCTGAGGTGCATTTAACTCTAATGAACTTCTCCTCTGCAGCAGAGGTAACTCTGGGTCTTCTTTTCTTGTAGCGATCCTCATGAAAGCCGGTTACATCATAGCACTTGATGGTTTTAGCGACTGCACTTGAAGAAACTTTCAAAGTTCTTGAAATTTTCCTGATTGACTGACCTTCATCTCTTAAAGTAATGATGGACTGCCGTTTCTCTTTGCTTATTTGAGGTGTTCTTTCCATAATATGGACTTGGTCTTTTATTATTCCACCCCTACCTGTCACAACACAACTGATTGTCTCAAATGCATTAAGGAAAGTAATTCAACAAATTAACTTAAAGGTACACCTGTTAATTTAAATACATTCCAGGTGACAACCACATGACGCTGGTTGAGAGAATGCCAAGAGTGTGCAAAGCTGTCATCATGGCAAAGGGTGGCTACTTTGAAGAATCTCAAATATAAAATATATTTGTTTAACACTTCTTTGGGTACTACATGATTCCATATATGTTATTTCATAGTTGTGATGTCTTCACTATTATTCTACACTGTAGAAAATAGCAAAAATATAGTAGGTGTGTCCAAACTTTTGGCTGGTACTGTATATATACATGTATTTTTTAAAACTTTGGTAGTGGCCTTTTTTGTATCAGTGGGTATGTGTGTCTCCCTATCTGTTTTGTATAATCTCTCGTGGACAGACACATGTAACATAAATGGTGTCACAGTGTCTGTCAACAGACTGTGGGATCACACAACTAACGGAGAACTTTGTTCCGGTGCGCAGATTTTGTCACTGATCAGTTGGAAAAATCACGATTTCGCAGGTGTTCGCATCTTTTGAATTTCTGAAGGGGAGGGGACATTTGGCCCATAGACTTGTCCAAAACTTGCAGACGGAGTGGGGTGGAGCTACCGATCTGCTTCTGCTGTTCGTTCGAATATCTTTTCTAACACATCTGCACCAAGAACTTAATTGAGCATCTGACGCAATTACGCATTATTCTTAATTATGACATCAATATTTGAAACAGCATCCTCAGCTACTGTAGCAACAAATCCCAATGTGCAGTGTTTCTTCTCTATGGGAGATATTTACCCCTCTCAAATTTTAAGACCAAATTGGTTGAATCCTCTCAGACTTCTCCCCCAACCTCACATTAAAGACTTCTGGGGTTCAGTCCCTTGTGCCAGACTAAACCAAAATGGCCTTTTGAAGTCAAGTCAAGGAATGGGTGCAAAGAAATTCCATCATTTCTTATTCAGTGGATATGTTTATTTATAAGGTGGTGAATATAAACACAGTTGGATAATTAAATGTTGTCAGAAGGGGTGATATGGGGCTGTGTCCCAAATTGCACCCTATTCTCTATATAGTGCGCACATTTTAACCAGGTCCCATAGGGCGCTGGTCGAAGTAGCGCACTACGTAGGGAATAGGGTGCCATTTGGGTTGAAATCATGATGATGTCGTGCATGGAGAATTGGGACTGCGACACACACAGGAACACTATACTATACAGAATATCAAAGATCTGATCTGGCCTCTCGTCATAAAAGCCTGTGTAATTACTGGGGTCCATTTGGCCTCCATTTGGTCTGGAGATAAAAGACTATGGGCTCTGTATGCCAGGGAGGGTTTGGGAGCTTGACTCCTGGGTAAATAATTAAAAAGCAGCAACCCTCTGGAGCTCTCGTGGTTTTTAATGGTTTAGGAATAGTTTTCGTAGCTCAGATGAGATATATGATAGAACTTTAGGTGGATGGTAACATTTGGAAATAGTTTTCATATATAGCTCAGATATGATGCATGGTGTATTGGCAGGATGGTGTCTTAGGCTGGTTCCCAAACGGTGCCGTTTGGGACAAACACTATGGGAACGAAAGGAAATAGATTTTGAATGCTGGGGTGATCCATCTTGTTTCCTGTGCAGAGCTTGTTTTTCAGGGAATTCTCCAGAGATTTAAGATAAAAAATACAGTATGAAGTAAAGAATCTTGAGATATTGGTTGCAGTTTTAGAGGACATTTTGGTCAAGCATTGTTGCTTGTCGGATCAGCTTTTAGAGTAACCTAATTATTAGCTTAGAGGATCTGTTACAGAGCTGCAGGAGAGCAGTGAATTGCAAATGGAAGTAAATGTAGCTTTTAGCTAAATCGGTTTAGTTTTAGGTTTAATGAATCTAGAGAAAACAATAAGTTATTACAGAGCCCTTACAACAGCACAAAGAGGTGAATTGTATATTGGACTGTTCATTCTTGACAATTTCACAGCTCAGAGACTATAAAGCAATGCCATTATGAGCGGGGAAAAAACAACTACTGAATGAAACTACATTTTAAATCTTGCATTGGGAATTTGATATGTGAAGTGACTACGTTTTATAATTAATGCTGGATTTAATTTGGTTTGATTGTCAACTTCTAAACCATTAAAATTGCTTTTCAGACCTTTCTCTGTTTTTCTAAAGCTTAATTTGCATGTCTTGTGACTCATAATTCATATTTTTGAGTGCTGTTTGGAAGACTACTTTGGCATTTTGGTTGTGTGCACTACTGGACAACTCAACAGGCTTGATTTGTTCATTTCAGTTTTTACTTTGCCAGTTTTTACTCTGTGCATCGATTGTGTTGTACTTTGTGTGTCTGTGTGTGGTTCTGTATAATGAAAAAGTTGATCTGAATAGTCTGGATAAGCTGTCTGCAGAGTAGAGATCAGTGTCACTTTCTATATGGCACTCTCTGGGTGCGTCCCACCAATATATCTCCTGTCTCCTGAAGTGTAGACTCATCCACTACTTTCCACAAATCTAAAAGCATTGGATTGGTGGAGGCAGGGGCCAGGCTAGAGGGAATTTACACCAGTAATTTCCTTTAAAATCAGTGAAGGGACATGAACAAGTGCAATATGGTAAGAGGGAGAGATAATTGGGACGTAGTCACTCACTCTTGTACTGTTGTCATGTTTAACTGTGGTTAAGTACTGATCCCTCCTCCAGAGTGCTTAAAAATAGGTGCCAGAACAAGAAGATACACTTTTACAAATGTTCCTTTGCACATACTGTAAGTGAACAACAAGTAAAATGTCTCTAATTTGCTCTCACAATCTCCCACTGTATGGATGTCTACACAGTGTACAAAACATTAGGGACACCTTCCTAATATTGAGTTGCACCCACTTTTGCCCTCAGAACAGCCTCGATTTGTTGGGGCATGTACTCTACAAGGTGTCGAAAGCGTTCCCACAGTCGCTTCCCACAGTTGTGTCAAGTTGGCTGGATGTCCTGTCCGGGTGGTGGACCATTCTTGATACACATGGGAAACTGTTGAGAGTGAAAAACCCATCAGCGGTTTCACCCTCTGAATGACACGCATACACAATCCGTATCTTAATTGTCTCAAAGCTTTAAAATCCTTCTTTAACCTGTCCCCTCCCCTTCATCTACACTGATTGAAGTGGATTTAACAAGTGACATCAATAAGGGATCATAGCTTTCACCTCTATGTCATTGAAAGAGCTTCTTAATGTTTTGTACACTCAGTGTATATCTCCTATATGTCACTCTTTGCATCCCTTTTATCAATCTCTTTCCCTGTATGTCAGGGATTTTCATGAGCACATGTAACGTGGACGTACGTTGGTTCCCCTTCGATATCCAAAAGTGTGAGATGAAGTTTGGCTCATGGACGTACGATGGCTGGCTGATGGACCTACAAATGAACGAGGCCGACATCTCCGGTTACATGTCCAACGGGGAATGGGACCTAGTGGGTGAGTGGGATTGGACTGCCCTCCTAAATTTCTGTTATCAATTGCTCAACTTAAATTGTTAACTAAGCTAGAAGTTTTATGAAAATTCCCACTTTATTCTGTCCCTTACTTTTCTCTTTTTTTCTCACCTCACTCACTCAAGGAGTGCCAGGCACTCGTAGCGAGGTGTTCTATGACTGCTGTAAGGAGCCCTATCCCGATGTGACGTTCGTTGTGACCATCCGCCGGCGCACTCTCTACTACGCTCTAAACTTGCTCATCCCCTGTGTGCTGCTGTCCTCCATGACCCTGCTTATCTTCCTACTGCCTGCCGACTCTGGGGAGAAGATCTCTCTGGGTGAGCAGAGAGGAGAGGGTGGATGATCCAAGAGGGATAGATATTTTTCTAAAAGAAACAGAGATGAGGATGGAGGACAGCAGCATAGAGAGGAGGAGAAGGGGAAAGGCATTAGAGAGTGAAGGAATAAGAAGAGGATGGCAGGGGAATAATGGTGATGGGGAAGAAAGGATGACAGGGGAGAGAGAGTAGATTGATTCTAGTAAAGGGTGAAAACTAAAGAGCGGAGGAAAACAAAGAAGACCTAGAAGAGTTTTGGGGATGTGCAAAACCTTTAACCTAATTTGAGGATGCATTACAGTGCATTGTATTACTGGAAAATATGCATAATCCCTCACACACCACAGCCAATTAACCTATTGATATAATTAAGCCCAGGAATTGATTAGGGAGAGAGAGCGTACATACACACAGCCTTCCAGGAATTCAGCTTGATACCATGCTAGATGAACAGGTTTTAAGGAATTTGGTGCCAAGATACAGCCTGGCTGATACCCGGTTATGTTGTGCAACACAAGCTATGTACCCAAAACCCACCGTGGTGTGGAGAGGCAGTTTTCTTTTAAACTCTCATCGAGTCTCATGTTAAGGGTAGAAATTGCACCCAGTTTTGCCTTGGCGCTGATTGATTATCACCCCCAAAAATATTCCCCCAGGGAAGTTGAGACCTCTTTCTGTTTAGATTTGAAAACTAACAGTTGTAAAGCAAGGGGCAGTGCTCACGGGCTATTTGTATGGGTGTTTCAGCGAGACGGACATAGAGGGGAACCAACCAGTGTAAAAGCACAGCCCCCTTCATTATTGAGGCACCATCTCCGGCCCAAATGGCACCTTATTCCCTTTCTAATCTACTACTTTTGACAAGGGCTCTGGTCAAAAGTAGTGCACTACATGGGGAATAGGGTGCCAACATCAAAGGAGTCTCTCCAGATGCTGAAGTCAGGAGGACTTGGAGTTTGGTATCAACCAGGCTTGCCAAGATAAGCATATGGCCTTACATGAGAGCCACTGTCCATCTCTTCTGTGACATTCTTTAAAGTTAAATTCTACATTTCCTCTCGACCCTTGAAGTGACACTTGTTTAATCTATTGAGCGAACAGGGCCGACTCACTTGAAAGATGTTTGTTTTATCGGCTTGCTTCTGCACGGTACCAGTTATGCCAAGAAAGCACTTGGAAAATGTGGGGGGGGGGGGGAAGAAAGTGGGACAGAGGTAATGGGAGGAGATGAAGATTAGATCTGGTGAATGAAGAGTGAGATGGGGAAGAGAGAGGGAGCAGAGACAGCCGGGGTAGATGGATTGCTAATATAGGGTAAGCATATGTGTGGGTTAGAAGTAAGGCTCTACTAAGGGCAATTGGAGAAGAGGAATGGTCCAAAAGTAATTCGCTTTGAGTATATTACTCTGTCACACTTTGCAATTTGCATCAGATCGAACCAAATCTACTCGTATGAAGTTGAAATCAATTACGTTGGCTTGACCGGCAAAGAACATAAAATATTTGCCAAACGAGATGCCTGTAAGGTTTATCTTTACAAATGTCGATTTCTGGAGGCTCGCCCGGGATCAAACCTGATTGAGGCACAGATGTTAATAAATGTGTGAGGAGTGGTGTGTGTTGTAGTTGTACTGAGTATCACACACATTTTATTACCCCATGTCAGTTAAAATGGAGATTGTGCTCAGCAGCCACTCACGGTTTTATACATTTTCAATATCTTCCTCTCTCTGTTCAGGTATCACTGTGCTGCTCTCGCTCACAGTCTTCATGTTGCTGGTGGCAGAGATCATGCCAGCTACTTCAGATTCCATCCCTCTCATAGGTGTGTTCTCATACAGTTTGTTGTTTTGGCTCTGTACTCCAGCACTTTGGATTTGAAGTGATACAATGACTATGAGGATAAAGTGCAGACTGTCAGCTTTAATTTGAGTGTATTTTCATCTATTTCGAAATTACAGCACTTTTTGTGCATAGTCCGCCCATTTTAAGCAGACCAATACACTTATATATGTATTAAAGAAGAAAAAAATTCAGTATTTGGTCCCATATTGATAGCACGCAATGTCTACATCAAGCTTGTGACTCCACAAATTTGTTGGATGCATTTGCGGTTTGTTTCAGATTATTTTGGGCCTAATAGAAATTAATTCTAAATAATGTATTGTGTCTTTTTGGAGTCACTTTTGTTAATAAGAATAGAATGTGTTTCTAAATACTTCTACATTAATGTGAATGCTACCATGATTACAGATAATCGTGAATGAATCATGAATAATGATGAGTGAGAATGTTAGAGGCACAAATATCTTATCCCCAAGACATGCTAACCCCTCACCCTTACAATAACATGGGAGGTTAGAATTTTATGGGGGTATGATATGTGTGTCTAACTTTCTCACATCATTATTCACGATTCATTCAGGATTATCCGTAATCATGGTAGCATCCACATTATTGTAGAAGTAAATCCAAAGTGCTGGAGTATATAGCCAAAACAACATGTAACTGTCCTAATACTTTTGGAGCTCACTGTATGTCTGTTAAGAGTGTAGTGTGTGTGTTTGAAATAATTGTCCCAAATGTTGGTTAGGCACTGGTGATCTAACAATCTGTTTGTCCTTAACTGTAATTGACTAAATAAATCGTAAAGATTCAATGGTGGAAATGATGTACGGTGAGCTCACTGCAGCCAGACAGATGAGTTGCCCCCCTTTGACTACTAAAACACAAATCCAGCCCATTAAAGCCCAAGAAAAATGTCATGATCAGCAAGAAAACCACTGTTAGCATTATTGTTATTACAAATGGCTTCCTCTCTCTACTCTAATTGTTTTCTCTCTTTCCTGCCCCCCTTTCAGGACAGTACTTTGCTAGTACTATGATCATTGTTGGGATGTCAGTCATAGCTACAACGGTGGTGCTGCAGTATCATCACCACGACCCAAACGGAGGCCAGATGCCCAAATGGGTAAGGCCAGACCTCATGCTGTCCAAAGACGGTTACATTTGACATTTTAGTCATTAAGCAGACACTCTTATCCAGAACAACTTACGGAGCAATTTTCCTTACTCAAGGGCACAAACAGATTTTTCACTTTAGGAGGCTCGGGATTCAAACCAGCAACCTTTCAGTTACTGGCCCAACGTCTAAACCGCTAGCCTACCTGCCGCCATTGATTACTAACTATGAGCATTTCCCATAGGAAAACACGGCACTCTTAGCGCCATGCGCTAACCCACCAAACCTTCCATGGCTGGTCTCCTGGTATACCACAATGAAACAGTTTTTACCCCATTATGGCTAATGCTAACAAGATAACTCTTGGTTTGCCATACCCCTTTGGTATAGCCATTTTCTCGTTGTTGCAACTGGCCAAACACGTGTGGGTCGTTATTGAATTGTAGTGGCATTTGGGCATGGAATTTTAGAATTTTATTTAATTTAAAATGTATTTGGGTCCATCTTCCACTTCTAAATCAACTAATATGGTAGCTTAATTACTTGAAATCCTTTGTACCATTATGATAACATTGCACCACCAGGAGGAGTAGTGATGGCAATACCAATGACAAATGAGGTAATTGAGAATTTTCTAAAATCGAGGCAAAATATGCTCAAATCTAAGGTCATTAACCCTTTAAAAATTATTTACTAAAGTGATATGATTAATCATTTTGGCGGGGCGGGGCTTTACCTAGCAAAGACTGATAGATGACCTGGAGCCAGTGGGGTTGGCGACAATTATGTAGTGAGGGCCAGCCAACGAGAGCATACAGGTCGTAGTGGTGGGTCGTTTATGGGGCTTTGGTGACAAAACGGATGTCACTGTGATAGACTACATCCAGTTTGCTGAGTAAACTGTTGGAGGCTATTTTGTAAATGACATCGCCGAAGTCAAGGATCGGTAGGATAGTCAGTTTTACGAGGGTATTTTTGGCAGCATGAGTGAAGGAGGCTTTGTTTGCAAAATAGTAAGCCGATTCTAGATTTAATTTTGCATTGGTTATGCTTAATGTGAGTCTGGAAGGAGAGTTTACAGTCTACCCAGACACCTAGGTATTTGTAGTTGTCCACATATTCTAAGCTTGTTTGGAGGTTTGTTAACGCAGTGTCCAAAGAAGGGCCAGATGTATACAGAATCTTGTCGTCTGCATAGAGGTGGATCAGAGAAACACCAGCAGCAAGAGCGACATCATTGATATATACAGAAAAAAGAGTCGGCCCGAGAATTGAACCCTGTGGAAACCCCATAGAGACTGCCAGAGGTCCGGAAAACAGGCGCTCCGATTTGACACACTGAACTCTATCTGAGTAGTTGGTGAACAAGGCGAGGCAGTCATTTGAGAAACCAAGGCTTTTGAGTCTGCCGATAAGAATGCTGTGATTGACAGAGTCTAAAGCTTTGGGCAGGTCGATAAAGACGGCTGCACAGTACTGTTTTTTATCGATGGTGGTTATGATATCATTTAGGACCTTGAGCGTGGCTGAGGTGCACCCATGACCAGCTCGGAAACCAGATTGCATAGTGGAGAAGGTACGGTGGGATTCGAACTGGTCAGTGATCTGTTTGTTAACTTGGCTATCGAAGATTTTAGAATGGCAGGGCAGGATGGATATAGATCTATAACAGTTTGGGTCTAGAGTGTCTCCCCCTTTGAAGAGGGGGATGACCGCGGCAGCTTTCCAATCTTTGGGGATCTCAGACGATACGAAAGAGAGATTGAACAGGCTAGTAATAGGGGTTGCAACAATTTTGGCAGATCATTTTAGAAAGAGAGGGTCCAGATTGTCTAGCCCAGCTGATTTGTAGAAATCCAGATTTTGCAGCTCTTTCAGAACATCAGCTGTCTGGATTTGGGTGAAGGAGAAGCAGGGGGGGCTTGGGCAAGTTGCTGCAGAGGGTGCTGAGCTGTTGGCCGGGTTAGGGGTAGCCAGGTGGAAAGCATGGCCAGCTGTACAAAAATGTTTATTGAAATGATCAATTATCGTAGATTTATCGGTGGTGACAGTGTTTCCCAGCCTCAGTGCAGTGGGCAGCTGGAAGGAGGTGCTCTTATTCTCCATGGACTTTTGGAATTAGTGCTACAGAATGCAAATTTCTGTTTGAAAAAGCTAGCCTTAGCTTTCTTAACTGACTGAGTATATTGGTTCCTGACTTCCCTGAAAAGTGCAGAACGCCACAGGATGTTTTTGTGCTGGTCAAGGGCAGTCAAGTCTGGGATGAAGCAAGGGCTATATCTGTTCTTAGTTCTATTTTTTGAATGGGGCATGCTTATTTAAGATGGCGAGGAAAGCACTTTTAAAGAGCAACCCGGCATCCTCTACTGACGGGATTAGGTCAATATCCTTTCAGGATACCCGGGCCAGGTCGATTAGAAAGGCCTGCTCGCTAAAGTGTTTTAGGGAGCGTTTGACAGTGATGAGGGGTGGTCGTTTGACCACGGACCCATCATGCATGCAGGCAATGAGTCAGTGATCGCTGAGATCCTGGTTGAAGACAGCAGAGGTGTATTTAGAGGGAAAGTTGGTCAGGATAATATCTAAGAGGGTGCCCATGGTTACGGATTTAGGGTTGCACCTGGTAGGTTCCTTAATAATTTGTGTGAGATTGAGGGCATCTAGCTTAGATTGTAGGACGGCTGGGTTGTTAAGCATATCCCAGTTTAGGTCACCTAACAGCACGAACTCTGAAGATAGATGGGGGGCAATCAATTCACATATGGTATCCAGGGCACAGCTGGGGACTGAAGGTGGGTCTATAACAAGCGGCAACGGTGAGAGACTTGTTTCTGGAAAGGTGGATTTTTAAAAGTAGAAGCTCAAATTGTTTGGGCACAGACCTGGATAGTATGACAGAACTCTGCAGGCTCTCTCTGTAGTAGATTGCAACCCTGCCCCCTTTGGCAGTTCTATCTTGTCGGAAGATGTTATAGCTAGGGATAGAAATGTCAGGATTTTTGGTGGCCTTCCTAAGCCATGATTTAGACACGGCTAGGACATCACGGTTGGCGGATAAATGGACAGTTAATTGGATGATCACAGAAGAGTGAAATAGCACAGAATTGCAAACATTGTTAATGTCCAATCAACATTAAATAACCCTAAACCGAAGAACTGTCTCTCTCGCCGTCTCTTTAATAGGAGTACAATCTCCATAACTTCACCTACTCAGTGTATAAATTCCAGCGGCATAGCCCTCTAATTCAATTAGGTACACCCATTTAGTAACGGGCTGTTTTTGCCCACAGGACTGCCGCTGACTGGATGTTTTTTGTTCGTCGCGCCATTCTCGGTAAACCCTAGAAACTGTTGTGCGTGAAAAGCCTAGGAAGTCGGCTGTTTCTGAGATACTGAAACCGAAGCGCCTACCACGTGCTCAAAGTCACTTAGAATGGGAAAAATTAGTAACCTAAACGTTCAATCGAACAGTAACTGAATGCCTCAATGCCTGCTTTATATAGAAAGCCACAGCCACGTGACTGTCTGTAGGAGCGAACCACTGAGTGTATATAAATTAAGGAAGCAGCGGAATTGTCTGTGTTCTCAAAACTTGCATTCAGAATGCAGATCGGCATTTCATATTTTTTTCCTAGCCTCTCTCCACTTTAAATATATTATGCACATTGATAACTTGCTAGAAAACATCTTCACCAACTAATGTATAATAGTAGCAGCAGACAGTAGCAATTGGAGCAAAACATGCAAGAAGAAATTACTGGTGAAATTATCAAGCGATAAAAAGCAAGTGAACAGAGAGAATACATGCCAAAGTATTACTGTGAAGCTTTGTGATTGGTTCACCCAGGTGAGCGTCGTCCCAAAGCCGGGACTTGTTGAACTGCTCGGTTTTCACAGAGCCATAGGCAGAATTTAAGAAAATACCGCAGCAATGACTAGTTCTCGAGGCGGGTTTTAATGTACCACGTTTTTACCCCATAGCCCTTTCAGATATAAAAAGAAAAGACGGTATGTAAAGACTGGTTTTGGTCTAGATATAAAAAGGGATAAAAGATATGTAAGGAGGAGACAGATGCCGCTGTGTCTTAATTAATTCCGTGGTTAGAATTTAAATATAGCTTTATATCCCACAAAAGGTAATTGTAAAATTCCTGCCTTAGGCAATTTTCTCATTCTTGTGCTCATGAAAGTAGCATTGAATCCTAAAGGTCAAGTTGAATATACCAGCATCCGCACACACAACCCACTGTGTCAAGCTTTAACTGGCTTAAAGGTTTTCCCCCCCAAGTGTATTACCAAGTGCACTACCCTTTGTTAGAGTAAGTGTATTCCTCACTAGATGCGTTTTCCTCCCTTGCTATGTATCTATATTATAACATCCTTCTCTGATTGATTCTCCCTTTTCTTCCTTTCAGGTTAATGTGGTCCTACTGCAGTGGGTAGCATGGTTCCTACGTATGAAGCGCCCAGGGGAGAGTGATGACCCAGAGCGACCACCCTGCGCCCCCCACCTACGGCGCTGCTCTTCAAGCTCCCAGAGCGGTAGCATCCCTAACCCTCCAGACCCCACGCTCAACCCACTGCACCCCCAAAACCTGGCCCCTCTCCAGGCTGGCCCCCTGCACGCGGGTCAACCCCACCTTCACGCCCAGTCCAGCGCCAACAACAACGGAAACCTGCTCTACATCGGCTTCCAGAACCTGGACGACCCCCCACTGCTCCCAGACCACATCCAGAGTTACAGCATCTCAGCCGGGCCTCCTCGAGTAGCAGGCAGCCCCCCTCCACCACCCCCCACCCCCAACGAGGACACTGTGGGCTGCCCTAGCACTATTTCCAGTGGCGGAGGCTTTGGAATAGGGGTTGGAGGACAGTACTCGGGAGGGGGTATAGGTGATCCCCAGCTCCAGGCTATTCTGGAGGAGGTGCGTTACATGGCGGACCGCTTCCGTGAACAGGATGAGACGGAGAGCGTGGCCGACCAGTGGAAGTTTGCGGCAGCTGTCATTGACCGGCTCTGCCTGGTGGCCTTCAGTATGTTCAACATCATCTGCACCATCGCCATCCTCATGTCCGCTCCCAACTTTGTCGAGGCTGCCTCCAAGGACTTCTTCTGAGGAAGAAGAGGATGGGGCAGAGGAGAAGAGAAAGAATGAGGGAGAAGAGATGTAGGGGAGAAAGAGCAGGATGTGGAATGATTTGGGGCTTAGTCCAAGAGGGCTATTGTCAGGGACCCTCCTGTCAAGATGAGGGGGGTTCTTTGGAGAGGACTATAGAACATCTCAAGATGTTCTCTTGAAGTCTATCAATGACCTCTGATGAAATGGAACAGGATGGGGCGCGATGAGTTTATGGGCGAAGAATCCAAAAAGGCATGGTTCAACGACTGTACAGGGTGAAGTAAATTGTACTGAATTATGAGGCTTTTTCAAAGACCTTTAAGAAGTGAAAGTGAACAGGAAGGGCAATAAGAAAAGTGGAGCATGGGATAATTCAACCTGAGATTGGGAAGATTGCAGTACTTACAGAAAGCGAGAGAGGGAAATAGACAGATGGATAGGGCTGTTTTATTTGATGTCAAATCCCAGAAAAGAAAAAAAGGCAAAGAAAGACTGCATCATTTACTGAAACAGGGGACCAGGAGGGAGGGGGAGAGACTGACTTTTACAAGGAAAGACAAGGAATGAGTGTGTGAACAGACAGAGGTTTTCCCTGGTGACAGTGAAGGTGGGAGGGTCAAACAAACTGAACTTGGCCTCGTCTCTGAGATAGAAAGAAGAACAAAGCGGATTAGAGGAATGAAAATAATATCTATTCTTTCATTCTGTCATTTGTTTCATGGGCATCAAATTGAAAGGCCTTAAATAACATGCAGCCGATTTCAGATCAGTTGAGGCACCAAATGAATTCCCATTTAACAGCCCCATTTCCTTCCCCAGGCCTTATCTGTCAGTGGGTTGCCAGTGTATACCAATCTCCACTTTTTGTCCTACGGTGTGTAGCGCTCCTTGTGATTGGGCAACTGCATTAGTGTGTAATCAGTGTAATTGCCAGTAATTGTGTTACAGTGGAGGGTCGATCCAATAATGACCCATCAAACAGTCACCTAATAGAATTTGGCAGGTCCTAATAGAGAAGGCTGATCTCATTGAGCTCCAAAGTGAAATCTTAATATACTGTATGTGAGGTCAGCAACTTTAAGAGGAATGTGAAGGAAAGTGATCCTCAAACCTCAAGATGAACACACAAATGACTTGGATGATTGGAATAACACAAATTTTTATATTGCACAATATGGTTGACAATTGATGGGAGTTTTATTTTTCGATATTTTCATATTTTCCAAATTCAACATATACTTACTAAAATATATTTCCTATCGTTATTTTAAAGACCTGAGACAGCTCCTGGAAGATCTCACATCTCCTGCTCGCTCTATAAACTGACGCATCTCCTCCCTTCAGTGGAAACCTCAAGCTGGGAGTTGGACTGACTCTCTGGCACACACATGTATAGAAACATTTCCCATCCCGAAATAAAGTATTATTTTTCTACCATCCTTGCCTTCCTCAACGGACACTGGTGCTGATATACGCAAGAGAAAAATGACAGAGGGGCAGAGAAAGTGCTGACACAGCGTGCACCGGACAGGGTTTTAATTGATTACTCCTTCAGGAAGAGAGGAGGGAGGAAGGAAGGAGGGGGTAGACGGGCCATGCTCGGTAATTCAATGGATTTATAAGAGAGGACCAGGGAAATAGCCACTCGACAAAGCATAACTCAGTCACACAATAATGCAAAATATGTAGTATATTAATAGTACATTTTGGTAAATGCACATTTTCAATGTCAAATGGGTTAGCATCTATTGACTAGGATGCTCATTATGCGTCTCTGACATTGTGTAGGTTTCAGGTATATGGTTCTCTCTCCAGTCCATACAGTATGTTTTATTCTGTCAGTATAATCAACACTGGTTCTCTTTCACTCGCTCTATTCATCTCTTTCCCCCTCCCATTCATCTCTATTTTTCCTTTCTCTCTCCTTCTGTGTGTGTAGTCAGTGTTTGAGTTTTAGCATGTTACTCAGTGTCAGACGGATGGAGAGGCTATATTTATAGAGGCTGTTCTCCTACTGCAGGTTGTCTGACTGGGTAATTCTCTCTTTCTATCCTCTTTCCGAGGCACTGGGGTCGACAAATGTGCAGCGTTGGCACTCTGAGCTCCGAGATTTACTGGGTTCACTCAGATGGAAAAAGAAGAGAGTAGATGAGGGGAGAATGTGTGTGTGTGTCCGTGCTGTTTGTGTGTAGAGGAATGTGTGCTTGCGTGTGTAAGCTTTGAATCAGTTGTTTTTTCTGTCTCTCAGTTAATGAGCAGTTGGAGCCAAGGCCCTCTCCGCGGCGAGAGATTTTTCTCAAGAAGGCCAATAGAAGTGTACAAGTGTCTAGAAAGATTGTTTTGAGTATGTGTGAATGGGCACTGCAATTTCACATTAAAAAGGCATATTACTGCAGTGCACAGGCGGAATGAAAACCTACAGCTTGAATAGAGACCTAAAACACATGCCTGTGGCAGGCACACTTAAATAAACTCCAGTCACACACAACTGTTAATACTGCACACACACACACCATTTACATAGCACACACACACACACACACACGGCTTGTAGGTCAACAACCTTGTAAATTGCACCCTCTCAGCACCCCCCCACCGTTTGCTCAGTTTCCCTAAGACAGTTCTGTACAATACGACCATATTCCCAATGTTGTGCGGCTGATCAATGCCTTTTCATTACCGGCTGGACGGAAGCGCTGACGTGAGGTAGAGAGCGGCAGACCTGCTCAGGACCGTGATTAATGCTTGTACCCGCCCAGTCCCACCTGGGGATGCATCGTTAGCCTTGATTAAATATGAGTCCCAAATTATGGCTCTGGTCAAAAGTAGTGAACCATATAAGGGTGCCATTTGAAATACAACCTAAGCCTGCCAAGCCACATTCACTCACCGAGCTGAGTGTCATTCAGCTGTCCCAGACCTCTGCGGTCACAAGGTTAAGTGGCCAGCTGTTCGCGGGCGATTAGTGAGCCAACGAAGGGACTGTAGTCTGGCCGTAAGTCAAAATTGGGCAGTTTGAGGTGGACTGAAACATGGGTCAGTTGATTTTTATACTGTGTGTCTTTGTTGATTAAGTCCGGAACATTATTCTTTAGGTAGAAATGGACTTGCAGATGGAGAGAATCTCACCTGGAACAGCTAGGTTGGTCAGGGTTCAAAGTGTACGTGGGTTGAATTCAATTGTAGCTCAGACTTCCATGATCAATGGGAAATAAATAAAACAGAAATCAAGAGAATCAATGAAAATTGTTCATGAACTAATTAAATGTTGAACTCCAACTGAAGACAGAAGTACCTGCTTTATCACGATAACCTAAAATGTACTGTCAAGTAAAAATTCCTAATATAGTGTACTACTTTTGACCAGGGCCCATTGGCCTAAAAAGTAGTGCAAAATGGTTGCGTTTAGACAGGCAGCCCAATTCTGATATTTTGCCCAATTATCGGCAAAAGACCAGAATTGGCTTGCCTGTGAAATTCCAGCTTTTGTAGTGAATAGAGTGCCATTTGGGACTCAGTCGGGGACTTTATTGGTGCCCATTACCACTGGGGTGCCAGATTTGACATACAGCTGCAGCCTCTCAATTAGAGCCACACTGATGACGGTTGTAATCTCCTAAATAATGTCCCGAGCCCTATATAAATCTACCTGAACAAACCAAATTCCTCTACCATAATGAGAAATTCAAATAAGCCATTTGTTGAGGCTAAAGGGGAGCGATCAAGGATAAATTCCAGATAATTTATGTAACCTTTTACTTTGCTCAGGTAAGAGTCCATTTCACCTTTGCTTGTGCTAGCCAGCTGCCTTAAGTCAGTGCCATCACAGACTGACTGACAGCACAATAAAGACCTTTGCATGGAGTGCCCATTGGACCTTTATTATTTGTCAGTGCTCTTTAACTACGTATTTTTGCCTCTTCAGTCCAGGGTGCATTGCATGGTGCCGTTACGAATGTCAGGCTCCACTCAGAGGCACATCGATTTGCAGGTTGAACATGGTGAGATTGTAGACTCCTAAATTGATAATTCAGTTTTAGGCGATATTACAGTTCCTTCACATGGTGATATTGACTTGTATTATTGTGTGTAGCTACATTTGCTAGCTAGCCCATAAAGAGAGCATTGCATTGTGGGTTTTGTAGTGGACTTGAGCTGCAACAGATTTCCACAACGATTTTCACATTGCTACCAACCTTATAAACAACAAATTTAAACATTTGTTCACAAATATTGTTCTCACATAAGTTATAGGAATTGGTTATTTTGGGTGGATTTTTCCTTTAAAATTCAGTGTTTAACCATACTTTTGGGGACCACAAGTACCCACAATAGTAAACTAACAAAAATTAGACTAACTGGGAAAATGTTGTCGGTCCCCAAGGAAAAATAATATTTCTATGGGGTTTAGGGTTAGAATTAGTGTTGTTCGAATTTCAGTTAAGTTGGAGTTAAGGTTAAGTTTAGGAAAAATAGGATTTTGAATGTGAATCAATTGTATGTGCCCACAAGTTTAGTAAAACAAGACAGTGTGTGTGTGTGTGTGTGTGTGTGTGTGTGTGTGACCACAATCAATTAGTCTTTGCCCTAGGGATGAACAGGAATAAAAGTACAGTAAACAAAACATCTGGAACACTTTTTTTCAATATATCATTTTATTTAAAATAACGTTACAATTTATTACTCTACATTACATTTTCAAACCAGTTTTTCCTTTTTACATTGGTTAGTAAACCTTCATATATTCTAAGATATAAAAAAAACTTCCCATTTGAGTTTCAGTATCGGTTGTTAATTCGTGTCCGTAGTTTGAGTAAATGCAACACTGCTTTACTTCCAGAACTTGACTTAATGTATATTTAAGTTAGCTTTTGCGTCGCCAAATACCCTACACAAAATAACTGACCAACAGTGGTGCTAGCACACAACACTATGATTTCCCACAACTAGAATAATTTGATGAAATAAATTATACGTTTTCAATCGAGAAAGTGCATTTTTATCCAAATTACAATTTTGCAATAATTTACATTTAGAAGAAACAAGTCTTGGTTTTAATGTGCCTATACTTGCAATCGAACGAAAGCCCTGCTCACCTGAAGCGTAAGGTACAGAAATAACACGTTTTAACTACACAAAGGCCTACCATGTTATTCTTTTAGAACATCTAGCTCATATGGAAAAAAGTGTGTGATGTCCTTTATCGCTGGGGTGCGTCCAGAACATTTTTGGAACGTTCAGATAGAAATACAGCTTGTAGAACAAACACCCCTCTCTGACATGCAGAATAAGTGACCAGCTCAAGTTCGACATTGTTTGGCTACTGAAAGTAGCCCTGGAGTGGCATTGTTCCGTTCAGAAGGGTGGTGTAACTGGACTACAACAGTGTCAAGCTGCTATTAGAGGAGGACACTGACCTTTTAATAATACCGCAACAAAAAAAGGTACAGGACTGACTGACCTTTAAAATCCATTCGATAGGGGAGACATGATAATTCTCTTAAAACGGACATTATAGAGATAAAGCAAAGTATGTGCAGGTGACTAGCGTAATTGTTTCTCTGAGCAAATTAGGGAAAGACATCTTAGTATCACTGCCCTCTTGCCGGCTCCTGCTCGCTGTTACCATGACGATGGAACACTGATGACAAGGACACCCCACTCTACATACAAGTGTGCACCTGTGTATTTGTATGCGTGTCTGTGCCTCTGTATTCCCAGGGTATAAAAGCTAAGAGAGCACCTGCTTCAGCCTAGGGACGTACACCGAAGTCTGTCAAATGCTTTAGCTCAAGGACACATACCATTATGATGACAAACATTAAAGAACATTAACATGAATATGTTATAAGTGTGAGTGAGTCAGTTACGTGGTCTGGGGCGATGTTAGACTGGGCATGCTCAGACAGCGTAGTGCTGCCAAGGCAACCACATCTAGTCTGATGGCAGACCAACCTGGAGTGGAGGAATGGAACACTGGCACACTGAAAGGAGGCGCGCACACGCTAGTTGTCGCTCTCCCCTCTCTCAAAACTACACACACGTTCTGGTAGAGCATCTGCTATCTTTATGTCATCCATCTCTAAATTGGCTATTACTCTGGCTGTCAAAACGAATAGGCAGCACCTCAATTGCACATCTTCAGCACTTTCAGAATGCAGCAGTGGCATTTATAACGGACATGCTAGTGTATCGTTTTGTCATTGCCAATTCTCCTTTCGGGAGGCAAGAGTGCAGAACCATGCAATTAAGAATGGTACAGTTTTACACCTGTCAAACTTCAGTAATAGCCTTCATTTCAACATAGTTGAGGCATGGAAGGGATGTGGGCTAACCTTATACAGCCTGAAAAGGCTGCAAGGCATAACTCGCTAGGGGAGGGGAAATGCCACCCATCCATCTCTATCTGCACAGCTGTCACCCTGCATAACCCCCTCTGGGTTGCATCCCAAATGGCACCCTATTACCTATGTAGCCCTATGGGCCCCGGCCAAGAGAAGTGCACTTCCTTGGGAATAGGGTGCCATTTGGGATGCCGCCTTGAGTCTTTATCTGCTGCCTCAAAACCTAAACCCCCATGGCCACCTAAACCCCCATGGCCACGCCCCAATTGGGCCTACCGCCTTAGCAATACTGAGGAAAGACTGGAAACGCATGCTCACACCAGCCTAATACTATACCCATTTGGTTAGGCAAGGTGCAATGAGGGGCAACAGAGAGACATCCTGCATCATAACTGTACCTGCTCGGGCTGTTGTGGCCACGCTCCCACTTGTTAATGCACTTACTTCTACGCAGGAACACAGGCAGACACAGGTGCACACACATGCATGCACCACTTGTCCTCCTGACACAGTTAAACAAACTGCAGAGCAGTACTTAGTGGTGAGTTACTGAGCCCAGGGAAGCAATCTCTACGGAAGGTCCTGAAAGACCTTTCCCTCGCTTGGTCCGCTCAACACTGACTCAGTAGTACTGAGTGGTACTTTAGTAGTACTCTACTGCTCTCTGCTGGTTGCACTAGGCACTGCACCCAAACACACACAACACACTACTTCCATCCCTTTCTCCCAGTCTGTATACGTCGATCAATACTCCGAGTGGGGGAAATATTCACTTTGATCGTTGTTTCTCTGAATGTTTAGTTCAAGGTCAAGCCCTGACTTCATTGAGTAGATGCAAACACCACTGATAAAAAAAACACATTTTATCTCTGAACTTGGAGATTCTACTGAATTACCACAACAATTTTAAGGGGATAAATGGTCACACTTTCAGTTGTGGTGAACTGCCAACAGACATTCTAAACAAGAGCGTATTAGATAGGTTAGAAAATGTGAAAAATAGAGCAAGGATGAGAAGCCAAGGAGGAAGCTCCCCTGTCAACTTTCTACACGGTTAGAATAAGAAAGTCATTTCTTGAGCTCTTATATTAATCATATATTAATTTTGTAGACTACAGCCTCCTAGGCTTTTGACAGATAACCTAAAGCAGGTTTTCCTAAAACATAAGTGTACTGTTTTTATGAACATAACACCTTGCATCAGTTACTTTTGTCTCCTATTCTTTTGAAAAGCATGAGCTGGCGCACACCCAAAAAAGTTAGAGGCGCTGACTAATGCCGAGTAAACTGTAGACTATAAAAATAGAGTTGCACACACACACTCCCAGTAATTGATTGGGTAAACCCCCCAATTCATTACTGGGAGCTTATATACAGATTGTGTGACTATTTTTGTAGACTACAGCCTCCTAGGCTTTTGACAGATAACCTTTTGTTTCTTACCCTCCTTGTCCAAAAAACATAATCTGATAATGTCCTGCATCAGTGAAAACAATGCTATATCCCGTTTAGCATTGCCAGTGACAATGGTGTCCAGCCCACCCTCTATCATGTTTCCCAGCATGTCATCTTGTAGTTCAGCAGACCAGAGGCACATTGAAAGCATTGGCCCGGACCAAACGTGTTGTAGAACTGGCCTAAACAATCACATCGCAGATGCCGGCTGGCCTCCTCGCTGGCGTGTCATCTGTTGATCACGTCAAGGTGTTCCCTTCGTCCAATGGTGTCGCAGGCTGCTGTGAACATTGACCAAACGCACTGTACTGTTCGGTTTCCTCAACCAGTGGGGTGGAAGAACTCAGCTAGTGTCCCGCCCCATGTCAGGGGTGATGCACGGAGGAAAAAGAATATGCTGTTCTATGAACATCTAGTAAAGACATGTTTTTTTTCCTTCATTGCTCGTCGTCTATCTGCGAATTCCTGGGTTTGTGTGATACATTAAAAAACAAAAATAAATAAATTGATTTCCAGTTTCTGGAGTGAATCACCTCAGTTCTCTTTTTTTGTTTATTTTGCAGATGGTGTTCTCGGTTGTGATGGTGCGAGTGGACCGATTCTGGTGGAGTATTTAGGATGTGGCGATCTCGCCCCCTAGATGGCGCCATCCCTTCTGTGTCTCCAGAGCAGGGAGATATTCTAGAATAGAGAGAAGGTTCAAGAAACCAAACTCAACCGCTCACTTCCTGACCAGTAAAGCTGCAGATAGAAATGTAACAATCAGAGCAGACGGTGTCCAATGTTCACTCTACACTTCTGCTGTTGCTGTTCATTTGCCTTTGATGCACTTTACCTTTACTGTTAATTTGCTGTTCACTTTCCTTTGCCATTAATATTCCTTTGCTGTTCACTTTCCTTTGCCATTAATATTCCTTTGCTGTTCACTTGTCTCCCCTGTTAATTTGCCTTTACTGGTCATTTTGCATCTGGCTTTCATATTCCCTTGCTCTTAATTTGCCTTTGCTGTATCAGACTCTCCCACAGGGTAAACACCTATCAGTCTGTGTCTATTCATCTTTGTGAAGTGACCTTGATGTGGATCACATGGCTGCTGTTTTTTTATGCCCATAAGCATACACCTGTATTTGTGCTCCTGTACACCTCACCTCAGAAGATGATTAACTTTGTTCTGTTCTCACTCACTGGGAGTGTTGGACTTGGGTGCTTTAAGCTTTTATGTCACTGAGTATAGTGGGCTGTTAAAACTCATAAAATCTTTATCTCTCTCACATCCACCATGTACTTACTGGAAACAGTAGCATTGTGAAGGGTTCGTGTGGTTTATGTTGGACAACAAGGCTGACAGGATCTTCCCAGACCACACTTACCATTGTTACTGCAGTTCTGGTTGTCTTTGTCAGAGGCCTCTTTTTCAATCTAAAATGTGGATAAGGAAAGGAGACAAGTGTGAGACAAGAACCATCGGCAGAGAGAGGGAAAAATTGACATTTAGACTGCCTAATGTCGTAAAATCCATTGTCTAAAACTCTTGGGCCAGTAACCGAAAGGTCGCTGGTTCGAATACCTGAACCAACAAGGTGAAAAATGATCGTCATTTATGTGCCCTTAAGCAAGACACTTAACCCCGATTTTCTCCAGGGATGCCGTACTACTATGGCTGACCCTGTAACACATTTCACTGCACCTATCCAGTGTATGTGACAATAAAACATGTATTTTTATATAACATTGTAAGACAACGGCTGTGTCCCAAATGGCATCCTGTTCAAGGACTTTGCATAATTGTGTGAGTTGAATTGGTGCATGGGTATTCGTTAGTTGTTATGTACCGCATTTATCACACGCACAGCATACAGAGTCTAATTCGAGAAGCGGGAAATAGCCTATCACCTGTCAGATAACGTGAGAGCGCCTAAAAAAAAAGACAGTACTGGAGTGAAACGTGCATTTATAAGCCCAACAATTCTAAATGCAATCGCGTGTTAAAAACGTTGATGGCCACGATTTAAAAAGGACTACCATTGTTATTTCTCATTCTCAACTCATAATTCGAGTGCATAGGCTATAGTCGACATTAGGCGCCACTTTGAAATGTGAGCTTGAGGCAGTATAATAATTTAAACACGGAACGTTTTACTTTACTTAATGAGGTATGTCTTACCTTGCTTCAAAGTAGCCTAGCAAAAACGTGGAGGCAATTATTTTATAAAGACTTCCTAATGCCATTAACCATCATTTGTCTACTGTTCTATTGGTTTTCATATCAACTTTCTCTCATTGTCCAGGCACCAAAGGCACAATCCTAGTCATATTAGCAACCGATCCTAGTTGTTGCATATTTACATTCCCCCTTTTTCTGAGTTGAAGAGATTTTCATCTGTCACATTTTTTACATTTTATTGAACCTTTATTTACACATATGGAACCTCTCGCATTAGGTGCGCTGATTAAAACTGCGCTGTCCCACGATTTGCATTTTGGCAAATTACGTTTAATTAGCTGCTTCATTACAGGAGTTGCATGTACAACAATGTTCCCTCTAAGCTGCGTGCGGTTCCACCTCGGACTGCCACGCAGAAGAAATATGAGCCCGCACAGAGAAGCACGAAATTGAACATCACTCAACTTTCTACAGTTTTCCCCTTTAGTTAACAAATCAACATTTCACTCTTCTGTGGCAATTGTGATCGAATCAACGCAATATTAGCTAGTTTCAATGTAACATACTGAAACAAAATGAACTACGCAGGATTTAGGATGCAAAACTAACTGCAAGAGATTTTCTTGTAGGCAGAGCACATTGGAGTAGGATTCTATTGCATTGACAGGCACAACTCAGGGCCAATACTCCACACAGACCGGTGCGCCATAACCAATCAGAGCTGCAGTAGGCCTCTATATGCAAATAGCCATTGCCATATATGGATCTGTGCAATTCACACTGAACTGGACTGTGTTTAGGCTACAGTATGAGTGATTGCGAGTAGATGCCTTGTTTCGAGATCAAAGTGAGAGCTGCAAGTAGCCACGTGTGCACATTTGTTCATATTCTTTGCTAGTTAGTGAGTTATTAGCCCAGTTCTAGTTAATTTCTAGTCAACAATGGTGGAGTAGTTGCTTCCAACAAGAGCACAAAATGTGTGCATTTCAGGTAAAGAGCTTTTTTATGTCTAAAAGGGAAGTGTTGTATTTCAGACGGACTTGAATAAGCTAAGCAGCCAACAGGCAGAGGGTAGCATAATTTTATTTTCTGTAATGATGGGATGGGAAAAATAATAGATTGTATTTTGTAAAGTGGTTTCTTGCATCAAACAACATTTTCAGTCACCTTGTCTGAAGGACAAGTGGATAAACAAGTTAAATGTCAAGCCCTGCATGTTTTTTCCCCCACCAAAAGTATGATGGAATGTAGGCACTGAACACCACATATTGGCTGCTACTGTAGGCTGAATGATAGAACAGCTACTTCCATGTTAAAATGTACTGGGATGCATTTTTCTCCATGGTTTTTTATGATACGCCACTCTGGTAGGCCGACAGCCTTTGACTGTAAGACTTGCTATGTTTCCATGAAGCTCGTAAGGAAAAACGGACATTCCCTGTATGCATGAATAGTATTTTCCGACTGTGCTCATTGCCACACCCCCTGCCTAAACCCCTTTTTGATGCAGAAAAAAACCCTGTTATTCCCTATATTAGTGCACTACTTTTGACCAGGGGCCTCACTTACAAAATATACCCCAAAATGTGCATGCGCCAGTTCACACAAAAGTTGAAATTTTAACTTTACGTATGTGCTCACCTCCCTGCAAACTTTAGACCATGCGTACGCACATCTGCTAGTGGTTGAAATATTGTATTGCAAGCTGGCAAGTAAGTATTTTGTGCAAATGGAGGATATGATGAAAAGGTTATCCATAAAAAAACTACAGCATTAACAAGAATGCAACCATTTGCCATTTGTGAGAAGAGCAAACATCTGTGTTTTATATTTAGAATCAACAGAAGATCAATATTTTTTGATTTGTTTAAGACGTGATTCCATGTGTTATTTCATGCCTTCACTATTCTACAATGCAGAAAATAGTATGAATGAAAACCCTGGAATGAGTAGGTGTGTTCAAACCTTTGACTGGCATCTTTTCCTATTTTATAATCCATCTTTTCTGGCCGTAATGGGTTCATATTTCCGAAGGAGACATACAACAATTTACCATGCACATCTCATTTAATTGTAAATAGCTAGAGTAACTAGATAGGTTATATATATATATATTTCAAGTTGTGCGTGGTTTATAATACCAGTATACATTCGAATTTAACAGCTGATCTTTCACATTGAAGTATGTATCAAGTTTTTAATTGTTCCAGATAGAGTATAAATTACTGCTAAAGATTAGAACTTTCTGCCAACACAGTCAATAGACCAGTAGCTTATAGAAAATATTTGACAGTACTGGTAGGCAGTATTGCTGTTCGATAGGAGCGCGACATCATTGCCCAATTCATCACAGAGCCTAGACCAAGGCAGGGCATATCAACCAGATAATAATCTATTGATAAACTAAATATTGAACCACAATTCCTATTTTTTTTGCATACAGCAAATAAAGGGCGTTATTGTCACCACGAAAGGTGAACAGAGGCGTTTTCCAGGCGGAGTTTTAATGCTCGTTCACAGTTTTACGACAATGCTGATTTAGAACGGGAAACATGCAGCAAGTTTCTAAATGTAAATTGTGAAATTCACGCAACAGCTATGAGGCCCTATAGCCCTACGGGCCCTTGTCAAATGTAGTGCACTATAAAGAGAATAGGGTGCCACTTGGGATACATCCAATTAGTTGTGTATTGGAGGAGAAGGGTGTGGCGCTTACCTGTTTCCTCCACTTGAGCTCACAGAAGACCCTCTCGAAGCACTCGTGCATGTAGTTGAACTGGGGAGAGACGACACTCACTTTGTTAGAAGAAAGCTCCAAATCTATTTTTTTATCAACAATGTCAATGTCCCAAAAATTGCACCCTATTCCCAGAGCTCTTGTCAAAAGTAGTATGCCATTTGGGACAGACGCCACTCTCCATTTCTATATCCTGTTGTATTCCATTAATGGCTGGCTATCTTAACCCAGAGTTATGTCTGTTGTGTATTGTAGACTCACGTATGGTGTGAAGATCTTGACCCAGCGAGGTTTCTTCTCCCCCCTGGCGTACTCAAAGCAGAACGCCATGCCCTCCTCATCGGTGTCCCAGCGCTGCATCTCCGCCCACTCAAACGATATCACCTGGTTCTGATGAAGCAGAAGAGAGAATGGTAAGTACACACACACACAGTATGAGCCAGTGTGTACACACTCAAATGTTTTTCCTTTGGTTCTGTGTGTGATAGAAGCGCCGCACACACACTATAAGTCAGGGTACTCATACTCCAATCTCACTCACCTCAAGCGTGCCGTCCTCTGTGCAGGCGTGCAGCTTGAAGTGGTGCATGCTGATGGCCGTGATGACGTGGCCCTTCCTCCGGGAGTCACAGGAGCAGTGGGGGAACATGACCTCATTGTATCCCTCACAGGAGCGCAGCAGACTCAGATACTGACAGATACAAGACAACAGACCGCCATCAACCACACAGATAGACACCAAACAGGAACGTACACATACAATATACAGATTAATACACCTACACATTATGTCAGCCATGGACAGATAACAGCGACAAGAAAGGCACACTCACACTGTACGTTATGAGATGCTTTTATCGAAAGCGACATAGTGCATACATTTTATGTACGGGTGGTCCCAGGAATCGAACCCACTATCCTGTGTTGCAAGCGCCATGCTCTACCAACTAAGCTTACAGAGGACCACTTACAATGGGAAGAGAAGAGAAAGAAGAGATTAGAAAAAGGGACTAACCATGGCCATCTTGCGCTGCTCTGCCAGTTTTGTCAGCTGGTAAGACTTGTCTTCTGTTTTGATGAATCCCTTCTTCACGTCATCCAATGCCTTAGCAGACAGAGAAAGGGGCTTTTGTTAGAGGCCACATTTCATCTAAACTAGCAAAGAGCAGTGGCACGTATATGTAATCTCATTCAAACTGACCACAGATCAGTTTTGACACAGTAGGCTACCCCTGACTCAGGACCAGTAAGTCACCCAGAAATGTTTCAACTACAGACAGAATCTCAAAGCTCTAGAAAAGCAAAACAAACAAAATAAAACATAAAGCTAGCTATATGACAGAGTAGGTCTGGAGCAATATTACCTCCATTTTTTGGGGGCCCTGAGCAAATTTCAGGTCTGCTGAGTGCAAACCTGAACTATGTGAAAATTCTGTGCAACTTCTGCCACGCGTTTACTGTGAACACAGAGGCTGTACCTGCTTTAAGTTAAAGTTGGCTACTGTGGCTATTTAATCAATGTAGATCTACCAG